>NW_028270175.1:77295574-77607655 GCF_037043375.1 Chiloscyllium plagiosum
GTATAGTGGAGGCAGGGGTACTCACTGCCCTTGGGTGTTGCGTTATTCCCTGCGTCCGAGGATTAACTCAACGACTGATCGAAACCGCCCTTACTAAGAGGGATGTTCCCTCTGGGCAGGTTGAACGAATGAATCTCGAGATGGAACAACGTGAATCCCTCTTGGGCGGGTGTAGTATTAGAGACAGGAAGTTTGATGAACAAGCTCGGGAGTTATTAAACGCCCTGGAGAAGAAACTTACGGTTGAAAAATTACAGGCCGTAAGAAAAGGGATTTGTAGGGGGTAATGTAATTTTTAAACGGTTAGCTGCATTTTAGTCTTTTCTACCTTATAGTAAACACAAGCAGACACTCGAAACTGTTGCCGGACCTCCCCCATGTTTTTATGAATGAAACAATTGTAACAGCTTTCCTCGATAGTTGAGAGACCGCCCTTAACCACAGTTGTACAACATCATCCATATAAGGAAAGAACGGGGAGCTCGAACACTGATTGGCCAAGTGAATAACAAAATAATCGCAGGCACCAGAACCCAAATAAGGAAAACAGTGGGGAACCCTAGCACTCATTGGTCAAGACAGCAGTAGGAGACCCAGCCCACATATACGTGTATATAATGCATGGAGATTACTATGCTTGTGTGTATACCCACGGGAACAACACCCGACTTTGCAAAGTTGAATGAAAAGTTTTGGACAGACTCCTCCGTGTCTTTGTTCCTGGGAAGGGAAATAAAAGTGCCGGAGATGGGGCCGGACAGCCGCTTATCTCGCACAATAGTGATGAAGATATCAGAAATTGCAGCAGGACTTTGATCAAACTGGAGACGTGGGCCGAGGAATATTTTGGCAACGTTAGATCAAGGTATGAGTTTCGTGGTGTTTGGTAGGACATGAGGGAGTATGCGTGAGAAGAGGGGCCATGGAGTTTAGATCCACCGTTCTCTGGAAGTAAAGTCATAGTTAGACATGGCAGTGAAGAAGGCTTTTGCCACACGAGCAAGCATCGGTCAGGACATGGAGGAGAGCAGTTGGGAAGTTATGTTGAAGTTCTACAGGATGTTGATGAGACTGCACTTGTAGTGTTGTGTTCAATTTTATTCACATTGCGATCGGAAGGATGTTTTTAATTTGGAATGTGCGCAGACAGATTTTACAAAAATGTTGCCAGGTCTCAACTGTATGAATTATAGGGAGACATTGTACAAGCGATGACTTTTTTTCTCGAGAGCGTAGAAGACTGAGAGGGATCTTATAGAAGTTTACATGGATAGGGTGAATGGACCCAGCCTTTTTTTTCCGAGAGTTGGGGAATCGAGGAGGAGAGGGCATCAGTTTAAGGTGAGAGGGGAATGAATAAAATGGAAACTGATGGAAACTTTTTTACACAGAGAGTGGTACAGAAAAGGAATGAGCTGCCAACGCAAGTGGTTGAAGCATTTATATTCACGATATTTAACAGGCATTTGGGCAAGTACATGGACAGGAAAGGACCAGAATGCTATGGGCCAAGTGCTGGGAAATGAGGTTAGTGTGGTTGGATATTTGGGTCAGCATGGACGAGTTTGGGCCAAAGGGCCTCTCTGTCGCTCTCCATGCTGTAGGACTTGATGACTCTACAAATAGAACAGAATTTGGGTCAAACTCTCATTTTTCCTTTGGTCATGAGTTCGAATCATATTTGGACAATGTTCTTTCAAGTTAACATTGCAGATATTTTGCTTTCAGTTTGTTATCGACGATATGTGTGTGTGTCTGTGTGTGTGTGTGTGTGGGTGTGTGTGTGTGTGTTTCTCAGTATTTTTCAAATGGAAATATCAATGTACATATTTGCAATATCCTCTTGTCATTCCTCTTTCCATCATAGTTTGAGCAACTTTCTTTTGGTCATAAACGTATTATTTTAGCAGATTAAAGAAATCTGCCTGACTTGTTCCTAACACTGACACTGACACACTCTGAGAACTATATCATTGGCCATATGACCAACATAGTTATAATTATTTTTTGTGGCCATTGGAGGAGTGGGGCGAGAACAGGGAACAGTAAGCCAATAAAACATGGAATTATCGACTCACTCAGCCAACGTCAGTATCGAGGTGTTCGTTGGAGGGGATTCTGAGGGATAGGATTTACATCCATTTGGAAAGACAAGGACTGATTATGGATAGTCAATATGGATTTGTGTGATGGAAATCATGTCTAATTAATGTGATTGAGTATTATGAAGAGGTGACAAAGAAGATTGAAGAAGACACTATGGTATACATTGTTTATACAGACATCAGCAAGGCATTTAATAAGGTTCCCCATCGTAGACAGATTAGGTGATATTTAATATAGGAAAAGCTAAGCAATTGGTTACAAAATTGGATTGAAGGTTTTGTTGAAGATTGTTTTCCAGACTGAAGACCTGTGGCCAGCGGTGTGCTGAAAGAATCAGTGCTAGCTGACTGCTTTTCATCACGGATATAAACAACTTTGATGTGATTATCAGAGGCATGGTTAGTAAGTTTACAGATAACATCACCAACGTGGTGCAGTGGACAGTGGAGAAGATCAGCTCAGAATATAACGGGATCCTTGACCATCAATGAGCCGATGACTGGCTGATGGAGTTTAATTTAGATATTTGTGAGGTTTTGCCTTTTGGTAAGTTAAAGCAGGGTAGTGCCCCGGGGAATGTTGCTGAACAAAGAGACCTACGGGTGAAGATTCATAGTTCCTTGAAAGTGGAGTTTAGGTCGGTAGAGTGGAGAGGAACATTGTTGGCATGCTTACCTTAATCAGTGAGAACATTGAGTATTGAAGTAGGGGTAGCGTGTTCCAGTTATACAGGATGTAGGTGAGGCCAATTTAAGAATACTGCGTACATGTCAGTTGACTCTGCTAAAGAATGGGTGTTGTTAAGCTTGAAAGGGTGCAGAAAAGATTTACAAGGATTTCCTGGAACCTTAGGGTTTGAGCTACAGGGAGATTATGAACAGGTTGTGGCTTTTCCCCCTGGACTGTCAGAGGCTGAATGTGACATGACAGAGGTTTAAAAAAGTCCTGAGGGGAATGGATAGTCTGAATGGGCAAGATCCTTTTCCCAGTGTAGGGGCGTCCAGAGCTAGACGGCATAGGGTGAAGGTGACAGGGCAAAGACTTAGAAGGGACCTGAGGGGAAAGTTTTTCATACAGAGGCTGGTGGGTGCACTGTCAGAGGAAGTGGTGAAAGCGGGTACAATTACACGTTTAAAATATATCTGGATAGGTACATAAATTGGAATGGTTCAGAGTGATGAGGGCCAAATGCTGCGAAGTGGGACGAGATCTGATTAACATGCCAGATTGGCGTAGACAATTTGGATAAAAGTATCTGTTCCACTCTGTATGACTCTCTTATTCTCACAGCGGGAAGAGGAAAAAGTCTAAAAGGGCCATTCGAATGGGAATTATCTTCCCCAGAAGTTTGTGGTGCTTCTCTGATTGCAAGTATTCACAGCTGAGTTAGTTAAAGATTTGACAGAGAAGTGTGTCACGGATAATGGGACACAGACAGGAAAATGAGGCTGCGACCACAATCTGATCAGCCACAATCTTAGTGCCTGGTGGAGAATGCTCAAATTCATTAAAGACCCACTGCTGCTCCTCAGTCCCATGTTTATGTGCTCCATTCAACCCCTCAAACCTGCTAGACAGGAGCAGTTGGAGGCCACTTACTATTATAGCATGGTGCACAGAATCAAAGGAGACCATTTAGTCCATCAAGACTGTCCCATTCGGTTTGGGAGATTTGGAAAATGTAATTGGAAGACCCAGGCTAGATATAAAAGAGGTCGTTCATCTCTCTTGATAGAGCTTCCCCTCTCTGTAACTTGTGCTTCATTTGTTGAACATGTTGTAGACCCAGATTCACTGTGAATAAAGGCCCCAAATCTCATCCAGTGATAGCTCAAAAAATCCGCTGGTCGCCCTGATTGCAACATTCCATAAAACACCTTCCAGGAAAATAACACCTACTAACTTTCCAATAACAGAATGGGAGAAAATCAGAAACAGAGGCAGGTCATTCACATCCCAAGCCTGTCTTGCCCTTCACTAAGATCAAGGCTGACCTGCCCCAAGTCTCAAATCTTCCTTAATGTGCAAGTTTTTATGAGCACGTCCATAGAACGCAGAACAAATAATAGTACTGATTTGGAGATGCCGGTGTTGGACTGGGGTGTACAAAGTTAAAAATTACACAACACCAGGTTATAGTCCAACAGGTGTAATTGGAAGCACACTAGCATTCGGAGCATCAATCCTTCATCAGGTGATAGTGGAGAGCTCAATCCTATGACAGAATTTATAGCAGAAAGTTACAGTGTGATATAACTGAAATTATACATTGAAAAATTGATTGTTAAGCCTTTCATCTGTTAGAATACCATGATAGTTTCACTTCTTTCATATGTAAATCACGAAATCTTTTTTTAAAAAAAATTTGCATTCTCAGGTTAGCTGTTAACAATGGTGATAGCTAGACAATATGTTGAAGGTGTTGACCCCCTGTGTTCTCTGTCTATGCCATGATGTTTAGTTTGATTCTAATCTAAAAAGTGAGATAACGGAGTTTTACATGAATTCATGCAGGTTTTGAGCTCAGAGCCCGACATTAATGCATGCAGTTAGGACCTTCAGCCCTCGGCGTTGTGCCGTTTGTCCGACTCTAAGATCAGACTAATCTAGATGCTTTCGTTCACTTTGTTCCATGTGCCTATCCATGAGTCTCTTAAGTTTCCCTCACGTATTTGACTGCACTACCACTGCTGGCAGTACTTTCTACACACCCACCACTCTCTGTGTAAAGAATCTACCTCTGATATCTCCCCTAAACCTTCATCCAATTACCTTAAAATTATGCCACCTTTTGATAGATATTTCTGCCCTGGGAAAATGTTTATGGCTATTCACTCTCTTTGTCCCTCTCATAATCTTGTACACCTCCAGTGAGAAAAGCCATCGCTCCCTCATGGTTTCTTCATAAGACCTGCCCTCCAGTCCAGGCAGCATCCTGGTAAATATCCTCTTTACCCTTTCTAAATCTTCCTAATCCTTCTTATAATGAGGAGACCAGAACTGAACACAATATTCCCTATGGGGTCTGAGCAGGGCTCTATCGAGCTGCAGCATAATCTCATGGCTCTTAAACTTAATCCCCCTGCAACCGATAGCCAACACATCGGGCAGCACGGGCGGCACGGTGGCACAGTGGTTAGCATTGTTGCCTCACAGCGCCAGAGACCCAAGGTCAATTCCCGCCTCAGACGACTGACTGTGTGGAGTTTGCACGTTCTCCACGTTCTCTGCGTGGGTTTCCTCCGGGTGCTCCGGTTTCCTCCCACAGTCCAAAGATGTGCAGGTCAGGTGAATTGGCCATGCTAAATAATGTTAGGTAAGGGGTCAATGTAGGAGTATGGGTGGGTTGCGCTTCGGCGGGTCGTGTGGACTTGTTGGGCCGAAGGGCCTGTTTCCACACTGTAATGTAATCTAAAATAAAATCATACACCTCCTTCACAGCCCGATCAACTTGAGTAGCAACTTTGTGGGATCTGTTGACACGGACACCAAGATCCCTCTGTTACTCCACGCTGCCAAGAATCATAGAACATAGAACATAGAATACAGCGCAGTACAGGCCCTTTGGCCCTCGATGTTGCGCCGATCCAAGTCCACCTAACCTATACTAACCCACTATCCTCCATATACCTATCCAATGCCCGCTTAAATGCCCATAAAGAGGGAGAGTCCACCACTGCTGCTGGCAGGGCATTCCATGAACTTACGACTCGCTGAATGAAGAACCTACCCCTAACTTCAGTCCTATATCTACCCCCCCTTAATTTAAAGCTATGCCCCCTTGTAATACCCGACTCCATACGCGGGAAAAGGTTCACACTGTCAACCCTATCTAACCCCCTAATCATCTTGTACACCTCAATCAAGTCACCCCTAAACCTTCTTTTCTCGAATGAAAACAGCCCCAAGTGTCTCAGTCTATCCTCATACGATCTTCCTTCCATACCAGGCAACATCCTGGTAAACCTCCTCTGCACCCGTTCCAGTGCCTCCACATCCTTCCTATAGTATGGCGACCAAAACTGCACACAATATTCCAGATGCGGCCGCACCAGAGTTTTATACAACTGCATCATGACCTCAGGACTCCGGAACTCAATTCCTCTACCAATAAAAGCCAGTACGCCATATGCCTTCCTCACCGCACTATTTACCTGGGTGGCAACTTTCAGAGATCTGTGTACATGGACACCAAGATCCCTCTGCTCATCCACACTACCAAGTATCCGACCATTAGCCCAGTACCCCATCTTTTTGTTATTCTTCCCAAAGTGAATCACCTCACATTTAGCTACATTGAATTCCATTTGCCACCTTTCTGCCCAGCTCTGCAGCTTCTCTATATCCTGCTGTAACCTGCCACATCCTTCCTCACTGTCAACAACTCCTCCGACTTTCGTATCATCCGCAAACTTGCTCACCCAACCTTCTAACCCCTCTTCCAGGTCATTTATAAAAATGACAAACAGCAATGGTCCCAAAACAGATCCTTGCGGAACACCGCTAGTGACGGCACTCCATGAAGAAACTTTGCCATCAACTACTACCCTCTGTCTTCTTCCATCCAGCCAATTCCTAATCCAAACCTCCAACTCACCCTCAATGCCATATCTCCGTATTTTCTGCAGTAGCCTACCATGGGGAACCTTATCAAACGCCTTACTAAAATCCATATATACCACATCTACCGCTTTCCCCTCATCAACCTCCTTCGTCACCTTTTCAAAGAATTCAATAAGGTTTGTGAGGCATGACTTGCCCTTCACAAAACCATGCTGACTATCCTTGATCACATTATTCCTATCCAGATGTGCATAAATCCTATCCCTTACAATTCTCTCTAAGACTTTGCCCACAACAGAAGTGAGACTCACCGGCCTATAGTTACTAGGGTTATCCCTACTCCCCTTTTTGAACAAGGGAACCACATTTGCTATCCTCCAGTCTTCTGGCACTACTCCTGTAGACAAAGAGGACATAAAAATCAAGGCCAATGGCTCTGCAATCTCCTCCCTTGCTTCCCAGAGAATCCTAGGATAAATGCCATCAGGCCCAGGGGACTTATCTATTTTCACCTTTTCCAGGATTTCCAACACCTCTTCTCTACATACCTCAAAATCATCCATTCTACTTATTTGTGACTCAGTATTCACATCGACGACAATGCCCTGTTCCTGAGTAAATACTGAAAAAAAGTATTCATTCAGTGTCTCCCCAATCTCTTCCGCCTCCACACGCAACTTCCCACTACTATCCTTGACTGGACCTATTCCTACCCTAGTCATTCTTTTATTCCTAACATACCTATAGAAAGCCTTAGGGTTTTCCCTAATCCTACCGACTAAGGACCTTTCATGTCCCCTCCTTGCTGCTCTTAGCTCTCTCTTCAGGTCCTTCCTGGCTACCCTATAACTCTCAATCGCCCCAATTGAACCTTCACGTCTCATCTTGAGATAGGCCGCCCTCTTCCATTTAACAAGGGATTCCAATTCCTTATTAAACCACGGCTCCCTCGCACGACCCTTTCCTCCCTGCCTGACAGGTACATAATTATCAAGGACATTCAATAGTTGCTCCTTGAACAAGCTCCACATATCATTTACACTCTTGCCTTGGAGTCTACTTTTCCAAGCCACACATCCTAAGTCATGCCTCACCGCATCATAATTTCCCTGACCACAGCTATAACTCTTGCCCTGTAGTACACACTTATCCCTCTCCATCACGAGAGTAAAAATCACCGAATTATGGTCACTATCCCCAAAGTGCTCACCTACCTCTAATTCTAACACCTGGCCTGGTTCGTTACCCAGAACCAAATCCAGTATGGCCTCACCTCTTGTTGGCCTGTCTACATATTGTGTCAGGAAAGTCTCCTGCACACATTGAACAAACACTGACCCATCTAACGAACTTGAGCTATAGCTTTCCCAATCAATATCAGGAAAGTTAAAGTCCCCCATAACCACCACCCTATTACTGTCACTCATCTCCTGAATCAGCTTCCCTATCCTTTCTTCTACGTTTCTAGGACTATTGGGAGGCCTGTAAAAGATTCCTAACAGGGTGACCTCACCTTTCCTATTCAGAACCTCAGCCCAAACTACCTCAGATGGCAAGTCCTCATCCATCGTCCTTTCCACCACTGTAATACTATCTTTGACAAGCAATGCCACACCTCCCCCTCTTTTACCCCCACCTCTGACCCTACTAAAACATTTAAATCCTGGAACCTGCAACAGCCAATCCTGTCCCTGTTCTAGCCATGTCTCCGTAATAGCCACAACATCGAAGTCCCAGGTGCCAACCCACGCTGCAAGTTCACCTACCTTATTTCGTATACTTCTTGCATTGAAGTATACACACTTCAAGCCACTTTCCTGTTTACAGACACCCTCCTTGGAAATTGATGCCATGTTCCTAACCTCCCTACACTCCAGGCCCTGCACCCTGAAGCTACAATCTGGGTTCCCATGCCCCTGCAGAGTTAGTTTAAACCCCCCCCAGAGCACTAGCAAACCTCCCCCCAAGGATACTGGTGCCCCTCAGGTTCAGGTGTAGACCATCCTGTTTATAGAGGTCCCACCGTCCCCAGAAAGAACCCCAGTTATCCAAAAACCGGAATCCCTCCCTCCTGCACCATCCCTGTAGCCACGCATTTAAGTGTTCTCTTTCCCTATTCCTCGAATCTCTATCACGTGGCACGGGTAACAAACCAGAGACAACAACTCTGTTCGTTCTAACTCTGAGCTTCCAACCTAGCTCCCTGAAAGTCTGTCTAACATCCTCGGCACTCCTCCTACCTATGTCGTTGGTGCCAATATGGACCACGACTTCGGGCTGCTCCCCCTCCCCCTTCAGGACCCGGAAAACACGATCAGAGACATCACGTACCCTTGCACCTGGGAGGCAACATACCAATCGTGAGTCTCTCTCGTTCCCACAAAACCGCCTATCTGTGCCCCTAACTATCGAGTCCCCAATTACTACTGCTCTGCTCTTCTTCACCCTTCCCTTCTGAGTAACGGGGACAGGCTCCGTGCCAGAGACCTGAGCCCCGTTACTTACCCCTGGTAAGTCATCCCCCCCACAAGTATCCAAAACGGTATACTTGTTCTTGAGGGGAATGGCCGCAGGGGGTCCCTGCACTGGCTGCTTCCTCCCAGTCCCCCTCACTGTCACCCATCTATCTGCCATCTTTGGAGTTACTACTTCCCTATAACTCTGATCTATGACCCCCTCTGCCTCCCGAATGATCCGAAGTTCATCCAACTCCAGCTCCAGTTCCCTAACACGGTCTTGGAGGAGCTGGAGATGGGTGCACTTCCTGCAAGTGTAATCGGCAGGGACGTCGATGGCATCCCTCACCTCATACATGTTGCAGGAGGAACATTGCACTGCCTTCACTGCCATCCCTCTAAAGCTAACTTTTATTTTAAAAAAAACTGTGTCTAAAGAATACAACAAGCAAAATTCAGCACTTACCTACTTACCACTACCCGTGTAGTGCCTCGGGTTCCTCTCCTTCGCGCTTTTAAAGGGGGAAAAAACCTACCCAGGTAAGCTTACACTAACTGCTTCCGGGTCTCGGCTGCCCCTCTGGTCGTCGTCACTTCCCCCTGGTGCTCCCGCTCTTTCTGTGAAGAGAGAGAAAAAAAACACCGCTGCCCGCTACCGGTAAGCACTTTTAAAACCAAACGGTCTTACCTTCGCTGCTGCTCGCACTGGAAATGACCGTCGGCTTCGAAGGGTGAGTATAAATACTCACCGCTTTCCTTCCCGGCTGCCCCTCTGGTCGTCGTCACTTCCCCCTGGTGCTCCCGCTCTTTCTGTGAAGAGAGAGAAAAAAAACACCGCTGCCCGCTACCGGTAAGCACTTTTAAAACCAAACGGTCTTACCTTCGCTGCTGCTCGCACTGGAATCCTGCCTTTATTCATGTATTCTGCATTCACATTCGAGTTTGCAAGGTGAATCATTTCAGTTTGAACTCCATCTGCCACTTCTCAGCCCAGCACTGCATCTTGTCAATGTCCCGTTGCAACCTACAATAGCCCTCGACATTTGTACCGCTCCAACTACCTTTGTATCATCGGCAGACTTATTAGCCCACTCTTCAACACCCATATCCAAATCATTTATAAAGGTAACGAAGAGCAGAGGTCCCAGACCTGATGCCTGCGGGACACCACTGGCCCCTCTCAGTGATCTAGCTCTCCTAACTCTCTGTGTAAGAGATTTCCTGACATTCACTAACCTCTGTTTGAAGAAAACGTTCTCTGCTTCTGCGCCATGACCTATTCATATGAAGAAAAGAGATAACGCATGGGCTCAGGTAATAGAGACTGGCCCTGAACCCAGGGCAGTATTTGACTGAGGATGACACCAAGGAGCCTGAACAAAATCGCACTTAATGAGAATTAATTATGACCTCTACACTTTTTGGTGTCATTCACGGCACAAGGGAAGCTGATTAACATTGATGGGCATCAATCTTCTCAGTTGTGGGACACATCTGCAGTAGATCCTCAGCGTAGCTTCCTCAGTCCAGGCATCTCCAGTTGGTCATCATAGAATCCCTACAGTGTGGGGAAGGAGGCTATTCAGCCCATTGAGTTCAAACTGAACATATTAGATTCCCTAAAGTGTGGAAACAGGCCCTTTGGCCCAACCAGTCCACACCGACCCTCCGAAGAGTAACCCGCCCAGACACATTTCCCTCTGACTAATGCACCTAACATATTGGACAATTTAGTATGGCCAACTCACCTCGCCTGCAAACCGGAGCATCCGGAAGAAACTCATGCAGACCAGTGGGGAATGTGCAAAGTCCACACAGCCTAAGGCTGGAATCGAACCTGGGACCCTGGTGCTGTGAAGCAGCAGTGTACGCTACTGAGCCACGGTGCCAGTAGAAGAGGGGGGGCATTCACTGAAGTTTACAAAATTTTCAGGACAAGTTGTCCTTCTTCAGGTCACTCTTGAAACAGTCTGTGACCATGTGCAGCAAGACTTGGACAATATTCAAGATCGTGCTGTTAAAGTCTGGTAACATTTATGTAACAGCACAGCACATTTCCACAGTAAAAGGAGGAGTTCATTCAGCACCTCAATCTTGTTTCACAAGAATGTGGGGCAGCCATTCATGCCATCAAAACTACGAGGCAAGAAGAGGGATAGCCCACTCAGTCCCTCCTGCCGGAAGCACAGGAACTCTGGGAGTCTGCTCTCTCCCACATGTAACATACATGGGAACCATTTCACACCCGGAGTCACTTATAAAGGAACAGGAAGAGGTTATTCAGCTTGTCAAGCCACTAACACAGGAACAGGAAGATGTCAGAGATGGTCCAACATCACAAACAAATGGAGCAGGGGCTGTACAGACAGACTGCTCCAAATTGATCCACATGGCTTAATTACTCATGGGACATACGTGTCATTTTAACATGGTTTTCTGGCAGTCGGAATGAAGCCAACAATTATTAGCCATTCTCCAAGTTATCTTCCATCTCCAAGAAGGCAGACCCATGGTCTCCGTGTAGGTCAGAAGCCGTTGGGGAAGAACTAACTGTTTCAGAATGATGGTATTTTCGCTGCTGACAGGGTTGTGTACAAAGTGACATTCAATGCAGTGTCACTCAGTAACTGTGCATTAAAGTGTTCAGAGTTCATTTAGAGTCTGCACCTCTCTGTCAATCGACATGGGGCTCTGCAGATGCATGTAAACTGTCGTGAATCAAACATCCAATGAAAAGTATGACGTTTTCACCCTATTCAGCTGTTTGGGACATAATGTGTTTCTGTCCATACCCATCAAGCTTCAACTTATTCCCTCACAGCGCTTCAGATTAAACAGATAGTTACTGCACTCTCTCCTCGTGGTAACATCATGCCAGTGTTTAGTTTGGTCAAACTCCTTTGCACTGTCTCGGTGACAAAGAGATCATTATTTATAAAGCAGACAAAGTTTTTACACAATGTACCAAATACTCTCTCAACAAAACACGATCAGTGGGAAAGATATTCTAACTTTTGACTTCAATCATTTTGCATGAAGAGCCACATATCTTTTATTTCCTGCCCCTGTATGAATTCTGTCAGTGACTTATGACCAAGGACACCCAGGTTATTTTCAACAAAAGCACTCGCCAACCTCTCGACCATTTAATAAACATAAATGTACATAATGATATTTGTTGTTCACACCTGAATCATTTTTATACCTTGTGAACAGCTATTGCCCAAACACTGATCCTGCTGCCGCCCATCAATCCTTCAGTCCAGTGAAAAACAGTATTCTTCTCGTATCTCCATTATCCAATTTTTAATCCATGTGGTATATATTCCACCCCTACCTACCTATGGATTTGAATATTCCCCATTCACCTGTATTCAAACATGTCAAGTGTCTTCCAAAAATACAAATACTCCACTCCCATTGGTTCTCAACTATCGATGTCACAACGGACAATGTCCACAAACGGGTTTATCAAAGATCATTTCCCTTTCCTGAATCTAGGCCGAATGTACCAAATTATAGCATTATTCTCCAAGTTTCCAGTTGTCACGTTTCTTATAAAACGTTCCAACATTTCTTCTCACAGCTGACATCAAGTGATTTAGTTTTCTGATTTCCCTCTCCATCCTGTTTAAATATGTAAGTTTACAATACTTGTTTTCCAGTCTGTAGCATCCATTCCAGAATATAACTAGCTTTGAAGAATAATCAGTAATTCTTTCATTAGCTCTGTTCTCATCTGAATAACTCTGGGATGTAGCTCATCAGATGCAGCAACTTATGAAACTTCAATTCAATTAGATTTTCAATAAGATACCCTTCATTAATTCTGATTTCCTGCTGTTACCCACCATCTTTGCATCATCTGCAAACGGAGCCAGAATGCCTTCTGTCCCGCCATTCAGATCATTAACCTATAAAGTGAAATGTTGTGTTCCCAACACTGACTCTTGTAGAACACTGCTAGTCACCCTCTGCCGTCCTGAGAGGGACAATTTTATCCTCACTCTGCATCCTGCCAGAGAGCCAACCTTTTATCCATGCTAGTACCTGGCCTCTGACACCATGTTTGCTTATCTTATTCTGCAGCCTCCTGTGCGGTACCATATTGGAGGCTTTATGGAAGTTCAGATAGGTCGCTCTCTCTGGTCCAACCCATCATTACCTCCTCAAAGAATTCTTATTATCTTGAGAACAATGTAGGTTATTGAAATTGGGAGCAATCAGAAAGCCAGTGTCATTCCTGAGCAGCAATAAGAGGAGACTGCATTGAAAGAGTACAAGTGAAATGCCACTTCACCTGGAAAGTGTGTTTAGAGCCTCGGGCAGTGAGGAGGGAAGAGGTAAATGGGCAAATGTTGCAGCTTCTGCATTAACGTGGGAAGGTGCCATGGGGGTGTAGGGAAGTGTTCGGTGTGATGGAGGGTGCCACAGAAGGAATGGTCCCTATGAAATACTGACAGTGGACGGGAGGGGAAGATGTGTTTGATGGTACTGTCCTGGTGGAGGTGGTGGAAGTGGCGGAGGTAGATTCTGTGAATGTGGATTCCAGTGAAGTTGGAAGAGAGGGCAAGGGGAGATCTATCATTGTTCTGGGAAGGAGGGGACGGAGTGAGGGCAGAAATGAAGGAGACGGGACAGTCGCAGTTGAAGGCTCAGTCCATCAGAGTGAGGGGATTTCTCGTTTGAGAGAAAAGGTTGACATGTAGGAAGCTTCCTTCTGGAATGTGACATATTCAAACAGAAATCACAGAGCCAGAAAAACTGGAAGAATGGAGTCACTCTCAGTTGATCACGTGTTCAACCACAAACGTAGGTTCCCCCTGAATGACTGAATAGAGCCTAGGATTTCAAATGCAGATTTATTTCATATATCTGCTCAAATACGGAGTCATAGGTGAAGGTCAGCAGATGTGTGGGGGAGACGTTGAAGCAGGTCCTGCTTAGTAATGCTCAGCAATGATTGACTCTGATCAAAAAGAAGATGATATGAAGATGTGAAGATGAAACCTCCATGATGCACAAAGGCTGCGAAGGAAACTAATCAAACACAAACTAAAGAATTCATATTGGCGAGCACTAGCGTCGGCCACAATTGGGAAGTTTACTTTTTGACCCAGAAGCAGATTGTATAAAACAAAATACAAAGAAAAACTTGTGAGAAAATTTGTAGCTCGGGTGCTCATTGTTGTGGTTCTGTTCGCCGAGCTGGGAATTTGTGTTGCCGACGTTTTGTCCCCTGTCTGGGTGACATTCTCACTGCTTGGGAGCCTCCTATGAAGCGCTTCTGTGTTCTTTCGGCATTTGTAGTGGTTTGAATCTGCCGCTTCCGTTTGTCAGTTCCAGCTATCCGTTGCAGTGGTCGGTATATTGGTCCAGGTCGATGTGCTTATTGATTGAATCTGTGGATGAGTACCATGCCTCTCGGAATTCGCTGGCTGTTCTCTGTTTGGCTTGTCCTATAATAATAGTGTTGTCCCAGTCGAACGCATGTTGCTTGTCATCTGCGTGTGTTCCAAAACTGATATCCCAAAATTGGCAAGAAAAATGGAAAAATAAAATCTGACCGCAAGAGTTTTCCCATATCAAACAAAAAACTTTCATGATGTGTGTGTGACCCTTGGAAGAAAGGCAGGAAAGTATATGTGGGACAGTGGAGATTTGGTTTCTTGCAACAGCAGATAATTTAAAACAGTATTTTACATCGTTACTCACAGGCGAAGGCATGAAGAGTTTCAATATTATAGTCAGATGAAAGATGCCCACCAAAATTGTAGTCAGATGAAAGTTTTGCACTGTCTCTAACAAAACGAGAAACGCTTTTCTCAAATAGAAAAGACCAAGGATAAACAGCTCATCAGCAATTATTAGCTTGTTTCCATCGAAGTCGTTACAGAGTGACTGGTGGCACTGTATGAAATATACATAACTCTCGGGATTGCAGGAGTGTTCCAGTGAAACTGGCGACACTCCAATGTGGCGCCTGACTTCAAGAAGAGAGTGAGTCTTCAAGTGTTTAGGTGCTCACTTTCTCTGAATATGGAGCATATTTGAGAGACTTCATGGACTCATGATGCACTTTCGTCCTGAGTGATTTGAAAAAGTAAAACTCTACTCCTTCATCTGATGCGTTACATACTGTGGGAATGATGATTTTGCCAAAGTAGAATTATTTTGAAAATTATCTGGAACATGGTACAAACGACATTATCCAGAGAATTCTAGAAACAGCACTCATATGAACATTTTATAATCATGTGGGGATATTACGTAGGTGAGAGAGAGAGAGAGAGAGAGAAGGTGCTGCATTCCAATGGTGAGAGTGATGGAGCCTTATTATAGGTAAGGCGCTAACAGATATACAGTGAATGTGAGAAAGTAGAGTGCGCAATGGGCGGCATGGTGGCACAGTGGTTACGACTACTGCCTCGCAGCCCGAGAGTCCCGGGTTCAATTCCCGACTCAGGCGACTGACTGTGTGGAGTTTGCGCATTCTCCCCGTGTCTGTGTCTGTTCCTGCCGGGTTCTCTGAAGATGTGCTTGTCAGGTGAATTGGCCATGCTAAATTGCCCAAAGCGCTAGGTGTAGTGGAATGGTTCTGGGTGGGTTGGTCTTTGGAGGGTGGTCTGGACTTGTTGGCCGAAGGGCCTGTTTCCACACTGTAAGCAATCTGATATGGTGACCCTTATTCTAACAGAGCGGGGAAGATATTGATGCGTTTCCTGTATTGCTGGACATTTCTTCAGACCGCAGATACGGTGGTGAGCTCAGACCATGTTTGGTGAAGTGACCCCTCCAGGGAAGACAATGGTACCCCTCTGTACGAGCCCATTCACCAGGACCTCCGTGCCCCTGTCGATAAACCGTGGTGGATTCGCCTTAGATAAACTTGCAGGTTGAGTCAGTAGTTCAGAAGGCAGATACAATGTTGTCATTCATCTCGAGAAGAGTAGGATATAAAGTGGAAATCACCCATAACAATAACCCTGCTACTTTTGCATTTTTCCAGAATCTGCCCGCCCATGAGATCTTCAATCTCTCTACTGCTATTAGGTGGTCTGTAGAAAACCCCCAAATGCGGTGACTGTTCCCTTGCTGTTCCTAACTTTCACCTATACGAACTCAGTAGACAAACCTTCCTCAACAACCTTCATTTCTGTAGCTGTGATGCCCTCTCTGATTAGCAATGCCACACCCCCTCCTCATTTTCCACCCGCCCTGTTCTTTTTTAGATTAGATTAGATTAGATTACTTACAGTGTGGAAACAGGCCCTTCGGGCCCACAGGTCCACACCAACCCTTCATAGAGGAGGGGCACAAATGAATGTTTTGGCGGTTTGCTCGTGTTATTCTGGCGGGTTTAAACTAGTTTGGCGGGCGGGGGATCGGAATAAGACCAAATTTGTGCCCCTACATTTACACTTTCATCTAACACTACAGGCAATTTAGCATGGCCAATTCACCTAATCTGCACATCTTTGGATTAAGGGAGGAAACCAGAGCACCCAGAGGAAACCCACGGGGAAAAAATTGCAAACTGCACAGAGACAGTTCCCTGACGTGGGAATTGAACCTGGGTCTCTGGCGCTGTGAGGTAACAGTACTAATTATTGTGCCACCGTGCCTTCCGAAACGCGTTAAAACGTTCTAAACCCTGGAACATCAATCAACCATCCCTGCCCCTGTGAAACCTACGTCTCCGTTATGGCCACGACATCGTAGCCCTAAGTACTGATCCATGCTCTAAGTTCATCACTCTTATTTCGGACATTCCTTGCATTAAAGCAGACGCACTTTAACTGATCCTTTGTTTCATCGCGTGAGAAACCTTCCTGATAGATTCAATATATCCTGTCACTGTCCTGTCTGCAACTAACCCCTTCTCAAACATGTGGTCTTTTTCCTACCCCCCGCCCGCCAAACGAGTTTCAACCCGCCAGAATAACACGAGCAAACCTCTCAAACATTCATTTGTGCCCGTCCAGTTCAGGTGCAACCCGTCCTTCATGTACAGGTCCCAACTTACCCAGAAGTTATCCCGATGCTCTGGGAATCTGAAGCCCTCACTCCTGCACCAGCCTCGCAGCCACGTGTAAACCTTCATTCGCTGACTGTTCCTCATCTCACGAGCTCGTGGCACTGGTAGCAAACCTGAGATCACTACTCTACTCATCCTGCTCTTCAGCTTCCAAACTAACTCTCTGTAGTCACTTTTCAGATCCTCCGCCCTTGTCCTGGCTATATCGTTGGTGCCAAATGATTTGGTTTTCACAGCCATCTGTGGTAAGGAATTCCACAATTTCATCACTCTCTGGCTAAAGACGTTTCATCTTATCTCCGTTCTAATGGGGTTTCCCTTTTCTCTAAGCCTGTGTCCTCCTGCTAGTGCAAACGTCCTCCCAATTTTGTCTGTATCCAGGTCATTCAGTATTCTGTAAGTTTCAATTGGATCCCCCCTCACCCTTCTCATCTCCATCGATTATAAACCCAGAGTTCTCCAACGTTCCTCATTTGTTAAGCTTTTCATTTCTGCTGATACTTCTCTTGAAACACACCAAGGCTAACATATCCTTCCCGAGGTATGAGGCATAAAATACTGGAAATGTGGTCTGACCAGAACCTTAGAAAGCCTCAGACTCCCCACCATTATATCCTACTCCTCTCAAGATGAATGACAACATTTTATCTGCCAACTTAACTACTGATTCAACCTGCAAGTTTATCTAAGGCGAATCCTGCGCTTGGAATCCCAGGTCACTTTGTTATACAGATTTCTGAACTTTTTTCCCATTTAGTAAATAGTCCATGCCTGTATTCTTCATACCAAAGTGCATGACCTCACACTCTCCCACATCGTATTCCATCTGCTACTCCTTTTCCCACTCTCCTAAACTGTCGAAATCTTTCTGCAGGCTCCCTGCCTCCTCAATATTACATGCCCCTCCACCTATCTTTGCTTCATCTGCAAACGGAGCCAGAATGCCTTCTGCCCCGCCACTCAGATCATTAACCTATAAAGTGAAATGCTGTTGTCCCAACGCTGACTCTTGTGGAACACTGCTAATCACCGGCTGCCATCCTGAGAGGGACAATTTTATCCTCACTCTGCATCTTGTCAGAGAGCCAACCTTTTATCCATGGTTGTACCTGGCCTCAGACACCATGGGTCCTTATCTTTCTCGGACAAAGGGCCCTGAAGAAGGGCTCATTCCCGAAACGTCGTTTCTCCTGCTCCGTAGATGCTGCCTGACCTGCTGTGCTTTTCCAGCAACACATTTTCAGCTCCTTATCTTTCTCTGCAGCCTCCTGTGCGGTTCCATATCAGAGGCCTCCCGGAAGGTCAGATAGATAACTTTCTCTGGTCCAACCCGTCGTTACCTCCTCAAAGAATTCTCATTATCCTTGGAGCAAGGTAAGTTATTGAAATCGGGAGCAATCGGAAAGAAAGGGCCATTGCTACAGACAAAGTGGAGATGTTCCGCAAAGCAGTTTCTGTTTGGCTCACTAATGTAAAGGAGATTGCATTGTGAGCAGCAATGACAGGAGACTGGATTAAAAGAGTACAAGTGAAATGCTACTTCACCTGGAAGGTGTGTTTAGGGCCTTGGACAGTGAGGAGGGAAGAGATGAATGGACAAATGTTGAAGCATCTGCATTTACATGGGAAGGTGCCATGGGGGTGGTGGGAAGTGTTCGGGGTAACATAGGGTGCCGCAGAAGGAGTGGTCGCTGTGAAATGCTGACAGTGGATGGGAGGGGAAGATTTGTTTGATGGCGCTGTCCTGTTGGAGGTGGTTGAAGTGGCGGAGGATGATTCTGTGAATGCAGATTCTAGTGCAGGAGGAAGTGAGGACAAGGGGAAATCTATCATTGTTCTGGGAAGGAGGGGACGGAGTGAGGGCAGAGGTGAGGGAGATAGGACAGACACAGATGAAAGCTCAGTCCATCAGATTTAGGGGAATTTTCCTTTGATAGAAAAGGATGAATGAAGGAGGCTTCCCAAAGGAATGCGGAATCATCTTACAGAAATGACAGAGCCATGGAAAATGGGAGAATGGAGTCACCCTCAGCTGATCAAGTGTTCAGCCACATACGTAGGCTCTTCCTAAATTATTGAAAAGAGCCAGGCATTTCAAATGCAGATTAATGTCATATATCTGGGCAAACACGGAATGTGAAAATAGACACAGGTAAAGGTCAGCAGATGTGTTGTCGGGGAGTGGGGCTATATGTAAGCAGGTCTGCATAGTAAAGCTCAGTAAAGGCTGTGAAGGATACTAATCAATCACAAACTAAAGAATTCAGATTGGTGAGCTCTAGCGTCGGCCACATTTGGGAAGTTTACTTTTGGAACCAGAAGCAGATTGTACAAAACAAATTACAAAGGAAACTATTGCAAAACTGGCAAGAAATATGAAAAGAAACTAACGGCAAGAGTTTTTCCATATCGAATAAAAAAATTTCATAATATGTGTGTGACCCTTGGAAGAAAGGCAGGAAAGAATATGTGGGACACCTGGAGGATGTGACTGGGGAACTGGTTTCAGGGAACAGGCTGAGAATTTAAAACAGTATTTTACATTGTTCCTCAGAGGGGAAGACACAAAGAGTTTCAATATTATAAACAAAATTGTAGTCAGATGAAAGTTTTGCACTGTCTCTAACAAAACGAACAAGGCTTTTCTCAAACAGGAAAGTCTAAGGGTAAACAGCTCATCAGCAATTCATAGCTTGTTTTAATAGAAGTGGTTGCTGAGTGACTGGTGGCACTGTGTTAAGTATTCTATAACGCCCAGGATTACAGGATTGTTCCAGTGAAACTGGAGAAACGCCAATGTGGCGCCTGTCTTCAAGAAGAGAGTGAGTCTTCAAGTGTTTAGGTGCTCCCTTTGTCTGAATAGTGGAGCATATTTGAGAGGCTTAACGGCCTCATGATGCGCTTTCATCCTGAGTTATTTTCAAAAAAGTAAAACTCTGCTCCTTCCTCTGATGCGTTGCATACTGGGGGATGAACATTTTGCTAAAGTTGAAGTATATTGAAAATTATCTGGAACATTTTATAAACGACATCATCCAGAGAATTTTAGAAACTGCATTCATAAGAACATTTTATAACCATGTGGCGATATTGCGTCGGTGAGAGAGAGAGAGAAAGTGCTGCATTGCAGTGGTGAGAGTGATGGAGTCTTATTCTGGGGAAGGCGCTAACAGATATACAGTGAGCGTGAGAGAGTAGAGAGAATACAGTGACCCTTATCCTGACAGAGCGGAGAAGGTTATTGATGCTTTTCCTGCATTGCTGGACTTTTCGTCGGACCCCAGATACTGCACTGAGCTGGGGTGTGTGCTCAGACCATGCTCAGTGGGAAGAGAATGGTCCCCCTCTGTACTAGACTATTCACCAGGACCTCCGTGCCCCTGTCGACAAGCTGTGGTGTAATTTCCCCTTATCTGCCATGCTCGGGTAAACTGTGCAACACAGCTCCAAACTGAGAAAGGCTCAACCGTGTACCCGTTGGCCATTTAATGACGGCAGCAGTTCCAGGGATCACTGAATATCCAGGGGCATCCGGGAGATGGTCTGTACCTCCAGCCATGATGGGTGGGAGAATCGGGATGGTATTGAATGAGAGGGGCACCATGGGGTCGATAGTTAATGAGGTGAGTTCGATAAGATAACACCAGAAAACTAGCTCTGCCTCGTGCAGACATTCCTTCTGCCACATTCAATGAAAATGGCACTCAGACAAATTATTGTCAGATTCAGCCAATTGAATCGAAGACTCTGCTGATCCTACTCCCAGTTACAAAGCTGAGGACAAATGCTTATCCAAAACTCTCCATCATCTTAACTTACACCAATATCCTGCTCACCCATCATTCCTGGAAACAATGGCCTATATTGCAAGATGCTATCAAAATGTTTTCATTTCACAATTTTTAAACCTACCATCAGATCCTTCTTTGAAATTCTCTCTCAATCTCCCCCTCGCTTTTAAACAAACTCCTCCCATTTGTTGGTATTTAATCTGATTTCCTCGCCATCTCTCTCGGGAAGTGAGTTTCACACCCAAAGCACTCCTGTGCCATGCCACAATGGAGATATGGAGCTATTAATGGACGGGAGCTGCACATCCTGTCACTTCCAGCATGAGCTGCAAGTTTCCCCCTGCTTGGCAGTGGTCTAACACAGTGGTACACAGCAATGCAATGATTGATGTACACAGCTGTGTATGCTGGGAAGGTAACTGCTTCAGATGAATAGATAACGGGCGGCACGGTGACACATTGGACAGCACTGCTGCCTCACAGCGCCAGAGACCCGGGTTCCACTCCCGCCTCAGGCGACTCTCTGTATGGAGTTTGCATATTCTCCCCGTGGCTGCGTGGGTTTCCTCCGGATGCTCCGGTTTCCTCCCACAATCCAAAAATGTGCAGGTTAGGTGAATTGGCCGTAGTGTTCAGTGAAGGGGTAAACGTAGGCGTATGGGTCTGAGTGGTATACGCTTCGGCGGGTCGGTGTGGGCTTGTTGGGCCGAAGGGCCTGTTTCCACACTGTAAGTAATCTAATCTAATAAATTCACTGCTATTCACAGCTCCCAATGCTGCACAGATATCCAGTCCGTGTGTATAGAACAATGCCTTTGTGTGTTCTGCACAGCGCCCTGTGCTGAACAGATCATCTAGTACAAGTTTTTCGATCAGTGCACTGTTGGACACAAAAGTAGTGAACTGTTGAGCTCTAAACAGTGTTTGATCCTGGACGGATTGCTGAGCAGTACACTAGCCTGGTCTACGCAGTGATTCATGCTGAGCAGGTATCTCATCTGGGCTTATATGTGTCCGGGCTGGATCTGAGAGGTGGATTGAGTATCCGATATAATTCCTGACATGATTATCACTCCTCCAGCTCGGCCCATTCTGCTGGTAAATGTGAGGTGCTGTGTTTGAGATAGAATTTACTTGGTCAAAATATTCGACATTAAGCAAAACACAATTTCTTCGAACACTGTTGATAAAATACAACAAAAGGAAGAGGAACTTGCAATAACTTAATTCTGTTGGAAACCTTAGCAGAATAATAGTTTATTTAACTACTGCACAGTAACTGCTCCAATATGGTATCATCCAATAAGCACACACGTCAAAAAATGCAGGAAACAGATTGTTTCACATGCAGTTCTCTAATCCAGGAGGAAAGAACATCATAAGACAGTTCCGAGAGAAATCACAGAGGGAGTATGTAGAACCAGGGAGAGATTTCCTGCCTTCCAATCCTGCAGAGACTCCAGCAATAACTACCGAAATGTAAAACTAGGAATCCTGGTTCTGTGAGAGGTTGACCATCACTCCACAGGACCAGTCTGCGGCTGCAAGAACACAAGGAATGGACTGTATCTGCATAGTCTATGGCTCTGTCTGTAGGTGTCTCTCAAAAATGCCTAAACCCACCTAAGCCGTTTAATGCTGGACAGACAAAAGTCAAAGTTAAACATAAATAAATAAAACGAAAAGATGCAGCAAGCCTGGTGATCAGACACAGACGGCCTCGGGAGCCCAGCAATTCCTATACTGCCAAAACACAGCAGAATAATCGAGCTTGTGAAGAGAAATAATTATGTCTCTCCCTCACCTCTATGTTTACAATTGAAGATGTGCCATTAGCCCAATAATCAGCGAATCAAAATCCCACCCACACCAAGTATTATTGCGATATATTAGAGTTGCCGTGAAATGGGTTAACTGGAGCTATTTGTTCAGTGACTGTGATTAATATCAGTCTTCCTGGACCTAACTGGGTCACTGGAGGATTTCCTTCTTCCATAATTAGGGACATCTTTCAACTTGTTTCGCCATCGTATTCGGCGCAGAGTCAACCTCAACAAGATTGGGATCAGCAGCTCCAGAGAAAGAGAGAGAAATCAGAATCTGAGAACATTCGATTGTTCCAATAATGGATCAGAATCTGAGAACATTAGACTGGAATCTTCCAACAATGGATCAGAATCTGAGAACGTTAGACTAGAATATTCCAACAATGGACAGCAGTTTATCTGCGGGTTTTTACTGGCTTTCTCAGAATTGGGCATGGTTACAGTTGCGGATACGAGCCGTACTGATGATTATTCAAGCTGGGTACTATCCCATCCTCGCTATTATTGGTGTTTCTGGTAAGTCTATTTCTGTCAATTCTATAATTGAGGCAGCATGTTATTACTATTCTGGTTGATTATATTTAACAAATACATAAACTTTCAGTCACAAATGCCACTTCCTTCTCATGCATTTCAAAACTACTTACTCATAAACATCTGAGAATGAATAAGACTGTTCGGACCCTTGAGTCCCTTTTTACTGTGAACTGTTTTATGCCTCCATATTCTCTCTGTCATCAAACCTGCTGACACACACCTTCATAATATCCCCAATCTCCAGCTTTGCCTGAGTTCTGTTGCTGACTTCTCCATCATCTACCCCTTCATTAACGACAGATTTTATGGCTCCAGTTCTCTTCTGACCTCTCTTCCAGTTACAAATAGTTTGACCACAAACTTGTTCTTGTCTCGACAGTTACTTCACTACAGGGACCCTGAAACAGAATAATAATGTCACTGACTGTGTAATTCAGAGGCACAGATTATGACTCTAAATGCATTGTCTGAAATCCTACAATAGTCTATGACTAAATTTAAATTCCAATATCAAAAATTGGAATGAAACCTAATTTCACTCATGGCAACCACAAACCATCACGATTTCTTTCTTATTGTATTAATAAACTTTGGTAAAGAAACCTAATATTTTTGCCCTGTCTGAGCCAAGTGTCACCTCAGACCCACAACAATATGGTTGCTCCATATTGCCTTGACAAATGGCCACGTGTTCAAGGGCAGTTTGGATGGACAACAAATGCTGCTCTTGCCAGTAATGCTGGCATCCCGCGAAACAACAGCATTAAAGGTGAAATAACCAAGCAAATGTGTATGCTGTGATCTGAAATAAAATTCTCCACCGTCTGAACGAATGTTGGAGAATCTTAGCAGGTATGGCAGTCTGTCGGAAGAAACACAAATAACGTTTCGAGTTCAGTGAACCCATCAAAACTGAATGCAACTGAGAAATTATATTATTATATCAGGGATGGATGGAAGGGTGAGCGGGAGGTTTGTGTTGAGTGGATGTTGTCCAGCAAGAGAGAGAGAAATTGAGAGAGAGAGAGAGAGAGAGAGACAGACAGAGAAAGGAAAAGCAAGCAAAAGGCTTGCTAATGATGGACTGAAAGGAAAAAAGAATGGGAAGTTATTCTAACAATTCCCCTTTTCACATATTCCTGAATATCATATTTATTACGGGATGTCCCTGCTTACCGTGAGTTATGTTCCCTCTATCTCTCGTCCCTGAGTGTGGTGATCAACTCCATCAGCAATACTTATAGTCGCTGAGATATAGAGAAACGTAATGTCCCATTGTCAACTGCTTCTTTGGAGAGAAGAACTGTTACTGTGCGACTGTGTAGAGATGTAAGAGCTTTCTCAGCCAGGAAGAGAAACTGAGGAGACCGAGGTATTTTCAACACTGAATGGATGCACTATGGGTGTGGGGAATTGACTTGCTGCTGTCATCTAGAAAGTCAGTGGAGGTTCTGTGGATGGTGTTCTCAGGATTGTGATGTCATCGACTGGGTTCATTCAGGGAGCCCCGAGGGTCTGGGAACCACACTCTGAATACTGCATTTAGATGTGTCTGGGTCCATGGTAAACAAATGGAGCTGTGTAAACAGGGAGGAGCGAGGCACTGTACCTTCCTCTCTGGTATTTCCAGGAACATTTGACTCAGCTGCACCAATTCAGGTGTAAAGTGTAAAACAAGCTTGTCTCAAATTAGAGGTGGTCACTGAGCTGTACCCCCTCCTTCAGTATGACCTGTAGTCACACACCAGGGACAAAACTGTGCTGACACTCATGATGAATTAAACTGGATTGATTCCGGAACTTTGCAGTCTGCAGTGGGTAATATATCCACTATCTCTGAAGTGCAGTCCTTCAATGTATTCACGAGCTGACTGAAACCATCTGCTTGCTGAGAAGAATGCATCGGTTCCATCTCCACAGAGGAAGGTACAGAAACTAATTTCCAGAAATATTAGGGAACAGAGTGATTCGTAAAAATGGGAAACTGCAGGAAATCAGAATTAATGAAGAGTAATATATTGAAAATCTAATTGAATTGAAGTTTCATAAGGTACTGCATCTGATGGGCTACATCCCAGAGTGATTGAGATGAGAACAGAGCTAGTGAAAGAATTACTGATTATTCTTCAAAGCTAGTTAGATTCTGGAAAGGATGCTGCAGCTATTGTAAACCTAAATATTTAAAACAGGATGGAGGGGGAAAACAGAAAACTAAATAGCTTGATGTCAGCTGTGCGAAAAAATATTGGAACCTTTTATAAGGAACGTGACAACTAGATACTTGGAGAATAATGATATGATTTGGTATATTCGGCCTAGATTCAGGAAAGGGAAATGATCTTTGATAAACCTGTTTGTGAAGATGGTCCCTTGTAACATCGACAGTTGAGAACCAATGGGAGTGGAATATTTGTATTTTTCAAAGACGCTTGACACGTTTGAATACAGGTAAATGTGGAATGTTAGAGTCTATGGGTAGGTAGGGGTGGAATATATACCACATGGATTAAAATTTATTTAATGGAGATACGAGAAGACTAGTTTTTTTTCTGTGGACTGAAGGATTGATGGTGGCAGCAGGATCAGTGTTTGGGCAATAGCTGTTCACAAGGTATAAAAATGATTCAGATGTGAACAACAAATATCATCATGTACATTTATATTTATTAAATTGTAGAGAGGTTGGCGAGTGCAGTTGTTGAAAAGGACTTGGATGTCCTTGGTCATAAGTCACTGACAGAATTCCTACAGGGGGCAGGAAGTAAATGATATGTGGCTCTTCATACGAAATGATTGAAGTACAAAAGTTAGAATATCTTTCCCATTGATCGTGTTTTGTTGAGAGAGTATTTGATGCATTGTGTAAAGGTTTGGTCTGCTTTATAATCAATCATCTCTTTGTCTCTGAGAGAATGCAAAGTAGATTGACCAGACTAAGCATTGGCATGATGTTACCATGAGGAGAGAGTGCAGTAACTATGTGCTTAATCTGTATCGCTGTGAGAGAATAAGAAGTTGAAGCTTGATGGGTATGGACAGAAACTCATTATGTCCCAAACAGCTGAATGGGGTGAAAATGTCATACTTTTCATTGGATGTTTGATTCACGACATTTTACATGTATCTGCAGAGCCCCCATGTTGATTGACAGCGAGATGCAGGCTCTGAATGAACTCTGTACACTTGAATGCACAGTTACTGAGTGATACTGCATTGAATGTCACTTTGTACACAATCCTGTCAGCAGCCAAAATACCTTCATTCTGAAACAGTTATTTCCCAACGGCCTCTGACCTCCACGGAGACCATGGGACTGCGTTCTTGGAGATGGAAGATAACTTGGAGAATGGCTAAAAAATGTTGGCTTCATTCCGACTGCCAGAAACCCATGTTAAAGTAACACATATGTACCATGATTAATTAAGCCATGTGGATCAATCTGGAGCAGTCTGTCTGTGCAGCCCCTGCTCCATTTGTTTGTGATGCTGGAGCATCTCTGACATTTTCCTGTTCCTGCGTTAGTGGCTTGACAAGCTGAATAACCACTTGCTGTTCCTTTGTAAGTGACCCCGGGTGTGAAATGGTTATTTCTGATCCCATGCACGTGACATGTGGGAGAGAGCAGACTCCCAAGTTCCTGTGCGACAGGCAGGAGGGATTGAATGATCTATCCTTCTTCTTGCCCAGTAGTTTTGATGGGATGAATGGCTTCCCCACATTCTTGTGAAACCAGATTGAGGTGCTGAATGTGCTCCTCGTTTTACTGTGGAAATGTACTGTGCTGTTACATAAATGTTACCCAGACTTTAACAGCACGATCTTGAATGTTGTCCAAGTCTTGCTGCACATGGTCACAGACTGTTTCAAGATCTGAAGAGGGACAACTTGTTCTGAAAATGTTGTGAACGTCAGTGAATGTCTCCTGTTCTGCTGGCACAGTGACTCAGTAACCAACACTGCTGCCTCACAGGATCGATTCCAGCCTTGGGCAACAGTCTATGTGGAGTTTGCACATTCCCCACTTGTCTGCATGCGTTTCCTCCGAGTGCTCCGGTTTCCTCCCATAGTCTGAAGATGTGCAAGCCAGGTGAATTGGCCATGCTAAATTGTCCATTCTGTTAGGTACATTAGTCAGAGGGAAATGTGTCTTGGTGCGTTACTCTTCGGAGGGTCGGTGTGGGCTGGTTGGGCCGAAGGGCCTGTTTCCACACTGTAGGGAATCTAATCTGCTCAGTGTGGACTCAATGGGCTGAATAGCCTCCTTCCACACTGTAGGGACTCTATGATGACAAACTGGAGATGCTTGGGCTGAGGAAGCCACGCTAAGGATCTCCTGCAGATGTGTCCCACGGCTGAGATGATTGATGCCTACCAAATAATAATCATCTTCCCCTGTGTCGTGAATGACTCCAAAAAGTGTAGACGTCATAATTAATTCTACTTAATGTGATTTTGTTCAGGCTCCTTGATGTCATCCTCAGTCAAATACTGCCTTGAGTTCAGGGCCAGTCTCTCTTACCTGAGCCCCAGCGTTACCTCTTTTGTTCATATCAATAGGTCATGGTGCAGAAGCAGAGAAGGATTTCTTCAAACCGAGGGTAGTGAATATCAGGAATTCTCTTACACAGAGAGTTAGGAGAGCTATATCACTGAGAGGGACCAGTGGTGTCCCGCAGTGATCAGTCCTGGGACCTCTGCTCTTTGTCACTTTTATAAATGACTTGGATATGGGTGTTGAAGAGTGGGCTAGTAAGTCTGCCGATGACACAAAGGTGGTTGCAGTGGTACAGAACATGGAGGGCTATTGTAGGTTGCAACGGGACATTGACAGGATGCAGAGCTGGTTTGAGAATTGGCAAATGGAGTTCAAACGGAAGTGATTCACCTTGCAAGCTTGAATGTGAATGTAGAATACATGGTTAAAGGCAGGATTCTTGTCAGTGTGGACGAACAGAGGGATATTGGGATCCATGTCCAAAGATCACACAAAGTTGCTACCCAAGTTGATCGGGTTGTTAGGAAGGCGAATGGTATGTTGACTATCAGTTGCAGGGGGATTGAGTTTAAGAGCCAAGGGGTTATGCTGCAGCTCAATAGAGCCCTACTCAGACCGCACAGGGAATATTGTGTTCAGTTCTGGTCTCCTCATGATAGGAAGGATAAGGAAGATTTAGAGAGGGTAAAGAGGAGATTAACTAGGATGCTGCCGGATTGGAGGGCAGGTGCTTTCAAGAAACCGTCAGGGAGAGAGGTTTTTTTCTCACTGGAGGAAAACATAGATGTGAGTTGACTTGATAGAGGTGTAGAAGATGATGAGAGCCATAGAGAGAGTGAATAGCCAGAAACATTTTCCCATGGCAGAAATGTCTATCACGAGGTGGCATAATTTTAAGGTAATTGGAGGAAGGTTTAGGGGAGATATCAGAGGTAGGTTCTTTACACAGAGAGTGATGGGTGTGTGGAATGCACTGCCAGCGGTGGTAGTAGAGTCAAATACGTGAGGGAAACTTAAGAGACTCTTGGATAGGCACATGGAACAAAGTGAACGGAAGCATGTAGGTTAGTCTGATCTTAGAGTAGGATAAACGGCACAACGTCAAGGGCTGAAGGTCCTAACTGCGTACATTCATGTAGAACTCTGCGCTCAAAAACTGCATGAATTCATGTAAAACTCCATTATGTCACTTTTTTAGATTACAATCAATCTAAACATCATTGTATAGACAGAGAACACAGGGAACCAACACCTTCAACATATTGTCTCGCTATCACCATTATTAACAGCTAACCTGAGAATACAACTTAAAAAAAAAGTTTTGTGACTTACATGCGAAAGAAGTGAAACTATTATGATAGTCTAACAGATGAAAGGCTTAACAGACAATCAATTCTTCAATGTTTAACTTCAGTTACATTACACTGTAAATTTATGCTATAAATTCTGTGTTAGGATCGATCCCTCCACTATCACCTGATGAAGGATTGAAGCTCCGATAGCTGGTGTGTTTCCAATTAAACCTGTTGGACTATAACCTGGTGTTGTGTGATTTTTAACTTAGTACACCCCAGTCCAACACTGACATCTCCAAATCAGTCCTGTTCTTTGTTCTGTGTTCTATGGAAGTGCTCAAGAAGACTTGGACATTGAGGAAGATTTGAAACTTGGAGCAGGTCAGCCTTGATCTTAGTGAAGGGCAAGGCAGGCTTGGAATGGGAATGACCTGTCCCTGTTTCTGATGTTCTCCCATTCTGTTATTGGAAAGTTAGTGTGTTTTATTTTCCTGGAAGGTCTTTTTATGGAATGTTGCAATTAGGAAGACCCGCGGATTGTGTGAGCCTTCGCTGGGTGAGATTAGGGGGCTGTATTCACAGTGAATCTGGGTCTACAACATGATCAACAAATGAGGCACAAGATACAGAGAGGGGGAGCTCTGTAAAGAGAGACGAGCGACCTCTTTCATATCCAGCCTGGGTCTTCCAATTATATTTTCCAAATCTCCCAAACCATGTGGTACAGTCTTGAGGGACTGTTTCTGTGCACCATGCTATAACAGTAAGTGGACTCCGACTGCGCCGGTCTAGCAGGCTGGAGGGGTTGAATGGAACACAGAAACATGGTACTGAGGAGAATGCGTGGGTCATTAGAGAATTTGAGCCTTCTCCACCAGGCATTAAGATTGTGGCTGATCAGATTATGGTCTCAGCCTCACTTTCCTGTCTGTGTCCCATTATCTTTAACTCAGTTCTCGGTGAAATCTTTAATTCAGCTGTGAATACTTGTAATCAGAGAGGCACCACAAACTTCCGGGGAATAGAGTTCCCATTCGAATGGCCTTTTTAGAATTCTTCCTCAGCCTGCTGTGAGAATAAGAGAGTCATGCAGAGTGGAAACATATCCTTTTTGTCCAATTTATGCATGCCAATCAGACATCTTAATCTGATCTCGTCCCACTGGCCCAGATCCCTCTGATCCATTACTATTTATATACCTATCCAGTTCCATTTTAAACGTGTAATTGTACCCGCTTTCACCACTTCCTCTGACAGTCCACCCACCCGCCTCTGTATGAAAACGTTTCCCCTCAGGTCCCTTCTAAGTCTTTGCCCTGTGACCTTCCCCCAATGCCATCTAGCTCTGAACGCCACTACACTGGGAAAAAGATCTTGCCCATTCAGACTATCCATGCCCCTCAGGACTTTTCAAAACCTCTATCATGTCACCATTTAGCCTCTGACAGTCCAGGGGAAAAAGCCTCAACCTGTTCATCATCTCCCTGTAGCTCAAACCCTCAGGTTCCAGAAAATCTTGTAAATCTTTTCTGAAGTCTTTCAAGCTTAACAACATCCATCCTTTAGCAGAGTCAACTGACATGTTCGCAGTATTCTTAAAGTGGCCTCACCTACGTCCTGTGCAAGCGCAACACGCTATCCCAACTCTTGTACTCAATGTTATGACCGATTAAGGCAAGCATGCCAACCATGTTCCTCACCACTCTCCCGACCTAACTCCACTTTCTTGGAACTATGAACCTTCGCCCGTAAGTCTCTTTGTTCAGCAATATTTCCCAGGGCACTACCCCGCTTTAACTTACAAAAATGCAAAACCTCACAAATATATAATTAAACTCCATCTTCCAGTCATTAGCTCATTGATGGCCAAGGATCCTGTTATATTCTGAGATAATCTTCTTCACTGTCCACTGCACCAATTTGGTGATGTTATCTGTGAACTTACTAACCATGCCTCCGATAATCACATCAAAGTTGTTGATATCCGTGATAAAAAGTAGTGAGCTCAGTACTGATTCTTTCAGCACACCGCTGGCCACAGGTCTTCAGTCTGGAAAACAATCCCTTACCTTCAATCCCATTTTGTATCCAGTTGGCTAGCTTTTCCTCGATTACATATAACCAAATTTTAGTAGTCTATCTACGATAACATACCGTATTGAATGCCTTGCTGAAGTCTGTGTAAACAATGTACACCAAAGTGTCTGCTTCAATCTTCTTTTTCATCTCTTCATAATACTCAATCACATTAATTAGACATGATTTCCATCACACAAATCCATATTGACTGTCCCTAATCAGTCATTGTCTTTCTAAATAGATGTAAATCCTATCCCTCAGAATCCCCTCCAACAAACTCCTCGACACTGACGTTGGCTGATTGAGTCGATAATTCTATGTGTTTTTTTTTGGCTTACAGCTCCCTTTTCTAGCCCCACTCTCCACTGGCCACAAAAAATAATTATAACTCGGTTGGTGAAATGGCCAATGATATAGTTCTCAGAGTGTGTCAGGTTCAGTGTTTGCAACACGTCTGGCAGATTTCTTTATTCTGCTAAAAAAAACATGCCTATGACCAAAACAAAGTTGCTCAAACTGTGTTGGAAAGAGGAATGACGAGAAGATATTGCAATTATGTACATTGATATTTCTCTTTGAAAAATATTGAGAAACACACATACACACACAAACACACACGTATCGTCGATAACAAACTGAAAAGAAAAATATCTGCAAAGTTAACTTGAAAGAACATTGTCCAAATATAATTCGAACTCATGACCAAAGATAAAATGAGAGTTTGACCCAAATGCTGTTCTCTTTGTAGAGTCATCAAGTTTTAGAGCATGGAGAGAGGCAGAGAGGCCCCTTGGCCCAAACCCGAGGATGCTGACCCAATTATTCATCCACACTGACCTCATTTCCCTGCACTTGGCCCATAGCATTCTCGTCCTTTCCTGTCCATGTACCTGCCCAAATGCCGTTTAAATATCGTTAATATAAATGCTTCAACCACTTCCGTTGGCAGCTCATTTCCTTTGTGTACCGTTCCATGTGTAAAACAGTTTCCATCAGTTTCCCTTTTATTCATTCCCCTCTCACCTTAAACCGATGCCCTCCCCTCCTCCAATCCCCAACTCTAGGAACAAAAGGCTAGATCCATTCACCCTATCCATGTAAACTTCTATAAGATCCCTCTCAGTCTTCTATTCTCGAAAGAAAAAAGTCCTCGCTTGTCCAATCTCTCCAAATATATTTTTCAAGATATATTTGGAAAATACTGTTGAGTTCTGGCAACAATTTTGTAAATTCCATCTGCATACATTCCAAATTAAAAGCATCCTTCCGATCGCAATGTGATTAAAACTGAACACACCACTACAAGTGCAGCCTCACCAACTTCCTGTATAACTGCAACATACCTTCCCAACTGCTCTCCTCCATGTCCTGACCGATGCTTGCTAGTGTGGCAAAAGCCTTCTTCACTACCATGTCTAACTATGACCCCACTTTCATAGAACGGTGGACCTAAACTCCATGGTCCCTCTGCTCAACTACACTCCTTAAGGTCCTACCAATCACCATGAAACTCCTACCTTGATCTAACGTTGCCAAAATATTCCTCGGCCCACTTCGCCAGTTTGATCAAAGCCCTTCTGCAATTTTTGATATACTTCCTGTCTGTCCGCGCCACCACTATTTTAGTATCATCTTCAAGTTTCCTAATCATGCCTTGTACATTTGCAAGAATAGCATTGTTACAGATAACAAACAGCAATGTGCGCAGCACTGACCCCTGAGACACTTCATGTGTCACAGACCTCCAGTCCGAGAGCATCCTTCCACTTGTACCCGTTGCTTACTACCATGAAGCCAATTGTGTGTCCAATTCGCCAGTTCCCTCTGGATTCCGTGCGATTCTAACCTTCCAGACCAGCCTATCAATGGTAACCTTGTCAAAGGCCTTTCTGAAAACTATCCAGACAACGTCTACCGCCCTACCCTCATCAACTTTCCTGGTCATTTCTTCAATGAACTCAAGGCATGATCTCCCACTCAAGAAGCCATGCAATATTTCCAGTCTAAAAACAACTATTAATAATAATTATTAAAATTAATAATAACAAACTAATAAATAATAATAATATGACATTTTCAATGGATACTAAATTCTCCATGGTATGTGATATTGGAACGTGCATCATGGGTGAAGGGCAGAATAGATTTTGTCCCTGTGTCATTGAACTGTTTTGAAAAAAGCAAGGATGGCATGGTGGTTCAGTGGCTAGTATTGCTGCCTCATAGTGCCATGGATCCGGATTTGGTTCCAGCTTTGGGTGACTCTCTGTGTGGAGTTTGCACATTCTCACTGTGTTTGTGTGGGTTCCTCTGGGTGCTCCATTTTCCTTCTACAATCCATAGATGTATAGGTCAGGTGAATTGGCCATGCTAAGTTACCTATAGTGTTATGTGCGTTCGTCAGGGGTAAATATAGGTGTGGTCTTGTTGGGCCAAATAACCTGTTTCCATACTGAAGGGAATCTGTCAAAAAAACTATTTCTAAACAAACTTATCTTTCCAAATGCATGTATATCTCATCCCTCAGAGACCTCTCAAGTAAATTACCTACCACAGATGTTAGGTTTCCAAGTCGATAGAGCCCAGATTTTTCTTTGCTTCCCTTCTTGAATAATGGCACAACATTTGCTAATCTCCAATATTCTGGAACCTAAACTGTAGCTATCGATGTTGCAAAAATATCAACTAGGGTCCCCGTATTTCTTCTGTAGCCTCTTGCAGTGTTCTTGAATGCATCTATTTAGGACCAAGAGATTTATCCACCTTCATACATTCTAATGCATCCAACGCGGCTTCTCCTGTGATATTGACTCAACCCAAGATAACACTACGACCTTTGTTCACCTCCCAAGACTTCATGTATTTCTCGACGGTAAAGGCGGAGGAGAAATATTCATTGAGAAGCTCACACATCTCCTATGGTTCTTGTCATGAATATCCACTTTGGACCTTGTGGGGTCATATTCTCATTTAGTTATTCCTTTTACTTTTATATACTTAAATAACCTTTTTGGATTCACCATAATCTTCTCAGCCAAAGCTATCTCGTGCCCCCTTTTCGCCGTCCTGATTTCCATCTTCATTAAATTACTGTATCCCTTGTATACCTCCAGGATTCCCTCGATCCCAGCTGCCTGGACCTGAGCCACGCCTCCTCTTTGTTGGTCAAAGCCTCAATCTCTTCTGACACTCATGCTTCCCTCTTCCTGCCAACCTTGCCTTTTACCCTCACAGGAACATATAGACCATGAACTCTAGACGTTTCACCTTTAAAAGCCTCCCACTTGCAGGAGATCCCTTTGCCTGTTAACAAACTCTTCCAACCAACCCCTACAAGCTCCTGTCTAATTCCATCAAAATTCGCCTTGTCCCAATTTAGAACTTGAACATGTGGACCTGTTTTGTACTTTTTCAAAACTATTTTAAAATTAATACAACTATGGTCACTGGTCCCAGAGTGCTCCCCCATTGTCACCTCAGTCACCTGTCCTGCCCTAGTTCTGAGAGTAGGTCAAGTTTTGACCGTTCCCGAGTTGCACCCTTTACATATTGCTTGAGGAAACTTTTCTGAACACACTTAATAGATGCACCCCGTCTCAGTCCTTAATTCTATGTCATTCCCAGTCTATGTTAGAAAAATTAAAATCTCCTACTATGGCAATCCCATTGGCCCTCAAGTCTCCCCAATGCTCTACATATTTTTGTTCCGCTAATTCCTCGTTTACTATTTGGGGGCCTATGGAACACAAATACTATCACCATTCCCTTCTTATTTCTAAGCTCCGCCAACAAATCCTCACTGGGTGTTCCTTCAGTTATTTAATCTCTGATCACTGCTGTGATACTCGCCTTAATCAAAAATGAAACTCCCCCTCCCCTCCTTCCACCATCTCTGTCCCGCATAAAGCATCTGTACCCTGGTACATTAAGTTGCCAATCCTGTCCCTCCCTTAGCCATGTTTCTCTCATGGCTCTAATATCCCAGTCCCATGTGCATATCACGCCCTGGGTTCATCGGTCTTATCTGTCACCCATCTTGCATTCAAACAAATGCAATTTAATCCAACAGGCATTCCTTGCTCCCTGTCGCGTTCCAACCTGACCTGTCTCTTCACTTTACTGTTTCTGAATACTTTATCTCCTTCCAGCGTCGCACTTGCCTCCCTGCTGTTGAGGATCCCACCCCTCCCAAACCCCAGCCAATCGAGTTGAAATCCGCCCTTGCAGCACTAGCAAACCTGCCGGCCAGGATATTGGTCCACTTCCAGTTCAGGTACAACCTGCCCTTCCTGGACAGGTCACCTATGCCCCACAAAAGATCCCAGTGATCCAAAAATCTCTGCCCCCGCACCAATTCTTTAGCCACACATTCATCCGCCATATCCTCCTGTTCTTACCCTCACTAACACGGAGCCCTGAAAGTAAACCAGCTATTACCTACTGTCGTGGTCCAGTCGTCTACCCTTTTTCCTTGTTCTATGTAATCACTCTGCAGGACCTCATCACTATTTCTACATGTGTCATTTCTACTAATGTGCACAAAGACGTCTAGCTGCTCCCCCATCTGTTCTGCTGCCGCTCTGAGACATCCTGGACCCTGGCACGGAAGAGGCTATACACCATCCTGGATTCCCATTTGCAGCCACAGAATCTTTTGCCTGTTCCCCACACTATCGAGTCTGAATAATTACTTCTGAAGTTATTTTGCGAGCACAACCTTCTGACAATGGGATTTCTTCCTAAAGCAGTTGAATTTGGTTGAATTGCTTTGCTTCAGGCAGCGGGGAGATTCTAATGAATCCTCATCAGGAATCCTCCATGACTGGGAAAGACGACTAGGCTTTTAATTTCACTCCAACACATTGCTGTGTTGAGCGACAGGGAAACAGAAAGGGAGCAATAGACTGTTCGTTCACCGACAGACTACGTTTTTCCATCTGTAAGTTAAATCAGTAACATTATCAGACCCCAAACTGGACCATGTAAGCATTCCCTGAACATTGTCCGAACTCTTTGACTCCATTCTCGATTCCAGCATTATTGCTGTTGTCATACACAGAATCAATTCATTAATATTAAATGACACTACTTGTTTTGAAGATGTGCTAGTATGTGCCTGCATAATGTAAAAAATAAGCGTTTCGTTTCTTCACAATATCTGTGCTAAGATGAGTATGTTTTATTTTTAAACAAATACAGAAATTCCTGGAAAAGTTCGGACTATATATGACAGCATATATGAAGAGAAATCAGAGTTCAATTTTTCGGTCCAATGACCTTTTCTTTGAACCTGTCGAATTCTTAAATTACTTCCCCAGTTTTATTCTCCCACACAAGAAGAAATATCTATCCATATTCACCAAATACACTCTTCTCAAGATCTTATATGGTCAATAAAACATCTATCATTCTCAAGGCTGAACTGTTAATTCTTCATAACGGAATGCCTTCATCCCAAGAACGAGTAAAGACCAATATCTTTGAAACGTTTCTAAACCTTTTTCTTTCAGTTTAGGCAACTATAACTACACATATTGCATCAGATGTGATCTCACCAATGCCTTGCACTGATGCAAAAAACATGGCTTAGACAATATCCAACACCCCTTGTATGAAACAGAATCATTCCATTTCCCTTCCAAATCACTTGCAACATCTTCAGAGTAATTTGACGTGATTAATATACGAAAACACACAAATCCCTCTGTACCACTGAGTTCTGCATTCTCCCTGCATTTAGATAATTTTCTGCTGCTTTGTCTTTTCCACGAAACCAAAAGTTCCCATCACCTACTTGCACTGATTTTATTTGCTGAAGGTTTGCTCACAGCCGTCTTCTGACTGTATGCCATTGTAGATGCGCTGGTCTCCCCCTCGCTGTATCCCATTGCAGACGCGCTGCCGTTCCCCTGTCTGTATCCCATTGTAAACTCTCTGCCGCCCACTCTCTGTATCCCATTACAGATGCTCAGCCCTCCCCCTGTCTGTATCCCATTGCAAACGCTTTGCCCTCCCCTGTCTGTCTCCCATTGCAGACGCTCTGCCCTCCCCTGTCTGCATCCCATTACAGACGCTGTGCCCTCCAATGTCTGTGTTGCATTGCAGACGCTCTGCCCTCCCCTGTCTGTCTCCCATTGCAGACGGTCTGCCGACCCCCAGTCTGTATCCCATTGCAGATGCTCTGCCCTCCCCTGTCTGTCTCCCATGCAGACAGTCTGCCCTCACCTGTCTGTTTCCTATTGCAGACGCTCTGCCCTCCAATGTCTATACCCAATTGCAGACCCTCTGCCCTCCCCTGTCTGTATCAAATTGCAGACGCTCAGCCCTCCCCTGTCTGTCTCCCATTGGAGACGCTCTGCCCTCCTCTGTCTGCATCCCATTGGAGACACTCTGCCCTCTCCCTGTATGCATCCCATTGCAGACTCCCTTCCCTCTCCCTCTCTGTATTTCATTGCATGCGCTCTGCTCCTACTGTCTGTTTCCAATTTCAGATGCTCTGCCCTCCCCGTCTGTATTTCTTTGCAGACGCTCTGCCCTCCCCTGTCTGCATGTCATTTCAGATATTTTGCCTCACCCCTGTCTGTAACCCATTGCAGACACTCTGCCAGCCCCCTGTCTCTACCCCATTGCAGACGCTCTGCCCTCCCTGGGTCTGCATCCCATTGTCGATGCTCTGACCCTCCCCGTCTGTATCTCATTGCAGACGCTCTGTCCTCCCGCTGTCTGATTCGCATTTCAGACGCTCTGTCTGCATTTAACATCTTATTGAATGACTATCCTGGTGCATGAGCAAACTGAGCTCCATCCCCTTCATCCAATTTATTTGTATGGATTGTAATTTATAATGACCTCACATAGATCCATGAAGGATTCTACTAGTTACAGCTTTCCAAACACAAAATGAGTAGAGATCTCTACTCTGTATTTCCTGACAGCTACCCAGGGTGCCCCTGCTCCTGCATAACAGCCTGGGATGGTTATATGGCGTCCTCCTATGCTGTGTAATTTACTGAAATGACTTGAATACTTCATTCTATTCTTATCTAACTTCATGGATGGGCATTATGGCCTTCTCTTGCTGCGTAGTCACGATGCTAACTAGCTGAAGGGAATCATTCTTTCCCTCTGTAACAGTCTCGATGGTGAATTGACATAACAACGTGTGAGGTAGGAGCAGCAGTTGACCATTCAGACCCTCCAGCCTGTTGCTTAACTTAGAAGCATCATGGCTGGTCTGACTGTAGCTGACCACCCCCTTTCCTGTCTGCTCCCAATAAACATTCCCTCCCCTGTCCATCAAAGGACAGTCAAGGTCAGCCTTGAATATCCTCAATGACCCAGACGTCACTGTCCCCGGGGGATGAGAATGCCATATTCATTTTAAACCGTGTTAACCTCACAGCAAGTCACCTCCTCTTTTCAGAAACAAGGGCACAACAATTAGGAACAAGCATATACCATTCAGCCCCTCAAACATATCCCACATGCCCATTGACTGTTCAGCCAAGTATTTATTAAACATAGCTTCCACTGCACCCTTGGAAAATAATCATGACACCTTTAGGCCACAGAGCATAGGAAATTGGAATTAGGCCATTTGGCCCATCAGGTCTACTTTGCAGTTTGATCCTGTCTGGTGTGTTTCTCAACACAATTTCCCCGCCTTCTCACTGTAACTCTTGATCGTGTTTTTAATCAAACTTTTGTCTTAAAGACATGGTTGCATCGGTGTCTCTGTATGTGTGTGTAATTGCGTGTGTGTTTCTGTGTGTATCTGTTTAATGGCCGGAGACAGGGTGGTGGTGGATCATTGTTTTTTGAACTGGAAGCCTGTGGGCAGCGATGATCCAGAGGCAAAATTGTTGGGTCCATTTTGGTTTGTCATTTATATAAATGATTTAGATGAGAGTTATAGAAGGCATATTTCGCAAATTTGTGGATGACATCGAGTTTGGGTGTACAGTGGACAGTGTTTGTATGATGAAGAACGACGGAAGATTACAAAGAGACCTTCATTAATTAAATCAATGATTCATGGAAATGTACAACAGAAAACAGACCCTTCAACTTGTTCATGCCATCCGATTATTCTAAATTAATCCACGCCCATTTGCCAGCATTTTGGCCCATATCCCACTAATCATAAAGCCACCCAATTGCCTTTTAAATGCTGTAATTCTTCCAGCCCCGACCAGTTCCTCTGGAAGCTTATTCCACAGAAGCACCACTCTCTGCAGGAAAAAATGTTGATGTTCATTGTCTTTCAAATATTTTTCTTCCCACCTAAAAACTATGCTTTCTAGTTTTAGACTCTCCTCCCTTAGAACAGAGAACATAGAAGAATACAACGCAGTACAGGCCCTTTGGCCCTCGATGTTGCGCCGATCCAAGCCCACGTAACCGACACGAGCCCACTATCCTCCATATGCCTATCCAATGCCCGCTTAAATGCCCATAATGAGGGAGAGTCCACCACTGTTACTGGCAGGGCATTCCATGAACTCACGATTCGCTGTGTAAAGAACCTAACCCTAACATCTGTCCTATACCTACACCCACCCCCCCCCTTTATTTAAAGCTATGCCCCCTTGTAATAGCTGACTCCATACGTGGAAAAAGATTCTCACTGTCGACCCTATCTAAACCCCTAATCATCTTGTACACCTCAATCAAGTCACCCCTAAACCTTCTTTTCTCCAATGAAAACAACCCAAGTGCCTCGGCCTTTCCTCATACGATCTTCTTACCATACCAGGCAACATCCTGGTAAACCTCCTCTGCACCCGTTCCAGTGCCTCCACATCCATCCGATAGTATGGCGACCAAAACTGTACACAATACTTCAGATGTGGCCGCACCAGAGTCTTATACAACTGCAACATGACCTCAGGACTCTGGAACTCAATTCCTCTACCAAGAAAAGCCAGTACGCCATATGCCTTCTTCACCGCACTATTTAGCTGGGTGGCAACTTTCAAAGATCTGTGTACATGGACACCAAGATCCCTCTGCTCATCCACACTACCAAGTATCCAACCATTAGCCCAGTACCCCATCTTTTTGTTACTCTTACCAAAGTGAATCACCTCACACTTAGCTACATTGAACTCCATTTGCCACCTTTCTGCCCAGTTCTGCAGCTTATCTATATCCCGCTGTAATCTGCCACATCCTTCCTCATTTTCTACAACTCCTCCGACTTTCGTATCATCCGCAAACTTGCTCACCCAACCTTCTAACCCCTCCTCCAGGTCATTCATAAAAATGACAAACAGCAATGGTCCCAAAACAGATCCTTGCGTAACACCGCTAGTGACGGCACTTCAAGATGAACCTTTGCCATCAACTACTACCCTCTGTCTTCTTCCAGCCAGCCAACTCCTAATCCAAACCTCCAACTCACCCTCAATGCCATACCTCCGTATTTTTTGCAGTAGTCTACCATGGGGAACCTTATCAAACGCCTTACTAAAATCCATATACCCCACATCTACCGCTTTCCCCTCGTCCACCTCCTAAGTCACCTTCTCATGAAATTCAGTATTGTTTGTGAGGCACGAAATGCCCTTCACAAAACCATGCTGACTATCCTTGATCACATTATTCCTATCCAGATGTTCATAAATCCGATCCCTTACAATTCTCTCTCAGACTTTGCCCACAACAGAAGTGAGACTAACTGGCCTATAGTTACTAGGGTTATCCCTACTCCCCTTCTTGAACAAGGGAACCACATTTGCTAGCCTCCAATCTTCTGGCACTACTCCTGTAGACAACGAGGACATAAAAATCAAGGCCAATGGCTCTGCAATCTCCTCCCTTGCTTCCCAGAGAATCCTAGGATAAATGCCATCAGGCCCAGGGGACTTATCTATTTTCACCCTTTCCAGAATTTCCAACACCTCTTCCCTACATACCTCAAAGCCATCCATTCTACATAATTGTGACTCAGTATTCACATCGACAACAATGTCCTGTTCCTGATTGAATACTGACGAAAAGTATTCATTCAGTGTCTCCCCAATCTCTTCAGCCTCCACACGCAACTTCCCACTACTATCCTTGACTGGACCTATTTCTACCCTAGTCACTCTTTTATTCCTGACATACCTATAGAAAGCCTTAGGGTTTTGCATAATCCTACCAACTAAGGGCCTTTCATGTCCACTCCTTGCTGCTCTTAGCTCTCTCTTCAGGTCCTTCCTGGCTACCTTATAACTCTCAATCGCCCCAATTGAACCTTCACGCCTCATCTTTACATAGGCCGCCCTCTTCCATTTAACAAGGGATTCCAATTCCTTATTAAACCACGGCTCCCTCACACGACCCTTCCCTCCCTGCCTGACAGGTACATACTTATCAAGGACACTCAATAGTTGCTCCTTGAACAAGCTCCACATATCAATTTCGCCCTTGCCTTGAAGCTCACTTTTCCAAGCCACACATCCTAAGTCATGCCTCACCGCATCATAATTTCCCTGCCCCCAGCTATAACTCTTGCCCTGTAGTGCACACTGATCCCTCTCCATCACTAGAGTAAAAGTCACCGAATTGTGGTCACTGTCCCCAAAGTGCTCACCTACCTCTAATTGTAACACCTGGCCTGGTTCGTTACTCAGAACCAAATCCAGTATGGTCTCACCTCTTGTTGGCCTATCTACATATTGTGTCAGGAAACCCTCCTGCACACATTGGACAAACACTGACCCATCTAACGAACTTGAGCTATAGCTTTCCCAATCAATATCAGGAAAGTTAAAGTCCCCCATAACAACCACCCTATTACTTTCACTCTTCTCTTGAATCATCCTCGCAATCCTTTCTTCTACGTTTCTAGGACTATTAGGAAGCCTGTAAAAAAACTCCTAACAGGGTGAGCTCACCTTTCCTATTCCTAACCTCAGCCCAAACTACCTCAGATGGCGAGTCTTCATCCATTGTCCTTTCCACAGCTGTAATGCCATCTTTGACAAGCAATGCCACACCTCCCCCTCTTTTACCTCCACCACTGACCCTACTAAAACATTTAAACCCTGGGACCTGCACAGCCAATCCTGTCCCTGTTCTACCCATGTCTCCGTAATAACCACAACATCGAAGTCCCAGGTACCAACCCATGCTGCAAGTTCACCTACTTTATTTCGTATACTTCTTGCATTGAAGTATACACACTTCAAGCCACTTTCCTGTTTAAAATTGAAATTGATGCCATGTTCCTAACCTCTCAACACTCCAGGTCCTGCACCCTAAAGCTACAGTCTGGGTTCCCATGCCCCTGCCGAGTTAGTTTAATCGCCCCCCCCGCCCCCCCAAGAGCACGAGCAAACCTCCCACCAAGGATACAGGTGCCCCTCAGGTTCAGGTGCAGACCATCCTGTTTATAGAGGTCCCACCTTCCCCAGAAAGAACCCCAGTTTTCCAAATACCGGAATCCCTCCCTCCTGCACCATCCCTGTAGCCACGCATTTAACTGTTCTCTCTCCCTATTCCTCGACTCTCTATCACGTGGCACGGGTAACAAACCAGAGACAACAACTCTGTTCGTTCTAACTTTGAGCTTCCAACCTAGCTCCCTGAAAGCCTGCCTAACATCCTCAGCCCTCCTCCTACCTATGTCATTTGTGCCAATGTGGACCACGGCTTCGGGCTGCTCCCCCTCCCTCTTAAGGACCCGGAAAACACGACCAGAGACATCACGTACCCTTGCATCAGGGAGGCAACATACCAAACGTGAGTCTCTCTCGTTCCCACAAAACCGCCTATCTGTGCCCCGAACTATCGAGTCCCCAATTACTATTGCTCTGCTCTTCTCCACCCTTCCCTTCTCAGTAACGGGGACAGGCTCCATGCCAGAGGCCTGAGCCCCGTTACTTACCCCTGGTAAGTCGACTCCCCCACAAGTATCCAAAACGGTATACTTGTTCTTGAGGGGAACGGCCGCAGGGGGTCCCTGCACTGGCTGCTTCCTCCTAGTCCCCCTCACTGTCACCCATCTATCTGCCATCTTTGGAGTGACTACTTCCCTAAAGCTCCGATCTATGACCCCCTCTGCCTCCCGAATGATCCTAAGTTCATCCAACTCCAGCTCCAGTTCCCTAACACGGTCTTGGAGGAGCTGGAGTTGGGTGCACTTCCTGCAAGTGTAATCAGCAGGGACGTCCATGGCATCCCTCACCTCAAACCTTGGGGCGAAGGAACTTTGACCACTCACCCTATCCATTCCCTTCACAATTTTATAAACTGCTAGAAAGTGTAAATGTGACTCCAATCAAGACCCATTAATATGGTTCTAAATTCTCAAATTCAGCAGTCGTACCTCTTCCTTCTCTTTCGAGGCACGAATCCAAAAAAGTTTAATCAACTTGTTCAGATATATTATGAAACAGCTCTTTGGAATTTGAAATTAGAATTTATGGCACAGTGATAGGATCACTACTATCATTCAGCATTAGCCCCTAAAGCTGATACATGATGCTCCTGTGTGTTTGTTCTTCAGCTTGTTGTAACATGCTGTGATACACCTCCACAGGACATGAATACAGACCACCTTCTCCAGAGATAGGGGCACTACCACACTTTCATGGACAGGAATCGAATTCAAAGTTCCGACTCAGAAACGTGCGCACCACCCACTACACAAGGCCTAAACCATGGCCAGGTTTTGGATCTTTTTTTAAGTACATGGATTTATTAAGTTCTGGTTCAGAACACCAAATTATACAGGGGACATTTCTCATTGAAATAGAGTACAAGTTATGAGCCTCAACTATAGGATGTTGAGTGCATTCGCTGTGCCATTGAGATAAACTATGAACATATTTAATTGCTTGGCTAAGATTTCCGGTTTAAATGACTGTTATCAGTAATCTACCATATCAGGGAAAGAAATCCTGCAAACACACTCTGCACTATGAAGGCTCTCACGTAGATATCAATACTGAACACCAGAGACGAGGAAAGAGCACAATTCTGGGCCCAAAACACCGGTCACTATTTCAAATCTCTAACATGTGACTTTCCTCTACCTAAAATCATGAAGTCATACAAGATAACTGTTCACGATCCAGCGTCTCCTTACCCACTCCTCCCTTTGCCTGCGCAAGGCAAACAAAGCTCTGCATCTTATGGAAAGTCAAGGCTGTTATTTGTGGACCTAATGGTAAGGGGAGTGCGTTTTCATCCGAAGGGGGAATGTAGAGGTGGTAGTGATATCACTTACTTGGCTGATGTGTCGCAGATGGAGTTTAACTTGGATACATGCGAGAGGTATTGCATTTTGATAAAACAAACAAGGGGAGGGTTTGTACCATTAATGCTGGGCTTTGGTAGTTATGTAGAAAAGAGGGACTCGGGGCTCAGGTATAATTCTTTGAAGGTTTTGCTGCAGGGTGTTTTAGGTTACTTAATTGCTCAGAACTTTGAGATTATAAGTTAAGAAGTCATGCTGAGGTTGTGCAGGACATTGATGAATCATTTTCTGTTGTACTGTGTGCAATTCTAGTCGTTATGTTATACGAGGGATATTATGATGCTGGAGAGGGTTGGGAAGAGATTTACCAGGTTGTTACCATGAACACTTCATCTTCTGCCTCTGGAGCCTACAAACACAAGGCATTAACATTGAATTGACCAGTTTCCAAACCACCCTCACCCACCTAGATCACAAATCCAACTCCAACTCAGATCCGCTCTCTCGGCCTTCATTCTCATATCACCTATCTTTCCCCAGCCTCACCTCGCCACTCATTTTCCCTCAGCCCTCTTCCCCCTCCCCAGTCATGAAGAAGGGTCATGACTGAAAAGTTGACTCTCTTGCTCCTCGGTTGTTGGCTGACCAGCCGTGCCTTTTCCATCAGCACACCTTATCTAAACTGAATTCTCCAGCATCTGCAGCCCCACTGTCTCTTAGGTACAATTCTCTGTTAACATAATGCCGTTGTCTGTTGTAAACGCACATAGGCTACGGCGCATTTTCTTTAAGACCATGGATGATAGATGTTCTCTCAATGTTTTATTGATTTTGTAATGCCTGAGCAGCAGGTACAGGACGTATGCTTCCATTTGTAAACAGGGAAGCATATTCATGTATCGGTAAATCTCCAGTATTACTCCCATATCCAAGGCAGATTGAATTGAATTGACCTCCAAGCCCCAACATTCGTTCCCTCAGTCACCTTCACATATCCCTCTCAGAATGTGAAAAATATTAATCGTTATTTTGAATTTTAATAAAATAGTATTGAATTGAAACGGGTTAACTGGAACTATTAGCTCAGCGAATGTTATTGATGTCAGTCTCCGTGGATCCTAAATGTGTCATGGGAGGATTTGCCTCTTCTATTAATTAAGGATTCGGTTCAATGAATTGTCCCATAGTATGAGCAGGAGCTCACCGACAGCACTAACAGGAATCAGCTCCTCCAGAGAGAGGGGGAGGATAGATTATAATCTGAGAACATTAGACTGGAATGTTCCAACAATGGATCAGAATCCGAGAACATTAGACTGGAATGTTCCAACAATAGATGAGAATCTGAGGAAATTAGAGTGGAATGTTCCAACAATGGACAGGAGTTTATCCTACGGACTTTACTGGATTTCCCAGCCTGGAATATCATTAACTTGGTGGATCTATAATTTTCTGCTGGTTATTCAAGGTGGTTACTATCCCATCCTCGCTATAGTTGGTGTTCCTGGTAAGTTATTCTATCTGTTCATTAAGCCAGGTTAAACTGAATTGCTGCCGATATTATTTAAAATTCAGAAAGGTGGACGTCAACATTTTCAATTCCAATGAAATATTTCATTCCTCACAAATTGTATCGAGCAAATTACTCATGGAAAATTGCTCACTGATATGCGAGGAGAACCAGACTGTTCTCAAAATCCATAATCCTTCTCGCCCTACATAGATGTACATTTCCATACCCTCCCCACTCACGAAACCTGTCCAATACCACCATCATAATATCCCCGTCTCCTCCTCCGCTTCAGTGCATCTTCTGAATAAACCATCAATTGTGCCTTTGTTAAATCTGAACACACGTTATCAAGTCCCTTCTGACCACATGTTAATGACAGTATAATTGCGCTTGAGTATGTTGAACTTGTTCACTGCACAGAATCCGTCAAAGAGGCAGGCACTGCATGCTGCTTAAGTCATTGCACATAATCTAGAGGCACAGAATAATAATCTGTTGATATCTCATGAAGGAAATTAATGTAATTGAAATGAAACTATCAATATTTGTGAGAAAAAGCCCATCTGCGTGCATCATGTCCTTCAAAGAAATCAATGGGTTATCCTTCCCCAGTCAGGTGTGTGCAAACTCACAGCAATGTGTTTTACTCTTTACTGTCCTGTGGAACAGCTGAACCACTCACTCAGTTCAATATCCACATAACATGCTGACCTTGTCAGGGCTGCACACACCCCGTGAGAGAAGAACAAAGGTAAAGTTAGCTCCATTCCGGTTCCTTTTCGCCTTTTTCCTACACTTCATTTCCATTCAGGTAGGTGACCATTCCCTATTTCAAGTAAAATCTTTCTCACTGAGTCTATCCCCAAGAGTGATGTTCATCTCCACGGGCGCCTCTCATGCTGGCTTTGCTGATGCTGACATACAAATGTAAGAACTTTTAAATTCCACATCAGTGGCAGTGCACAGAGACGAATGGGTTTTACGTCATAATAAAGAAATGGAGACCGGAAAGTGAGGGAAAGGAATTATTATGATCATCGCTGATATTGTTGTTGAGGCAGTATTTAGGATACTATGGATAGATTTTCTCTCCTTTAAAAGGAATGATCTCATTGAAACAGAGACAGTATAAAGAGATTTCACCATAGTAATCACTGGGCTGATGGTAAAAGAGGAGTAAGTGAAGGTTAATCTGTAGCACTGTCAGAAAATAAGAGGTCATTGCATTGAAACTTGATGGTGATGGACAATCACTCGTTATGTTCTACACAGACACTGAGAAGCTGATACATTCCATGGCTTGTATTTTTTTTTAACTTTAGTCGGGATGCATGATTTTGGATATTTAAGTGCCTCTGAGGATAAAATTTTCAATCATATCCTGCCTTGATATCCAGCTCAATCCCTCAAACCTGAGCAGATCAGTTAACCCGATCTGTTAATGTTAATAGGATGGTATCTGTCTGGACAGTGTTTTCCTCGCATCGAGGGTAGTGAATGTCAGCAATTCTCAGATCCAGAAAGTTAGGGGAGTTGGATCACTGCAAGTATTTAACGAGGCGATAGATGGATGTTTGACCTGTCAGAGAGCTGAGGGGGTGTGAAGAATTGGCCATTAAAATGGAATGAATGCTAACAGTCGGCCAGACATGATCGCATACAATGGCGTGGGCATCCGAATTACCTACTCCTGTTTCTTACGTTCTCGTATTGTCTTTGGAATGTGAATGGTTGCAATTTTCATGGGAGTGCTGTTATTGAATGTTGAGGACAGTGAGATACATGCATCCTGTGAGCCATCTCCGGGAATGATATGGGCCAGATATTCACAGTGAATCTGGGTCTACAACATGACCAACAAATGAAATCCCAGTTGCAGTGAGAAGACACTCTTTAAAGAGATGGGAGGCTTCTTTCGTAACCAGCCTGGATCTGTCATCACATTTTTCAACCCACAACAAACCACGCAGTGTTAATGACTGAATGGTATCCTGTGTTACTGCGGACCAGGTATATGGAGCAAGTGGTCTCTATCTGCTCTTGTTCAGGTGGTTGGAAGGACTGAATGGAACATAGGAACAGGGACCCGAGGAGCAGGAGTGGGTCATTAGACACGTTGTCATTGCTCGGCCAGACAGTAAGATCATGGCTGATCTGAGTGTGGTCTCCGCAGCACTTTTCTGTCTGTCCACAATTTCCCTCCATTCACATGTCTATCAGATGTTGAATAAACTCAAATTTGAATAAATACTAGGAAACTGCGCAAAGTCAAAGTGCACAGGCAGCACTATTCTGGAAGGCACCAGGGATTTGTCTATCAGTCTTGTTCCTCTCCAATTAATTCTGCTGCAGTTTATCATTTTTGATTTGTTCATGGAATGTGGCTGTTGTTAATAGGCCAACATTTATGGACCATGTGTAATTACGCTGGAAGTGGTGGTGCTGAGCTGCCATCTTGGGATGAAACTTCGGGGGAAGAGAATTCCCATTTGAACAGCCCCGTGAGAATTTCTCATTCCTGCTCCGATCACTGTTGGAGGGTCACTGTTTCCTTTCCAGCCCCACTTATCCACTGGTTACAACAGGTTTGAAGTGTAATCTAGGTCATTTTCCCGAAAAATCTGAGACGCAGAGTCACACACGTTCAGACGCACACACAAATGCACATGTCTTAAAATGATAAAGAATAAGGAAAGGTTTCCAGAGTTGCATAGTAGTTGAACTCATATCAAATGGAAAAGTGATAATGTGTCCCAACTGCTATGCTGTCTCCGATATTATTCTACTCAAACCAACTGCAGATATGAGACTTCTTCCTGGAACACTTCGATTTGGCAGAATTTCCTTTTCTTCGAGCAGTGGAGCGATTTCCATTAATCCTCAACAGGAATCCTCCATATTTGGTAAAGATGACTCAGGGATTTTTTACTCTCGCACTTTGCTGTCAGTAGGGTCAAAGTGATAGAGAGGAGGCAATCGGCTGCGGCTTACGACCATAAGATCATCGGACATAGGAACAGAAATTAGGTCATTCAGCCCATCGAGTCTGATCCATCATTCAATTATGCCTGACAAGTTTCTCAACCACATTCTCCTGCTTTCTCCCTGTAACCTATCTATCTCTGTCTTAAATATACTCAATGACCTATCCTCCACTGCCCTCTGTGAAAATGTATTCCATAGATTCTCCATTCTCTGTCTGAAGACGTTTCTCCTTATCTGCATTCTAAAAGGTTTTCCCTTTACTTTAAGGCTGTGTCCTTGGGTCTTAGAGTCTCCTACCAATGGAAGTCTTCTCAACATCCACACTGTCCAGGCCATTCAGTATTCTGTACGCTTCAATTAGATCCCCCTCATCCTTCTGAACTCCATCAAGAACAGACACAGAGTTCTCAAACGTTCTCATATGTTAAGCTTTTCATTCCTGGGACTATTCTCGTGAACCTCCTCTGAACCCATTCCAAGGCCAGCACATTCTTCCTGAGATATGGGGCTCAGGACAGCGCACAATACTCCAAATGTGGTCTGACAAGAGCCTTTTTGAGCTTCAGGAGTACGTCCCTGCTTTAACATTCAAATCCTTTCAAAATAAATGCGGTCATTGCATTTCCCTTGTTAACTAATGACTAAACCTGCAAGTTTACGTTGAGAGAACCCTGGAGTAGAACTCCCAAGTGTCTTTGCACTCCAGAAATCTGAATTTACTCCCCATTTAGAAAGTAGTCCATGTTTGTATTCTTTCTACCAAAGTGCATGTTCCCACAATTTCCCACTTTGTACTGCATTTACCACTTCTTTGCCCAATATCCTAATCTGTCCAAATCCTTCTCGAGCCGACCTGTCCCTACACCTATAATTGTATCATCTTCAAATGTAGCCATAATGTCTTCAGTTCCTTCATCTGGATTGTTAATGTATCAAGTGAAAACTTGTGATCCCAACACTGAGCCATAGGGAACACCACTTGACACCTTCTGTCAACCTGAGAAGGACCCTTTCATCGACACTCTGCTTCCTGCCAGACAGCCAAACTTCTATCCATGTTAGCACCTTGCCGCGAACACAATGGGCCCTTGCCTTACACAGTAGCCTCCTGTCAACACATTGTCAAAGACTTTCTGGTTGTCCAGGTGGATGATATTCATTGGCTTTCCTTGTTCAAAGCTGCTCTTTACGTCCTCAAGATTTTCTAGCTGATTTTCCAGGCATGACATCCCCTTAATGAAAACATGCTAACTTTGTCCTACTTTACCATCCACCTCCAAGTATTAAAAAATCTCATCCTTCACAATGGACTCCAGGATCTTACACACAGCCAAGTTTAGATTAGTCAGTCTGTAAGTTTCAGTATTTTGTTTAACTCTTTTTTAAACAGGGGTATCACGTTAGCGATTTTCCAGTCCTCTGGGAATCTCCCTGATTGGCGCGACTCCTGAAAGATCACTACCAATGCCATCACTGTGTCATCAGCTATCTGCCTTATAACTCTGGATTGGAGTCCATCTGGTCCAGGTGATTTAATTACCGTCAGGCCATTCAGTTTTTCCCAGCACTTTCTCCTTGGTGATGGCCGCCAACATCTCTGTCCACTCACGTTTTTTTCAATTTTTGGGATATTACACGTGTCTTCCACCGTGAAGACTGACGCGAAGTCATTATTCAGCTCCTCGGCCATTTGCTTGTTCCACCCTACTATCTCTCTAGAGTCAGTTTCTAGTGATCAAATGCCCAGTTTTGCCTCTCGTTTGCATGTTATGTATTGAAACAAGCTCTTACAATCTTTCTTTACAAGATTGGCTTACTTACACTCATATTTAATTTTCTAACTCCTTATTTATTTTTTCGTTGCTCTCTGTTGGTCTTTGCAAGTGCTACAACATGGCGGCGAACCCCTCTATTAATTAAAGTGAACACCCAGGAAAGCTCTCCTCACCTCGTAATCTATTAGAATATGAGTGACAGAGAACTCCCACATTTCACTATTTAAAGAAAATAATGTCAATTTATTTTAACTCTAAAAGTGAACATTACACAACAAGTATTCACAAATCTAATCCCCACCACAACTGCTGATTATCTCACTCCAAGTAAATAACGTAATGCTGTTTCAATAAGACACTTATGAAGATTACATCAGCTTAATTTCAAAATCACACAGCCACAGTCATCCTCTGTGATCTCACTCGTCAGGCTGTTGAATTCCCTGGGTCATCATATTTCTGTTTACTGTGAAGATCTTTCATATGAACAGATATCTTTGATAAAGAGTATTTCCTAATGTCTTGCAGAGCAAGATGGTTGATCCATAGGCTTCTCTCTCTCCAACTTTCAAAATGTCCGCATTTTTAAATCACCTTAGTGGTTCGATGTTAGCAAAACTATAAATTCAAACTCAATTTGCTTTCAGTGACAGAGAGTGAAGGAAAAAGAGTGTTGCATGCAATAGAGAGTGGTAGAGCAAGAGCCTCGTTCGGGTGTAGGTGCTTTAACAGATATGGCAAAAGTGAGGACTGTAGATGCTGGAAACAAGATTTCCATCAGAGTGGTGCTGGAAAAGCACAGCAGGTCTGGCAGCATTCGAGGAGCAGGAAAATCGACTTTTCAGGCAAAAGGCCTTCATCAGGAATATAACAGATATACAGTGAGTGTGAGGGCGTAAACAGAATATGGAGACACTTGCCTGGCAGAGCAGGGAAGGTTATTGATGCTGATCCTGGATTGATAGGCATTTCGTCGGATCATCTCAGCATCGGGGTGAGCTTCCCCAATGTCTTGTTCACGTCTGTCACTAAAAACACCACAGACCACATCCCTCAGCTTCTTCAGAATCACTTTGTGTCGATCTTGTAAACAACAAGGAGGAACACACATTGGTGCATGTAAATTGTTGTGCAAATTTTGAGCATCCTGTGCTCTGGAAATGAGATATGCAAATATTGTCGATGTTAAAGTAATACTGGATGATCTAAAATTGCATCTAAACTGCGTTAACTAAATGATTGCTAATGCTGTGAAAAGTAAATTTCATAAATTTATATGGGGTAGGTTGAAGAGTATGTTGTAAATCAAACGAGAGAGCAGGTAATTTCCAGCGTGGTGTTGTCAAGTCACAAAGGCTAATTAATACTCTTGTTCTTAAGCAGCTTTTGAGGAATCGTTACATTAATATGTTGCATTTTACACGGCGTCTGCATGCAATATACAATTTTTGAACATTAGACTCAAATATCATGGAAGCCCAGAAACGAGAGTGTCAAGTGAATTGAAAAAATGGAATATGACAATTAGTGCGAGCTAAATAACGGTTATTATTGATAGAAATACTGCAACGTCTGAAAAATACGTACAGATCTCTACGTTACAAACATCAAAGAAAGGGAAGTTGACTCAATGATAGTTAATGTAAGAAATTAAAGATTGCATTAAATTAAAGAAAGCAGTTTCAGGAGAATTCCATCTGAGAGATGTACTTTTCCGAAAATAAGGAAGGAGAAAATGATAAGGAATTCAAAAAGAACATGAATACAAACAAACAGGAAACACACAAATTGCTTACATCTACGAGCCATATACTAAAGAAAACAAAAGCAAGGTCAAATGTGGAAATTTGTAAGGTATAGGAGAATTTATTGTGGGGGAAAAGCAAAAGGGCACAGAAACTAACCACTTACTTCACATCTGTCTTCATGGAGAAAGCTCCAGGAAACCTTCGACGTATAGCAAGTGGTCATATTGGACTTGTGGAACGAAAGACATAAAGTCAATGCATATCAGCAACAAGGTAGTACTTGGAAGTCGAGCTAGGTTGATCATTGCTAAGTCTGATGGGCCAGATGTATTTCATATCAAAATGTCAGAAATAAACAGCATATTAATTGAACTGTCGGTGACTGTGTTTTATTTTCTTGTAGATCCTGCAAAGGCTATAAGCCATTGTAGATAACTGGAAGGTAGTAAACATGACCCAACTATATATGCAGGCAAGAAGAGATAATGCAGAGGACTGCAAACCAATTAATTTGACATCTGTAGGGAAACAGTTCGAATCTACTATATAAGATGTGATATTGGGCATTTAGAAATGAACAACAACATTGCAGAGAATCACTATTTATTACTGACAGAGAAATCATACCCGACAAACTTCGAAATTGTTTGAAGTTGTTTCTTGCAGCATAGACAATGGACAACCAGTGGAAGTGGTGCATTTGGATTTTCAGAAGTCTTCCTGTAAGAACTCACATAGTGAGTTCGTAAATACAATTACCGTGAATAGTACTTGGAAGAATACATGTAATTGTAAAGTTAAAGTTAGGTTGGCTTCGTTTAAGGGAATCTGAATATTGATGTAGAGACATCAATAAGCTCTTGCAAAGAGTGTTTGGTGAGAGTACACTTGGACAATTGAGTACAGTGTTGGTGACTATTCGAAGAAAGAGTATACCTGTCACAGAGGATGTGCAATGGACATTCTTCAGATTATTCCCTCAGATGATAAAATTTTCTGATCGGGGACTTGTCTTGTGACCTCCTCAGTTTCAAAGAACGAGAGGCGATCACAAGGAAATTTAGAAAATCGACGAAACATGTGACAAGGTGGAAACAAACAGAATGCTTCTCTGGCTGTCTACTCGACATTTAAGGGAAATAATGGGAGCAAAAGGGACAGGCCATTTAAGACCCAAATAAGGAGGAAATTCTTTACTCATTTGGGATTGACGCTTGCAGGGCCATGGAAACCTGCTGAAAGGGCAAGATTAGGGAGAATCTCCAGATATTCTACAGGCATGTCATCTGAAACAGAATAACCAGGGAAAAGGTAGGACCTATTAGTCACTTGCCAAGTGGCATCCGAACTGAACTTCATGGTAGAAGGCAGTTTGTGTGCCTGGAGTCCAGTGTGCCCTGGTGTACCGCAGAGATCAGTGCTGTATCCCTTATTATTTGTGGTATTCAAAAGTGATGTGAATGTGAAGTGGGTAGTGGGAGTGTGATAAGCAAGTCTGTGTTGCAAACAAAGATTGACAGGGTGGATGGCAATAAGGAGGAAGGCCTTATATTACAGGAAGATGCAGGTGGATTGGTCAGATGAAAATGATCAATGGCAGATGGAATGTTACCCTGATAAATATGAGGTGATGCACTTTGGAAGATGGAACCAGATAAGGGAGGATTCAATGAATGGCTGCACACCAGAAAGTTCAGAGGGTATTTCTCCACACATCATAGAACATAGAACACTACAGCACAGAACAGGCCCTTCGGCCCACGAAGTTGTGCCGAACATTTGTCCTAGCTTCAGCACCAATCCGTATACCTATCCAATTGCCGCTTAAAGGTCACCAAAGATTCTGACTCTACCACTCCAACAGGCAGCGCATTCCATGCCCCCACCACTCTCTGGGTAAAGAACCCACCCCTGACATCTCCCCTATACCTTCCACCCTTCACCTTAAATTTATGTTCCCTTGTAACACTCTGTTGCACCCGGGGAAAAACTTTCTGACTGTATACTCTATCTATTCCTCTGATCTTCTTATAAACCTCTACCAAGTCACCTCTCATCCTTCGCCGTTCCAACGAGAAAAGGCCTAGCACTCTCAACCTATCCTCGTATGACCTATTCTCCATTCCAGGCAACATCCTGGTAAATCTTCTCTGCACCCTCTCCAAAGCTTCCACATCTTTCCTAAAGTGAGGCATACCAGTACTCCAAATGTGGCCTAACAAAAGTCCTGTACAGTTGCTACATCACTTCACGACTCTTGAATTCAATCCCTCTGCTAATGAACGCTAATACACAATAGGCCTTCTTACAAGCTCTATCCACCTGAGTGGCAACTTTCAAAGATCTATGAACATGGACCCCAAGATCCCTCTGTTCCTCCACCTCACTAAGAACCCTACCGTTAACCCTGTATTCCGCATTCTTATTTGTATTTGCTAAATGGACAACCTCACACTTGGCAGGCTTGAACTCCATCTGCCACTCCTCAGTCCAGCTCTGCATCATATCTAAGTCTCTTTGCAGCCGACAACAGCCCTCCTCACTATCCACAAATTCCACCAATCTTTGTATCATCTGCAAATTTACTGACCCACCCTTCGACTCCCTCATCCAAGTCATTAATAAAAATTACAAACAGCAGAGGTCCCAGAACTGATCCCTGCGGAACTCCACTTGTAATTGGCTCCAGGCTGAATATTTGCCATCTACCACCACTCTGACTTCGACCGGTTAGCCAGTTTTCTATCCAATTGGCCAAATTTCCTTCTATCCCATGCCTCCTGACTTTCCGCATAAGCCTACCATGGGGAACTTTATCAAATGCCTTACTAAAATCCATGTATACTACATCCACTGCGCTACCCTCATCCACATGCTTGGTCACCTCCTCAAAGAATTCAATAAGACTTGTAAGGCAAGACTTACCATTCACAAATCCATGCTGGCTGTCCCTGAACAAGCAGTGTCTTTCCAGATACTCATAAATCCTATCCCTCAGTACCCTTTCCATTACTTTGCCTACCACCGAAGTAAGACTAACTGGCCTGTAATTCCCGGGGTTATCCCTATTCCCTTTTTTGAACAGGGGCACAACATTCGCCACTGTCCAGTCCCCTGGTACCACCCCCGTTGACAGTGAAGACGAAAAGATCATTGCCAACGGTACTGCAATTTCATCTCTTGCTTCCCACATAATCCTCGGATATATCCCGTCAGGCCCGGGGGACTTGTCTATCCTCAAGTTGTTCAAAATGTCCAACACATCTTCCATTCTAACAAGTATCTCCTGTAGCTTACCAGTCCGTTTCACACTCTCCTCTTCAACAATACAGTCCCTCTCTTTCGTAAATACTGAAGAAAAGTACTCATTCAAGACCTCTCCTATCTCTTCTGACTCAATACACAGTCTCCCACTACTGTCCTTGATCGGACCTACCCTCGTTCTCGTCATTCTCATGTTTCTCACATACGCATAAAATGCCTTTGGGTTATCCTTGATCCTATCCGCCAAAGATTTTTCAAGAACCTCTTAGCTCTCCTAATCCCTTTCTTCAGGTCCCTTCTGGCTATCCTGTATCCCTCCCCTGCTCTGTCTCAACCCTGTTTCCTCAACCTTATGTAAGCCTCCTTCTTCATCTTTAGATTAGATTAGATTAGATTAGATTAGATTAGATTAGATTACATTACAGTGTGGAAACAGGCCCTTCGGCCCAACAAGTCCACACCGACCCGCCGAAGCGCAACTCATCCATACCCCTACATTTACCCCTTGCCTAACACTACGGGCAATTTAGCATGGCCAATTCACCTGACCTGCACATCTTTGGACTGTGGGAGTAAACCGGAGCACCCGGAGGAAACCCACGCAGACACGGGGAGAACGTGCAAACTTTTCACAGTCAGTTGCCTGAGGCGGGAATTGAACCTGGGTCTCAGGCGCTGTGAGGCAGCAGTGCTAACCATTGTGCCACCATGCCGCCCACTGTGCCACCATGCCGCCCACTGTGCCACCATGCCGCCCACAAGACATTCAACCTCCCTCCTCAACCAAGGTTCCCTCACACGTCCATTTCTTTCCTGCCTGACAGATACATACATATCAAGGACACGTCGTATCTGTTCCTTGAAAAAGTTCCACATTTCCACGACATCCTTCCCTGACAGCCTATGCTCCCAACTAATGCTCCTCAGATCCTGTCTTACCCTTCCTTCAATTGTAAAACCTACCCTGTTGCACGCACCTATCTCTCTCCATAACCAAGGTGAAAGTCACAGAATTGTGGTCACCATCACCAAAATGTTCACCCACTAACAAGCCCATCACTTGTCCCGGTTCATTACCGAGTACCAAATCCAATATGGCCTCCCCTCTGGTCGGACAATCGACATACTGAGTTAGAAAAGCTTCCTGGACACACTGCGCAAACACCACCCCATCTAACCTTCTTGATCCAAAGAGCTTCCAATCAATATTTGGGAAGTTGAAATCGCCCATGACTACTACCCTGTGGCTTCTGCTCCTTTCCAAAATCTGTTTCCCAATCTGTTTCTCCATCTCTGCTGCTATTGGGGGGTCTATAGTAAACTTGCAACAAGGTGACTGCACCTTTCCTATTTCTGACTTCAGCCCATACTACCTCCAAAGGCAGATCCCCCTCGAACTGCCTTTCTGCAGCCGTTATACCATTTCTAATTAGCAACGCCACCCCTCCTCGTTTTTTACCACTCTCCCTAATCTTATTGGAACATCTGTAACCAGGAACCTCCAACAATCATTCCTGTCCCTCTTCTATTCACGTTTCCGTGATGGCCACAACATCGTAGTCCCAGGTACCGATCCATGCCTTAAGTTCACCCACCTTATTTCTGATATTCCTTGCGTTGAAGTAGACACACTTGAACCCATCTCTGTGCCCGCAAGTATTCCCTGTCTGTCCTACCTTCTTCACAGCCTCCCTACATTCTTGGACATCCTGACAAACAGCTAGCCTACTTGCTGGACTACAAGTCCGGATCCCATCCCCCTGCCAAATTAGTTTAAACCCCCCCGAAGAGTGCTAGCAAACCGAACCCCCAGGATATTGGTGCCCTTCTGGTTCAGGTGCAACCCGTCCGGCTTGTACAGGTCCCACCTTCCCCAGAATGCAGCCCAATTGTCCAAATACCTAAAGACCTCCCTCCTACACCATCCTTGCAGCCACGTGTTCAACTGGACTCTCTCCCCATTCCTTGCCTCACTGTCACGTGGCACCGGCAACAACCCAGAGATGACGACTCTGTCTGTCCTAGCTTTTAGCTTCCAGACTAACTCCCTGAGCTATTGAATGACCTCCCCACCCCTCTTCGCCAACCTCCCCAACCTCCCCAACCTCCCCAACCTCACTTCCGCCAACGTGCACCACGACTTCTGGCTGCACACCCTCCCCCTTACGGATTCTGAAGACACGGTCCGAGACGTCTCGGACCCTGGCACCCGGGAGGCAACAAACCATCCAAGAGTCTCGCCCATGTCCACAGAACGCCTGTCCGTCCCTCGAACTAGAGAGTCTCCTATAACTAGCGCTCTCCTCCTCTCCCCCTTTCCCTTCTGAGTCTCAGAGCCAGACCTCGCGCCACAGACCCGGTCACTGCAGCTTACCCCTGCTACACCAACAGTATCCAAAGCGGTATACGTATTGTTTAGGGGAACGACCACAGGGGACACACCCACTCAAATATCAATCACTTACCTTCCCGACCAGCTCTGCGCTACAACCTCACTTCCGCCCAGCTCGCGCCGCTCTCTGCTGTGAGAAGACCGTTGGCATCGAAGTAAGTTCTTTATATATCAGTCACTTACCTTCCCGACCAGCTCTGCACTCCAACCTCACTTCCGCCCAGCTCGCGCTTCTCTCTGCTCTGAGAAGACCCCAAACGTGACTGGATATGATCATTTATGAGTTAAGCAGGACCGTCGATATAGCCTTTGTTCGTTGACCCACAGATTGTAAGAGGTACATAGCTTTGGTAAAGCCAAATTAAATACTGTGTGCAGTTCTCGTAGCCATATTACAGGAAGGATGAGATTGTATTGGATGAGGTGAAAAGGAGATTCACTGGGATGATACCTGGGATGGGACATATGAGCTGTGTAGAGGGGCTGGATAAACTCGAGTTGTTTCCCTTGGAGCAGAGAATGTTGAGTGGTAAGTAATTCAGGTTTAAGTTTACAAGAGGCATGGACAGGGTGAATAGAAAACAGATGCTCTTTCCAGTCAAAGTGTCGGTTTCCTTACAGTCTGAAACCAGGGAATGGAGAATGGAGAACAGAAAAACATGAATCAACTACTTCACTTCTGTCTTCACAGAAAAAAAACATAAACAAAGCCTTCCCAGCAATAGGAGAAAACCTGAGACTGAGGAGAAATGTATATAGTATGAAATTAGCAAATAAACTAATTTGGGAAAATTACTGGAACTGAAATATATGAGCATAAAAAAAATTCAACACACATTGATGAAATGGGAAACATATTAGAGAAACTGACTGGTAGATTAATTACGGGAAAGCAAAAGAGGAACTAAACTTGGATTATCAGAAAGATTTTTATTAGAGTACCTTTGGCCAAGATCAAGTGTCTGTTCATATCAGGACGGGTGTCGAGTTGCGAGTCATCAGAGCTCGTCGAGATCATCGCTGGATCGCTATTGGACGGTGGAGGATCGTTTGGTTGTGCTGTCCTGCTCTTGGTGGATCTTCATGCTGGCTTCGGCTTAACGCCAATTCAGGGACCAGCCAAGCCAGGAGCTATGGCCTCAGCAGCAGCCCGCAGACCAGGCCAGGGCATTCGCAACGCAGTCAAGGTGACTGTGAAGAAGGTGGAGGATCATACACATGTCGAACGGATGGCATTTGTGAAGAAGACTTTGCTCTGCTGTGGGTTTGAAGCAGCCGTGGGGGGAGGGAACGAGACTGTCACGCACCTTCTGGAATGTACCTACGTAGGAGAAGTCTCAGTGGTGTTTGTCGAGCTTCGTCCCGAGTAGCGCCGTGACACGGGAGCTCTGTGCACTATGGGCTGTTCCTCGGGGCGGACACCGAGACAAACATCAACTGTGCCTGAAGGATCATCAACTCGGTGAAGGACGCTCTCTGGGCGGTCCGAAACCTGTTGATCTTCCAGCTGAAGGAGTTGACCCCGACTGAGTGTTGCAGACTGCCACATTCCAAGGTCCAGGACTACGTGTTGAGGGATGTGCTGAAGCTTGGGGCAGCTGCCGCCAAGGCGCGGTGGGGAAAGACCACCGTGTCACATCTGCCTGCCTAAGAACAACACAGTCATTTGGGCTCTAGTGACGCCTCAGCTAAACATATGGACATATGTTTGATAAATGTACAGACCTGTGTATAAAAATGATAAAACTCTGATAACTGTATGTAAATGTTAACGCATGTATGGCATGACAAACTGTACAGACCATTAAAGTATTTTATGAATAAAGTATATTTTTGAAATTAAAAAAAGATGTGTGCTGCATGTAGGCTTTTCCTGGAGCAGGCTATTTCGATGTGACCTTGAGGAGCGTGAAGCAGTGTGAGCAGCTCCTGAAGGTCTTCAAGGTGAAGGAAGGGGAGCATCTGTTCTCCATCTCGTCAGCGGTTGTGTGTGCGTCCTGCAAAGAGCAGTCATGTTAATGCGACTCAAATGTACAGCCCCCACGTTCCACCAGTTGATGTCCTCACCTTCTTGAGTAGATACATCCAGGTTGAGGCAGAAAGCACTGATGTGGTGGACCCTTTCAGAATCTGGACCAGCAAGCGGCAGGTCAGGGTAACCCTGAGGGTCGATACCATGAGAACATCCTCTACCCCCCCTCCAGCTTTGCAATCGGAGGCTGCAGAGGGTACCTGACATACGGAGTGCAGCCAAAACTGCCAAACCTGCGGGAGGTCAGGCCACATTGTGGCTGACTGTAAGGTCACTATCTGTCAGAACTGTAAGCAGGAAGGTCAGCTTACGAAGGAATGCAAAGTGGCCAAGAACTGTAATTTGTGTAGAGAGGCAAACCACGTGTACAAGGCCCCTGCCCAAGACGAGCGTCTGCCACCTATGCATAGATGGCCAGAGATGGACGGCAAAAGATAAGCAAGGCACCAAAAACCAGCAAGGGAACGATGTCTGGTGACACCCAGAAGGAAGGACAGGCTGGAGCGGAGCAGACAGCAGCCATCAGGCAGGTACAGCAGCTGATCCAAGCTCCAACAGGACAAACGGAGGCAATGGAGGAGGACAGAACCAAGGAGGCAGAGAATCGGATTCCTATAAAAAAAACAGGAGGAGGAAAACGCGCCAGGCCACCAAAACCTCCTAGCAAAGGGGTAAACGGTAGCTGCACGTTTGGATACAGGCAGCTCTTCGCATGGTGAAGATGGGCAGCACGATGGCACAGTGGAGATGCACTGCTGCCTCACAGCGCCAGCGACCAGTGTTCAATTCCCGCCTCAGCGACTCTGTGTGGAATTTGCACATTCTCCCCGTGTCTGCGTGGGTTTCCTCCGGGTGCTCCGGTTTCCTCCCACAATCTAAAAATGTGCAGGTTAGGTGAATTGGCCATGCTAAATTGCCCATTGTGTTAGTTGAAGGGGTAACATGTAGGGGGATGGGTCTGGTTGGGTTGCGCTTCGGCGGGTCGTTGTGGACTTGTTGGGCTGAAGGGCCTGTTTCCACACTGTAAGTAATCTAAGCCAATCAAAGATGGGCTGGGGAGGGTCATCATCAGAAGAAGAGACAGAGCGCTGCAGGGAGAAAGGAGGGCAGAACCTCCCAAACAGGAAACGACGAACTCTGTGAGGTGACTGGTAAAGGCTACCCACCACCAGCTGAAAACTAGGAGGTAGCCACCACCCTACAGCTCCAGGTAACTGGGAGCAGCGACCCTCTTCTGATGTGAGCTGAGGATTAAGGAAACCATTGCCTTCTCATGTCAAAGCCAGATTTGAGGAAGATCCTTTGGTACTCTCCCTGCAATAAACAGTTTTTGCTTGAATTAATGTCCACTCCCTGCCTGTGCCCTGTCTGCCTCCAGAATCTTTGTCCCTAGCTGGGGAATCTCGCTCCTACAATAAGCAAGGAAATACACATCAGAGGGTAAACTAAAAACAGACTGACGTATACAGGCTACACCACAAATGGCATGCAATAGGCAAGATCAACGTGATTAAGATCAGCACTATTTGAAGTCAGCGATTCCATTCCTCAGTTCAATAATGGTTGGAAAGATGCTTTTGTTGAACCGCTGGATTGGGTGTTTAAGCTTCTGTACTGTCTGCCTGATGGAAGAGATTGTAGGTGATCCAGTGTGCGATGGGTCTTTGGTTGCCAGTCTTTCCGCGGCAGCGAGCCATGTAAATGGAGTCAATGGATGGGAGGTTGGCTTCCTTCATGTCATGGGCTGTGCACACAACCTTCTGTCATTTCTCCAAGTGTTCTGGACTGTGCTGTTGCCACACCAGGCCATTATGCACCCAGATGGTTTGCTCTCAGGGATGCATTTGTAGTAATTGGTCAGGATCCTTGTGGGCATGCCAAATGTTCTGAGCTGCGGGAGAACGAAGAGGCATTGTTGTACCATCTCGACTGTCACATCGAACTGGGAAGTCCAAGACAGGATGTCGGTTATCGTAACTCCGAAGAACTTCATGCTGTCCACCATTTCAACTTCAGTTCCATTGATGTAGATGGGGGCATGTTCTCCTCCTTTCTTTCTGCAGTCATTGATCAGTTGGTTAGTTCTGCCGATGTTGAAAGAGAGATTGGTCTCAGTGCAGCACATCGCAAAGTCCTCTATTTCCATTCTTTATTTTGACTTGTCATCATGACATATCTGTCCTACTACGATTGTGTCATCAGTGAACATGTAGATGGCATTCATTCAAAATTTGGCAATACAGTCGTGGGTGTACAGGGAGTATAGTAGGGGGCTGAGGACACATCCTTTGGGATTTCAGTGTTGAATGTTATCATGGAAGAGAAACACTTACCTATTTTCACTGATTGTGTACTGTGGGTCAGAAATCTAAGGATCCAACTTCAGAGGGCGGAGCCAAGACTAAGGTCAGGGAGTTTGGTGATCAGTCTGAAAGGAATAATTGTGTTGAAGGTGAACCTATAGTCAATGAGCAGGAATCTGACGTAGGTATCCTTGTTGTCCAGATGTTCCAGGGATATGGCACACACTCTGGACCCATTCCAGTGGTAGGAAAATTGTAGGGGATCGTGGCAGGCTTGGAGAATGGAACTGATGTAGGCCATGACTAGCCTTTTGAAGCATTTCATGCCGCCCCTCAGTCTCCTGCGCTCTAAAGAGAAATGTCCCAGCTTATCCATCCTCTCCCTATGACTCAGACCCTTGAGACCTGGCAACATCCTTATAAGGTTCCAGTTTAAGACCATCCTTCCCATGGCAAGGTGACCAAAATTGGACAAAATGTTGAACTTGAAATTCTTTAAAACTGTAAGTTTTGCTCTGCTGCCAATGGTTATGCTGCTGTGGTATTATTTTTTTTATTTGTGTTATTCTGAAATCTTATTATTCATTAAATCTTCTGATGGCAATCCCCTCGGGTGAACGTCCTCTTGACTGCGTGAAATTGAATCAATCTATTTTGTTTGGGCAGATATTTTGAGGCCTCTGCGTATCAGAGAACAGGAAGAGATGATGAATGACAGTGCAATGTGTATCCTTTACTGGACCAGCTTGTCTCTCCAGGCACCTAAAACTTTTATTGTGGGTCAGAGTACCTCACAATTGTTACATCACAGAAGGAAGCTATTCTGCCCAATGTAGGCCCATGAACACAGAACATTACAGCTCAGTACCTGCAACATTCTTCAGCACTACCCATATTTCCACCGACCTTACAGTGAACTGTCAATTTACTAACTCATTCTTCCATTCCCTCATTAAGGTCATTTTCAAAAGGACAAACAACAGTCGCCCCAAAGCATATCCTTGCAGTATACCACTAGCCACTGAACTCGAGGATGAACATTCCCCATCAACTACCACCCTCTGTCTTCTTTCAGCTAGCCAATTTCTGATCCAAACCGCTAAATCGCCCTCAATTCCACGTCTCCGTATTTTCTGGGAGAAATTAAGGACTACAGATGTTTGAGATCAGAGTCGAAAGTGTGGTGCTGGAAAAGCACAGCAGGTCAGGCAGCATCCGAGGAGCTCTGAGAAAGTGAAGACTGCAGATGCTGGAGACCAGAACACTGATTCCTGATGAATGGCTTCAAATGAAACATCAACTCTCCTACTCCTTGGACGCTGCCTCATCTGTTCTGCTTTTCCAACACCACACTCTCCATATTTTCTGCAATAGCCTAACACGGGAAATCCTTATATCCCACCTTACCCTCATCCACCTGTTTGGTTACCTTCTCAATGAACTCAGTAAGATTTGTGAAGCATGACATACCCTTCACAAATACTTGTTGGCTATCCCTAATCAAATGATTCCTTTCTGGATGATAATAAATCCTATCTCTTATAATCCTTTCCAGCACTTTACCCTTAACCAAAGTAAGCCTGATATGTAATTACCAGGGTTGTCTCTTCTCCATTTCTTGCACAAAGGGACAACATTTGCTATAGTAAAATCTTCTGGCACTATTCCTGTAGATAATGGCGATGTAAAGATTCGAACCAATTGTAGTGTAACCTCCTCCCTAACTACTCAGAGAATCCTCGGATTCATCCCATCTGGCCAAGGGGACTCATCTATTTTCACAAACTCTAGATTTGCTAACATCTCCACCTTACGAACCTCAATCCCATCTAGTCTAATAACACAACCCCCCGCCACGTTTAGTACCTTCCTTGTTCTTAATGAAGCATCTAAACCCCGGACCCTCCAAAGATCAGTCCTGTCCCTGCTCTATCCATTTCTCCAAAGTGGCCACAACGTTTGTGAAAATATTTTTTGCTCGGGTGCTCATTGTTGTGGTTCTGTTCGCCGAGCTGGGAATTTGTGTTGCAGACGTTTCGTACCCTGCCTAGGTGACATCCTCAATGCTTGTGTGCCTCCTGTGAAGCGCGTCTGTGTTGTTTCCTCCGGCATTTGTAGTGGTTTGTCTCTGGTGCTTCCGGTTGTCAGTTCCAGGTGTCACTGCTGTGGCCGATACCTTGGGTCCAGGTCGATGTGTTTATTGATAAAATCTGTGGATGAGTGCCATGCCTCAAGGAATTCCCTGGCTGTTCTCTGTTTGGCTTGTCTTATAATAGTTGTGTTGTCCCAGTCGAACATCAAGCTGTACAACTGCACAATTGGGAAACAGGGAGTGATTGGAGGGATGCAAAACGAGGGTGAGTTGGAAAGATTAGAAGACAGCATCAGAGGAGATAGACAGGCACAGACAGAAAATGGAAGTATTATTCAGAAATTCTCACGGTCTGCAAGGCCTTTATTTAGTGTCATACCTTGTGAGCACTGTGCAGATACTGACTGTGGTCCCAGAGAATTTATCTTCAATAATATCACAGAGCTGAGTTGCTGAGAGTTAAACAGAGTTCGAAAGGCCAAGTTATTTTCTTTTACAGTGAGAACGTGGTTAAATTTAAACAGACTGGGTGAACAGCAGCAGGAACTGAGAATCCTGCTTGATACTGAGATACTGCGCCAGAGAATCTCAATAAGGTGGATCACTGACAGGGGGGACATCATCATCTCTGTTGTGGGCGAAATAATGATTGAGAAAGATTGTACACCACTTCCGTGGTTTTGTAATACACATTTCAATTTATGTAGCTCAATATCATGAGTGTATCTTATCTCTTAGTACTTTCCACAGTTCAGTATAGACAGAAAATCATTTTGTCCTGTATTTTGTGTTTAATAAACGGATTTTACTCCTCATTCCTCACTTTAAATGTATCTTTGAATCTGTTCTTCATTTGAGTTATAAAGGGTTACATTCCAATACTGATGACTGGGGAATATTATTGCCCCTCCCTCCAGTCTGAACTGCCATGTTCCCCAATTCTCTCTGTTTTCTGTCTCCTCAACAATGCCATAATCACAATGTAATTAAAGTCCAGTAAATGACACTTCATCACAGTTCACTAATATCGATAACACCAATAGCACAGGCCTCATCTGCCTCTCTCCAAAATTGGAATAACAATCTGAATTGCATTTGTCACGTTCAATTCTCTGTGAACATGTCCATGGCATTTGTCTGTTATAACCCCATGTTTCTCAGGCACACATTCCCCACAGGTCATGAACTGTAAAAATTGCCTCAATGTGTATTGAAATTATAATGCTTGGTCAGTAGTTCCAGGATGTAAGTTTCCATTTATAAACAGTGATGCATGTTTACGTACTTACAAACGTATGGCATTTCTCCTACATCCAACGCAGATTGAATCGTTACACTCAATTGATCTACCAGCCTCAAGATTTGTTCCGTCAGTCACCCACACAAATCCCATCCAGAATGCGAAAGTTTTTTTTTATTTAATAAAACAATATTAAATTGAAAGGCGTTGGCTGGAGCTATTTGTTCAGTGACTGGGATCGATTTCAGTCTCCGTGGATCCGAGATGTGTCACTGGAAGGTTTGCCTCTTCTATGAATTAAGGACTCAGTTCAATGTGTGATCCAGTATGGGCGGCAGCATCAATGACTGGACTAACAAGGATCAGTCGTTCGAGAGACGGGGAGGAAAGATCAGAATCTGAGAACATTAGACTGGGATGTTCCATTAATGGATCAGAATCTGAGAACATTAGACTGGAATATTACAATAAAAACAGGAGTTTATCCTGGGGTCTTTACTACCTTTCTCAGCCTTGGAAATCATTAGCATCACGGGTCGAAGATATCCTTTGGATTATTCAAGGTGGTTATTATCCCATCCTCGCTACAGTTGGTGTTCCTGGTAAGTCATTCCATCTGACCATTAAGCTGAGTTGAACTAATTTGCTGTTCACGTTCAAATTTTAGAATTTGGAAGTCATCATTTTCAGACACAGTCAAAATTTTTATTCCTTCCAAATTATAACTAGGAAATTACTATTCACAACTTACTCAACAATATGCGGGGAGAAACCACACTGTTTTTAAACTCAATGATCTTTTTACTCCATTCAGGTTTGCATTTCTACATATTCTCTCCACTCACCAATCCTGCTCAAGACCACTATCAGGAAATTTCAGTCTCCTTCTCAGCCTCAGTGCAACTGCTGAATAATTCATCATTTGTGCCTTTGGTAAATCCAGATATAACCGTTTCAAGTCTCTTCTAAACATGCTTACGTCACAAAATATTTGCACTTGAGATAGTTAATTTGTCCTCTCCACAGAATCTGTCAGATGGACAGACAGTACATGGTGGTCAAGTCATTGACTCATAATTGAGAGGCACAGAATAATAATCTTTTGGTGTCTCATGAAGGAAGTTGATGGAATACAAATGAAATCATCACCACTTGTTTTAAACAAATCCTATCTGTTTACCTCATGTCCTGCAGAGAAGTCGATGGGTCATCCTTCCCTGGTCAGGTCTCTGTGTGACTGCCACACCACTGTGGTGTGTTTTACTCTCTACTGTCCTGTGGAATAGCTGAACTCGCACCTCAGTTCACGATCAGCATAACATACTAGTCTGACCAGGGCTGCACACATCCCGTGAGTGCAGAACAAAAGAAAAGATCGCTCCCTTCCTCTGCCTGATTTCCACGTTCCTGCAAGTCATTTCCATTCAGGTAGGTGACCATTCCCTGTTTCGAATGAATTCTTTCTCATTGAGTCTCCCTCCGAGAGTGATATTCATCTCCATCGGCACCTCTGCTGATGACATTATTGATGCTGACGTACAGATACAAGGAACTTCTAAATTCCACAGCATTCGCAGTGTAGAGAGTAGCAATGGCTTTTTACAGCACAGAAAACAAGCTGAGACAGCTAAGTAAGGGAATAGAATTATTGTGATCAACCCTGAGAGTGTTGATGAGATAGTATTTGGGTTTTTTGTGGACAGACGTTTTCTCCTTTATAAGGAATAATCCTCTTGGCAGAACGAGTGTAAAGGAGTTTCACCAGACGAATTTTTGGGATGATTGTACCATCGGGAGTGCATGAGGATTAATCTGTAACGCTTTGAGGGAATACTTGGTGATTGCATGGAACCTTAAGGGGATGGACAGTCACTCATTATATTCCAAACAGACAGTGATACGATGATAAATGCCGTGGCTTGTTTATTACTAGGTTTACATGATTGTCGATAGTTTAAAAGCCTCTGGGAACGTCCCTCTCACCCCACGCTACTCCTCTTTTCTATTGAGTGAGAGAGGGTCAGTCTTTGACTAACCTTTCCCCACATTATGAACGTCATGTAATCCATACTCCCGACTGGAGGCTCAATACCTTCATGCTAAAACAGGTAACAATTCCCATCGGCTTCTGACCCTCCATGGAGAACACGGATCTGTCTTCAGAGATAGAATGCCTCTTTAAGACTTCATACAAAACATTTGGCTTCCTTCCTCACTACTGGTGAAACACGTTAAAGTGTCATGTGTCCCACAGTCAAAGGAGCCACGAGGAACTTTATGGAGCCGTCTATGAGAGCATTCTCTGCTCCACTGGTTTTTCAGGTTGAAGCATCAATGACACCCTCCTGTTCCTGTATAAGTGTCTTGACGGGCTGAATGGCCTCCTCCTGCTCCCATGGGACAGTATAAAGGATCTGATTTGCCTCTGTCTGTTCCTGTTTAACAGCACAATGCACTGACCAGAGCCCACCTCTTCATGGGGACTAGCCAGCACGATTGAATGGACTGTCCCTCTTCTTGTTTAGTCGTTTCGATGGGCTGAATCGCTTCCACATATCCATGTAACCAGCTTGATGTGCTGAATGAGCTCCTCTATTAACTGTGGAAATGTGCAGTGTCTGGCCGTGCTGTTACATGAATGTTACCGACACTTTAACAGCACAAACCTGACTGCTGTCCAGGTCTTGCTGCACATGGACACAGAGATTGGTTCAGGAGCTGAGAAGGGACAAAATGTTCTGAACATTGTGTGATCCTCAATGATCAGCCTACTTCTAATCTTATGATGGGGGGGGGGGGGGGCGCCAGTGGTGCCAGGGGTGTGAAGGTTTGCTCACTAACTTTCCCTGTCTATATAACAATGCAGGTTCACTACCTCCACTTGATGATATATTGAATGATAGTCTTCGTGTACAAGGTAATTCAGCTTTCATCCATTCAGTCCCTTCAACCAGATATTTGACATAGATTATTGATCATTGATGAGCCCACAGTGATCTCTGAGTCCAAACTAGTTACAGTTTTGTAAATATATGCATTTGTCTCTACTGCAACAGCAACCCTGTTCCTCTGCAGCATTTCAGGCGGGTTGAATAGCCTCCTCCTGGGCTGCGTGATATACTCAACGAGCTGAATTGCTTCTTTCTATGTTCCTGTGTAACTCCTTCGAGGGGCAGAATGGTCTCCTCCCAAATCATTGTAACGATCCTGTGCGGCTGAATGGGGTGGTCCCCTACCCTGTAACAAACTCGAGTGGTGGATTGAGGAAACAGCACTTAGGGTAGGGACAACAGTATATCTCTGTAACAGCATCGAGGGCTGGATTGAAGGAACAACACATTGAATAGGGGTGGCAGATGACCATTCGGCTGCACCATTCAGAATGGTTATGTCTGATCCGATTGTATCTGACTGTTTGACTCCTGTCTGTCCCCCAATAAACATTGACTCTTTTGTCCAGCAAAGATCAGTCGAGCTCAGCTTTGAATATCTTCAATATCCAAGTCTTCATTGCTCCCTGAGGATGAAGACACCACAGGTAGCACAAAATTAAAGGGAAAGGGAGATCCTTATTTCATTATGGGACGAATTATATTAAAACTGTATTAACCTCATATAAACTCACTGCCCCTTTTCGGATATTTGGATACATAAATAGGAATAGACAGAAACCACTCTACCCTCCAACTCTGTCCCACATTACCACTGACTCTTTCCAGTCAAATATGTATCAAACCCAGCATCTGCTGCTGTCTCAGGAAGAGAATTCCTGATAGCATAACACCATACGAGCATTAAAGAAAGGAACAGAATTAGGCCATTTGGCCCATCAAGTCTGACATGCCATTCAATCATTTCTTATATGTTCCTCAACATCACTACCCTACCTTCTCCCGAGAATCCTTGATCTCCTCATAAATCAAAAACTTATTTATTTGTGTCTTAATGACACTAGTGTCTGTGTCTTTGTGTGTGTGTATATATATATATGTGTGTGTGTGTGTGTGTGTGTGTGTCCATGTGCTTGGTATCTGTGTATTTTTGTGACTACGTCTGTCTGTCTGTGTATCAGACTGTGTGTTTCCATCTGTGTTTCTGTCTATTTGTGTGTAACTGTATATGTCTCTGTGTGCCTCTATGTGGGTGTATGCCTATCTCCTTGTATGCATTGTGCATGTTAGTATATTGTGGTGTTTACCAATACTTCTGTGTATTTCAATACCTGCATCTCTGTGCAATGGTATTTCTGTTCTTTTGCGAATGAGAGAGATGAGGTTGTAACTGACAGTGGGTTTAAATTGAGAATTGTTCTTTATTGAATATTGATCCTTACTCAGTTTGTGGGACGTGGATGTTTCAGAATCTCCACACAAGGCCTCCTGGTCCTCTCTAGCTCTTTCCAGGATGCTCCGCACATGTTCAGGATAGGGAGCTGAGGGAACGGATGTCGGGCACTCCACCACCCAGCGTGGCACTTGCCGTCCAATTCCAGGCTGTTTCTCCTGGAATGGGAGAAGAGGAGGGAAGCAATGATGGTGGAAGTGGGTGTCCCTGTTATTAATGCTGGAGAAGGTAAGGGTGAGGTGTCCGGAGGGAGTCTGACCACAGTGTTGTATCCATGCAGTGCTATTAGTATGCGGGGCTACTGTGTCAGTGACAGAAAAAGTGGGGGAGGGAAAGTGCTGAATGCAATTGTGAGAGTGGTCGTGCTTGAGCCTTATTTGGAGATAGAGTGTGAGCCTTGTTCGGGAGTAGGTGTTATAACAGATATACAGTGAGCAGAGAGAATACGATCACTCTTATCGTGACAGAGCGGGGAGGATGTTGATGCTTGTTCTGTATTCTGACCAATTTTTCAGATCATCTAAGCGTCGAGGTGAACCTCCCAAACGCCTTGTTCAAGTCTATCACTAATAACTTCTTAGACCCTGTCCCTCAGATTCCACAAATTCAGTTTGGGTGGATCTTAGAAATATCAAGACGAAGTAAACATTAGTCTGTTTCTATCGAGGCCAAAACTGTCGCACAAATTCTTTGTATCATATGCTCTGGAAATTGGATATGCAAGTATATGCAAGGAGAAACAATGACATAGTGATATTATCGTTGGTATCTTAGCCCAGAGACCCAGGTAATATTCTAAGTACTCGAGTTCGAATCCTGTCATGGCAGATGATGGAATTTGAATTCAATAAGTATCTGGAATCAAGGGTTTATGATGACCATGAATGCATTGTCAGTTGTTGGAAAAACCCATCTGGTTCACTAATGTCCTTTAGGGAAGGAAACTGCTGTCTTTCCCTGGCCTGGCCTGCATTTCACTCCAGACCCAAAGCAACGCTGTTGACTCTTAACTGCCCTCTGCTATGGGCAATAAATGCTGGTTATAAATTGGACCCCCTCATCCTGTGAATGAGTAATAAATAAACGTGGATGCTGCAGTAATACTGGATGGTGTAAAGTTGCATCGAAACTGCGTAAACTAAGTTGTGAAAAATAAATTTCGTAAGTGTATATCAGGTAGTTGGAGAGTATGTTGTGAACCAAACTACAGAGCAGTTTATTCAGATTACTAACCGTGCGCTGAAGCAGCTTTGAGTAATTGTGACGCAATATAGAAATTTTGACCATTATAGTCAAAGAACGAGGAAGCCTGGAGGCTAGAGAGTAAAGTTAGTTCCAGTGAATTGGAAAAGTAAAATGTCATATTCAGTGAGAGACAAGCAATGATTGTTCGAGTCATAGGGTCCCACAGCACAAAGACATCCCCGTCGGCCCAAAGTGGTCCATTCGGAACAAAATGTTCATTCACACTAATCCCATTTCCCTGATATTGCCCGGTATCCTTCCAACCATTTCCTACCCAAGTATTTGTCCAAATGCCTGTTAAATATTGTTAATGTACGCACCTCATCCACTTCCACTGGCAGCTAATTCGATATGCGTACCACTCCGTGTGTAAATAAATTGCTCCTCGGGTTCCCTTTTATTCTTTCTCCTCTGACCTTAAGCTGATGCCCTCTAGTCCGGGATTTCCCAATCCTGGGGAAAAAAGACTGAGTCCATTCACTCTTTTCATGCCTCCCATGATCTTATACACTCTATCAGATCCCCATCAGTCTCATACACCCTAAAGTTAAAGATTTCTAGCTTGTCCAACCTCTCCTTAAAATCCAGACCATAGGGTCCTTGGCAACATCCGTGTAAATTTCTTGTGCACTCTTTCCAGTTTAATAACATCCTTGCGAGAGCAAAGTGAACAAAACTGAACATAATGCTACAAGTATGGCCTCACCACCATCCTGTATAACTGCAACAGAGCTCCCCAACTTCGGTATTCAATGCCCAGACTGATGAAGGACAGTGTGACAAAAGCCTTATTCACTGCTCTATCTATCTCTGAATCAACTTTCAGCAAACCGTGCACCTGAATTCCAGGGACCGTCTGTTCCACTACAACCCTTAAGACCCAACCATTCACCATGAAACCCCGACCTTGAATTGACTTTGCAAAATGCAAGATCTCACATTTATCACATATTCAACTCAATTTGCCATTTATTGGCGCATGTCCCAACTGATCAAGGTCCTGCTGCAATTTCTTATAACTTTCCTCAATATCCACAAGACCATATTATTTAGTGTCATCTACAATCTTACTAATCATGCCTTGTACATTCTAAATAAATCATTATACATAAAACAAGCAGCAATGGTCCCAGTACCGAACACTGAGGCACACCACTAGTGACAGGCCTCCAGTCCGACAAGAATCCTTTCCATTATTTCTCTCTGTTTTCTACAATCAAGACATTTTTTTTATCTAATTTACCATGTTACCACTCCATTCCATGCAATCTACCCTTCCAGAGCAGCGTACCACGTGAACCCTTATTGAAGGACTTATTAAAATCACTTGGACTACGTGTACCACCCTGCCTTCGTCAATGTTGCTGGTCACTTCATCAAAAAAGCTAATAAATTGGTCAGCCATCATCTACCATACACAAAGGCGTCCTGACTGCTTCTAATCACACCCTGCCTTTCCAAATATATGTTTATCTTATCTCTCAGAATCTTCTTAACTACATTATCCACTACAGATGTCCGGTTTACTGGTCTATAGTTCCCAGGTTTTTCTTTGTACCCTTCTTGAATAAGGGTACAGCATTCCCTGTCCTCCAGTTATTTGTGTCCTCACCCATGGCCAGCGATGATGTAAAAAGATCTGCCAGGCCCGCACAATTTCTTCTCTATCCTCTTACAATGTTCTTGGATATATCTGGTTTATACAAATACTGCAAAGTCAGAAACAAAAGTCAATTTCTTTAAGGTAGAAACACCCAAGAGTGAGAAAGTGACTTAATGATGGTTAACATAGCAAATTAAAGATTATATTAATCATAAGAAGCGACTTCAGAGGAAATCCAGACATTGTGGTAACCTGAGAAATGTCAGAAATTTACAATCCAGAAAAGGAGGGACATGAAACTGATAAGGAAATCAAACAGCAAACATGCATGCTTACAAACAGGAACACAAAGACTGCATTAATCTACGATGTATATTTCAATGGAAACAAAATAAAAGCATGGTCAAATGTGGAAATTTGTAATCGGGAGATGAGATTTTATTGTGGAGAACAGGGAAATGGCCGAGAAATTACCAGTTACTTTGCATCTGTCTTCATGGAGGAAGAGCCAGAAAATCACCCAGAAATACTAAGTGATCATATCGGCCTTCTGGAGCTCAAGGCATAAATTCAATTCATATCAGTAACAAGATAGTACTTGAACATGTAGCTGGATTGAGCATTGCTAAGTCTGACGAAATGGATGTCCTTCCAATCAAAATGTCAGAAATATATCACCAATAAAAGTATTAATTGCACTGTCGATGACTGTGTTTTATTTTTCTGTGCATTCCAAACAGGATTGAAAGCTAGTGTAGATAAATGGAAAGTTATAAACGTGACCCAAGCATGGTAGGTAGATGAATGGAATGGATTCGGGCATCTAGACAGTTAAAAAGTGATAGTGTGAAGAAATGCAGACCAATTAACTTGACATCTGTAGAGACACTTTTGGAATCTATGAGACATGATGTGATATTAGATATTTAGAAATTAACAGCAACATTGGAGAGAATCAGTATGCATGTTTGAGAGGAAATCATACTTAATAACTTCGGAATTATGTAAGTGGAAAGTTAAAGTTGTTTTCACCTTCAATTAAAGGAGTCAGAGTATCGATGCAACAAAATGTTGAAGTAGTTTCATAGTGTATTGGTGAAACTGTACCTGGACTGTGTAATTGTCGTTCTCCAGATTCGTCCCTCAGATGGCGAGATTATCTGATGCAGCAACTCGGCTGTTCTAAGGTTTCAAAGAATGATACGTGATCGCAGTGAAATCCTGAACATTCACGAAACATATGACAAGATGGAAATAAACAGGATGTTTCTCTGGCTGTCTACTCCACATTTAAGGCAAAAAATGGCAGGATAAGGGACAGGTCATTTAAGACTGAAATAAGGTGCAAATTCTTCACTCGGAGAGGACTGACTAACACAGTGGCATGGAAATCTGCTGGCAGGCAAGTTTAGGGAGAATCCCCAGGTATTCAATAAGGGCGGCACGGTGGCACAGTGGTTAGCACTGTTGCCTCACAGCGCCAGAGACCCGGGTTCAATTCCCGACTCAGGCGACTGACTGTGTGGAGTTTGCACGTTCTCCCCGTGTCTGCGTGGGTTTCCTCCGGGTGCTCCGGTTTCCTCCCACAGTCCAAAGATGTGCAGGGTCAGGTGAATTAGCCATGCTAAATTGCCCGTAGTGTTAGGTAAGGGGTAAATGTAGGGGTATGGGTGGGTTGCGCTTCGGCGGGTCGGTGTGGACTTGTTGGGCCGAAGGGCCTGTTTCCACATTGTAATGTAATCTAAAAAAAAGTGCGTCAAGTGCAACAGAATAACCAGGGAATAGATAAGAGTCATTAGTGACTTGCCAAGTTGCATCTCAATCAACATTAGTGATAGGAGTCAGAGGGTAGTGGTAGAAGCCTGTTGGTGTGACTGGAGGCCGGTGTCTAATGGTGCACCATAGGGATCAATGTTGTGTCCCTGATTTTTTGTGATTCCCAGATGCCAGTATTGGACTGAGGTGGACAAAGGTAAAAATCACATAACACCAGGTTTATTCCGAGGCACGAGCTTTCAAACCTCACAACTACCTGATGAAGAAACAGCGCTTTGAAAGCTAATGTCTCCGAATAAATCTGTTGGACTATAACCTGGTGTTGATCTTTAATCTTACTATTTGTGGTATTCATAAATGGTGTATCTGTGACTATGGACGAGAGGTGGGGAGAGTGTAATAACTAAGTTTGTGTTTGATACAACGATTGACCGGGTGGTTGATAGTGAGGAGGCAGGTCTTATGTTCCAGGAAGATACAGATGGACAGATCAGTAGCAGATGGAATGCAACCCTGATAAATAATAGGTGATGCACTTTCGAAGAAGGAAGCAGACAGCGGAGTGCTCAGTGAATGCCAGCACACTAGGGAGCTCAGAGGGACCTTCTCCACACATCCCTGAATGTTGACTGGACAGGTTAATACACAAGTTGAGAAAGCAAAGGGTAGCGTAAGCATAGCCTTTATTCATTGATGCACAGATTACAAGTGCTATGCGGAACTTTGTTTAGGCCAAGATGGAATATCGTGTGTAGTTCTGGGAGGCACATTACAGGACGGATGTGATTGCACTGGAGGGGGTTCAGATGAGATTCACCAAGATGTTCCCTGGGATGGAGCATATCAGCTATGGAGGGAGGCTGCATTATCTTGGGTTGTTTAGTTTGGAGCAGAGAAGGCTGAGGAGGATGTGACTCAGAAGGAAACGATTATGAGGTATATGGAGAGGGTGGATAGACAGCAGCTGTTCATTTTAGTCAGAGAGAGAACAAGTGGGAGCACATTCTTAAAGTGAAGTGTTTGAGATTTCGAGAGGACTTGAGGATCGGTTTTTACCGAGAGGGTTTTGGGGTCTGAAATGTACGACCGGAGAGGGAGTTGTCACGGGTAACCTCACAGCTGTTACAAAGTACTTGGACAACCTCCTAACATGTCATCACTTTCCCAGCTGTGGCGCTCGTGGGGCTAATGTAGACCGTGCTGTTTTTCTGAGGGCGCAGAGTCTATGCTTCTGTGAGCGCATGGCTGTGCAAGGTCAATCATTGAAAAGCTTAAGAGAGGAATCGATGGGTTTCAGAACACTTTACACGCTCAAGGGTAATAAGAGTGAACTTGTATCAGCTTCACAAAGTACGTCAATGGCAAAATTAAGGGGACAAAAGTGCAGGTTCTTTACAGTCTGAATCCAGAGAATGGAAAAGGGAGAAGAGGGAAATGGCAGAACTATGCAGCAAATATTTAAGTAATATTCTCACAGAAGGAAACAAAACAAAAGTCAATATTCCTCGCAATACTAGGAAGGTTTAATCTGGTGAGAGAGAAAAGGGAAATAGAATAAAATTAGCAAATAAACGTTATGGAGAAAGTTCTTTAACTGAGAGTAATGGACTGAGAAAAAGGCAACATAGATTTATCAAATGGGGATCATATTTGAGAAACTAGCTTTCAGCAAAACTATGGAGAAGCAATCAATGCAATACGATTAGATTTTCAGAAAGATTTTTGATAAATCTCCAAGCCTACTATGCACATTTGATACGTATGGGACTGGGGCTAACAGAAGGGCATGGTTTTAGAACGGGAGAGCTAACAGGAAGCAGTGAGTAGGAATAAATCAATATTTTATAGCAGATGACTCGGCGATTCAGTGCGTGGGCCCTTGCTATTCCCAATACACACCAAACTTTTGTTCAAGGGAATCAAGTGCAATATTTCCAATCCTGCTGATGGCAATAACCAATGTCGGATTGTGAATGGGTGAGGAGGATGTAAAAATCTCCAAGGTGACTGAGGCAAGTGGAGTGTCTGTGCAAATACGGGGCAATGAAGAACAATGTGGGTAGATGTGACGTTGTGCTCTTTGATGGGAAAAGAGAACGGCAGCCTACCATTTGAAAAAGTTGAATATGTTACTCGAAAAGGGACTTATGCTTCTTTTTGTTTCATTCTTCACCGATCCCCGCCATCCATACAGGGCAGTGAGTTCTGAAGCCCGAAGAAAATACAGGGAATGGCATTGGGACACTTCCTAGTGTACATCGACCCACCAGTTCGGCAGCTGTAACATTGAAAAGGATCTCGATCTCCCTGTACACTAGTCACTGAAAGTAACTTTTTGCAGAAACAGAAAGCAGTGAGGAAGATAAATGGTGTCTTGACCTTCATTTCAGTGGGATTTGAGTCCAGGCGGAAGGGTGTCTTAATGCAGCTGCACACGGCCTTCGTGAGACCCCATCTCGAACATTGTGCTGTATTGCATGCGGTTTTGGTCTCATTACCTAATAAAGGACAAACCTGACATTGAGGGAGAGCAGCGAAGGGTGACTAGACTGATCTCTGGGATGAAAGGCTTGTTGTGGGAGCAGAGTTTGGGGCGACTGGGCCTGTATTCCATGGGCTTTAGGAAAATTAGTGGAGATCTCAGTGAAATATACAAAACTCTGACAGGGCGAGACAGATTAGAAGCAGGGATGATAATTTTGGAGCCATTTCAGAGACCATTGAACAGTTTATCACATGTCTGTGCGTCTGGAGTCACCTTTAGTCCAGACCAGGAAACCACTGGAGATTCACTTTTGAAAGTACATTGGGAAAGCAAACAGCTGTTTACAATCGACATTGGCTTCAGGGTAAGTATTACTGGTACCTGATTTTAAATCTCGATATTATATTAATTGTTTTTAACTTACACCAGCTGCCAGAGCATTAGCCTGGTCTGGATTAGTAATCCAATGACATTTCCACAGCAGCACCATCTCTACATGGGGACCTATCTGAAACCACACTGCGCAGGTTATTTGTTTTGCTGCTTGACAGCTCTGTCAAAAAGAACTCTCACCAATTTGACTGTCGTGATGGGACTGAGGGGGAGGTAATTGGTCAGATTGTAATTATTCTCCGTTTAGGGGACTGGACATAGCTGAGTAATTTTCCACATTTCCAGGGAGATGGAGCTGGAACGAAACAGCTTCCCCAGGGATACGGCTTGCTGTGCAGCACAACTCTTAAGTCCTATTGCAGGAATGGTGTCAGGGCCCACTGCCTTTATCGTATCTATTGTGTTCATCTGTTTCTTCCTGTCAAGTGCAGTGAATCAAATTGATTGAAGGTTGGTATCTGTGATTTTGTGGGCATCATGACAAGGGTGAGATGAATCATTGACTCAACACTTCTGGCTGAGGATGGAGCAGACACCACATCCTAGTCTTTTACACTGATGTGCAGGTCTGTTCCATTATTTAGAATGGGGATGTTTGTGGATCCCCTACCTCCATCATTTGTTTAATCATCCATCACCATTTATGACTGAATGTGGCAGAACTGCGGAGTTTCAAACAGATCTTTTTGTCCAGTGTGGTAGCTTTAATGGGTTAGCATGTGGTTGGGTTCACATGGTTCTGACCCTGACACGTTCACCCACAGTCATTACTGAAACATAGATCGTTTTGATGGTAATGGCAGACTGAGGAGATTATCCCGGGCAAAAAGCTGCAGGTTGTGGTGAAATTCTGTTCTGCTTCTCCTGCTGCTGTGGTCTACAGAACTGCATGAATACGCAGCTTCGCTCTGCAATATCTGAAATGCAGTTCTGCTATCTGTCCCTTCGTTCACATTGAGAACCATTCACCCATCAGCCCTGTACTCAGTGACCTACTCTGGTTTCTGATGTGGTAACACTTTCATTTTAAATTCTCATTCTTCTGAGGGTCTCTCCCCGGGTCATGCTTGCAAACTGACACATTCCGCAAAAGCACTTAACTGATTTTAATTCAATTGCTTAATTCATCTGCAGTTTTCCTTCAGTAATGCCATCTTCTGTGTTTGAGGTGAATACATTTCCCTCTGTTTCTCTCCCTGAACATGATTAAGAGCTCTGTAGTGTCAGTGATGCCAGTCTTATGTAGTTTCAGAGCTAATGAATTCTCTGGATTCCCAATCATCTTCACCACATTGTATGTTTCCTCATTTGGTTTGATGCCTTATCACTCATGGCTGCCTTGTCCTCCCATGAGTATGTTTCAAGTTCTTGGGGTTGCATTTCTGGTATTATCTTCCGAATTATCCACAGACACCTCCCATTGCTGCTCCATGATCTTTCCTGCTCAGCTCCCCTTCCAATTAACTCTAGCCAGCTCCTCCCACATGTCTTTGTTGTTACATTGCTCAATTATAATCACATTACATCAAGAAGAGAGCAATAGATATAAACAGAAAGAAGGAGGTTTGAGAGAAGGGACACGAAGAATAATTGGTGGATTCCTTAACTAGATATAAAGAGAGAACGAGAGAGAGGATATAGATGCGGACATAAGAAAAATGAGAAAACTAGATTATCGAAAGAGGTAGATGTACATCCCTCAATGTTTTGGCAATTCCTGTGTGCTGTGGTCCATGCACAGGACATGTATAACTGATTAATATGTTCAAATGATGGGTCTGATGCCAGAATTTTTGTCTCCAATAATATCACAGACACTAGCTTTGGAAAGAATCCAGCAGGCCAACATATTTAATTCCCTGTAGAAAGGAGATAAACTGAAATGAGTTGGGATACCATAATCAAGATTTATAACGCACATCCTGATAAGAATGAGAGACAAGAGTAAGGAATTCCAGAAAAGGGGGAACGTTGGGAGAAGGGGAACATATCACTTGAGATGAGGATCAAATAATGTCTTAATACTTTATGAATTTTATACATCATGTGCACCATTTTTCGTTAGCTGTGTCTCCGTTGTTCATTCAGATTGTGTTGTATACATGTGAACAATCTTCCTTATCTGAACACACACTGGTTAAACAGTGTATATAAAATCATTTTTCCTCCATTTCAAACTGCCCTGTTGTCGTACTACCAGGATATATGAACACCAACTGGCCAGCAAAAGACATGACCTACTATCACTAGTTTCCATACATACAAAGAAGGCCAGCACTTTGACTGGGAGTACACACACATCCTATGACAGGCGAAACAAAGATACCCACCAAAAGTTCTTAGAGGCATAGCATTCTAACCAGAAGTACATTAACAAGCACATTATTTTGGATTCTATCTACCTTCCCTTGAAAAAAGAACTGGAAATGACATCACCCAACTTAAGACACCAAAACCTATAAATACAGAGGCGGGACATACCACCAGTGTGCCACCAAAGACTCGAACTGCTGATGTTATCTAGTCATGGTGATGAAACATCTGAAAACAAACCTTCAAGCTCAGCGAGCTCACTTACATACTTATAAATTGTTATTTTTATTTTAATAATGGAATTTGGGACTTCTCTGTCACTCATGTTTTAACAGATTACGAGGCGAGGTGAGCTTTTCTCGGTGTCTGGATTTAATTAACAGATGGGTTCGACATCGACATCATAACAGCTTAAGGGTTTGCGTATGGGATTTGAACAGATTTGGGGTACAAAAGGTCACAGCAGATTCCATCAAATGGCTGTTAGTGACATAGATCTTCAAGTAAAACAGGTGAGAATATTCATTTAATTTTGATCCTTTGTGGTTGGTTAGATTAAAAGAAATAACTTTTAACATTACTAAAGAGGTTCTGGGGTTTGAAGATGATTCCCACTTTTGCCAAGTAAGTTTAGCAAGACAGAGGAAGGCCATACTTTTAAAATTAACAAATAGTTTAGAAGTGAAGTGCAGGAAAAGTACAACAGATCAGGCAGCATCCGAAGAGCAGGACAATCGACATATCAGGCATAAATCCATCGTCAGGAATGTGGTGGGGGGACAAGGGGGCTGAAAGATAAATAAGAGGGTAGGGGCTGGGCTGGCGGGAAGGTCACTGGGAAGGTAATGGGAAGTTGTAGGTGGGAGTAATTGTGATATGTCGGTGGGGAGGGTGGAATGGATAGGTGGGAAGATGGACAATTAAGATATTTCAAGAGGGCGGGGACTATTTGAAAGGTTGCATCTGGGATGAAGTTGGGGAAGGGGAGTTTGGAAATTGGTGAAGTCGATGTTGATGCTGTATATTTTGAGGGTTTCAGCTGTCGTACCACCTATCCACTTCACCCTACTCTCCAACCTATCACCATCACCTCCCCAACTACATCTACCTATCGTCTTCCAAGCTACCGTTCATCCAGCTCCATCCCCACCCTCCTATTTATTTCTTAACCCCTTTCCTCGCCCTTGCCCCCACTTTCCTGATGAAGGACTTGTGCCTGAAACGTCAGCTCTCCTGCCTCCCGGATACTGCCTGACCTGCTGTGCTTTTCCAGCCCCACACTTTCCAACTCAGATCTCCTTCATCTGCAGTCCTCACTTTCTCTCAGCCTCTAATAGTAAGAGATGGAAGCATTTTCACTCTTTCTGACATGTTAATCAAGAGTGTGATAATTTGTGGAGTGGGGACAGAAATTAAGCATTCCCTTATGTAACATCAGGTTGGAGTGCCAAATCAAGATTGGGGAAGTAACAGTGAGAGTGAGTAACAAGAGTGTCAGTTCCAAGAATACAGTTTGTTCTTGGGAACGATATAGCAGGATTCAAGTTGGGAGAGGCACCCCTTGTGGTGGAGAAACCAATGGCAGACGAGGGAACTGGGGAGTTAAATGAAAAATACCGAGCAATTTTTCCAGACTGTTTAGTAACAAGATCCCACTGTCATAAGCTACAGCAGGAAGGAAAAACGAAAGAAAAAGACTAAGGAGCGGATGTTCAGTTAACTGACATCCTGTTTGATGTCACGGTTCAGGAAACAAAACCTGAACAGTCAGAGGGTCAGGAAGAGGTGTTTAGTCCTGAAAGGCTAATGGAATTGCAATCATATTCACACAAAGTAAAGGAATCAGAACATATTGTCAAACGTTATTAGTTTATAGACAGAATCCTAAAATTAAAATGGAGACCACGACAGGTTAGTGCAGAAGGGAAATGGGCCGAAGTGCATCAGATTGTGTTACTGGTAGCAGACAGTGTTACGGGTAGCACATGAACTAACTGCAGTCAGTCGACTAGGTGTACGGTAGACTCAGGCTAAGGTACAAAAGCATTTGTTGTGGCCTGGAATGCACAAGAATATGGTTCATTTTTGTTGTACATCATACATGCCAAATGGTAGGTAAGTCACAGGCAGGAATAAATTCAGCACCTTTGTAGCTAATTCCTGTATTCAAAGAACCTTTCACATGGGTTATGGTTAAATGTGTAGCTCCCCTTTCTAAAACAAACGTGGAAACCAATATTTGCAGACCATAATAGATGTGTCTACCAGATTTCTAAAGGCAATTACATTACGGAGTGTTAAGACAAAGAGGCAGGTGAAGGAGTTGGTGGCTTTCTTTACTCGCTGTGGGCTGCCCATAAAGATTTAGCCAGACAAAGGATCTCATTTTACAGCTCAAATGCTTAAGTAATTCATGGATAGCTTCGGCATACAGCACTTCAAATCAAGTGTGTCCCTTTTTGAATCCCAGGGAGCCTTGGAAAGTTAACATCAGACTCCGAAGACCATGTTAACAGCATACTGTCAAGATTGCCTGAATGATTGGGATAAAGGTGTCCCTTTAAATTGTTTAACATTGGAGATGTCCTGAATAAATCTACTCAGTTAACTTCCTTTCAGTTAATATTCGTACATGTTAAGTGTGATGTCCTTTGAATTAATTAAATATAAATTGACAGGACCGAAGTTGGAGATCTCACACTTGGGTTATGTACGTGAAGTAAAGGAGAGGTCAGACTGAGTAGGTGAGTGAGCAAAACAGCACCTGAAGAAGGAAACAGGTGGCAGACAAAAACTCTAAATCGTTGACGATTTCCCGTGGGGATGTCGTATTAATATTGCCACCAGTGGTAGGAAATCCCTTCAAAGCCATGTTTAGTGACCCCTTTGAAATTAAAAAAAAATTGAGTCAGTTAAACTATCTGGTAAAGATACCGGATATGATAAAAATGTTATCATAGAACATAGGACATAGAATAATACAGCACAGAACAGGCCCTTCAGCCCACGATGTTCTGCTGACCATTGATCCTCATGTATGCCCCCTCACATTTCTGTGACAATATGCATGTCCAGCAGTCTCTTAAATGTCCCCAATGTCTTTGTATCGACAACTATTGCTGGCAACGCATTCCATGCTCTCACAACTCTCTGTGTAAAGAACCCGCCTCTGACATCCCCTCTATACTTTCCTCCAACCAGCTTAAAACTATGACCCCTCGTTTTAAACATTTCGGTCCTGTGAACTAGTCTCTGGCTATCGACTCTATCTATGCCACCCATTACCTTGTATACCTCAATTAGGTCACCTCTCCTCCTCCTTTTCTCCAATGAAAAAAGTCCGAGGTCTGTCAAACTCCTTCATAAGATAAGCACTCCAGTCCAGGCGGCATCCTGGTAAATCTCCTCTGAACCTTCTCCAAAGCATCCACATCTTTCCTATAATAGGGCGACCAGAACTGGGTGCAGTATTCCAAGTGCGGTCTAACCAAAGTTTTACAGACCTGCAGCAAGATCTCACGAATCTTAAACTCAATCCCCCTGTTAATGAAAGCCAAAACACCATATGCTTTCTTAACAACTCTGTCCACTTGGCTGGCCATTTCTAAGGGATCCATGTACTTGCATACCAAGATCCCTCTGTTCCTCCACACTGCCAAGAATCCTATCCTTAATCCTATACTCAGCTTTCAAATTCGACCTTCCAAAATGCATCACTACGCATTTATCCAGGTTGAACTCCAGCTGCCACCTCTTAGCCCATCTCTACATCCTGTCAACGTCCCACTGCAGCCTACAACAGCCCTTTATACTGTCAACGACACCTCCAACCTTTGTTGCAAACTTGCTGACCCATCCTTCAGTCCCCTCAGCCAAATCATTAATAAAATTTACAAAACAGTAGAGGCCAAAGGACAGGGCACTGTGGAACACCATTCACCACAGACTTCCAGGCAGAATATTTTCCTTCTACTACCACTCGCTGTCTTCTGTTTGCCAGCTAATTCGGTATCCAGACAGGAAAGTCATCGAGACAGTTATCGAGTATGTCATGTGAATGAATCATGCTCCAGCCACATTTTAGACTCAGGAACGAAGTTGTGGCCAGATAAACAAATTATGCAGCTTATTTATCTCCTATGTTACAGTTGGCACAGCATGTTGAACGTTTACAAGATGCAAACCTGGTAAAAAAAATCTTAAAGAAAACAGAATTCACGGAGTTAGATGTGATGTTCTTGGGACATTACATTGCACATGGAAGGTTGATCCCATGGAAAACAAAGACGAAGGACATTGAGGAATTTCCACGACCATCCTCGAAGAAGGAAGTCCTTTAATTTTTGGAACTGAGTGGATTCTATTATAAGTTTGATCCAAATGTCAGCAGCGTATTGGCACCACTGATGGATGTAGTAAAGAAGAACACAGAATTGTGGTGGACAGAACAATGCAAGGAAGCATTTGAGAATTTTAAAGCAGGATTAATCTCCGCACCAGTTTTAACTGCAGCAAATATTTTGAAATCTCTTGAAAATTGTGTCTGATGCTAGGGATATAGGGGTCGGTAATGTATTGGTACAAAAAGATGACGATGGAATTGAATGGCAAATTGGCTACTTGTCGAAAAAATTGTAATATCCACCAGAGAAAATACAAAATCTCCATTATTGAAAAAGAATGATTTAGTTTCGTACTGGCCTGACAATTATTTAATGTTTGTATGACAAATTGTCGGAGACGGTTGTCGACAACAATGACAATCCCGTTGGCCTTTTTGGGATATTTAAGACCTAAATATGACACCATTTCATTGGAGTCTTATGTCACCGACTTTAAACTTACAAAATGTACATGCCGTGGGCCCGAAAAATGTGATGGCAGTTGTGTTATTGTGGATTTGAAGGAAGCAGTGTAGATAAGATTTGACTTATTCCAGTGTTATATATATGTACAGAATGGTATAACTGAGATTAATACTTTTGTATTTCATAATAATGGGATAAAGAATTAGAGGAAAAGAAATGAAGCCATCTTTTCATTCTGATGGTTAATTTTATTTCTGAATGGGGGAGGTGTTATGAAGCCGAAAGCATATCTGTTCACGTTAAGACAGAACAGGCTTTGCTGAATAGAAAGTAAAGCCACAGGTGCCAGCTAAAGATCAGACTGTTCCAAATGTAACAATTAGCTGGGAAATTGAAATCTGAGTTTTGGTTGCTGTTTTGACAGCAATTCAAATGCAATCAAAGACTTTAAATAATGCTCAGGATATCAGAAGCCAATAGAATTTGAATATTATTGTTTGTACACCTGGAAATCAATCAAATTCTGAGAATTATTGTAGCATGGGGAGTACATAAACCCAGTATTTTGAACACTCGAGGGAGAGTCACTGCCCTCCAACAGCAAAGTAACTGCTGTAGAGCAGGAATGCTAACTGACCACCTCAAACACACTCTATGAAAGATACACATTCATGTAAAACCTACTTGCAGTAAAAGAAATGACCCAGGGAGATCAGCAGCTGGAAGAGTGAACACAGCGGGAAGATAGAGACTGTGTGGTCTTGAGATTGTAATGTTTAATATGTGGGTTGTTGGAACAACATATTTTTACAAAGTTGGAGTCAGATAGTAAGTAGCTAAGACAAGCGAGGCTTAGATTTGATCTTAGTTGTTGTATAGTGTTCACTATTAAAGTTAAGAAACTAATTTGTCAGTTTTTGTTTAAATAGTGGAATGTAGGAGATCTGTGTCGCTCATATTTTAACAGATTACGAGGTGAGGCGAGCTTTTCTGGGTGTTTGGTTTTAAGAAACAGAGGGGTTCGACTCTACCTTATAAATGTCCATCCACGCTAACCACGTTTCCCTGCAGTTGCCACATATCCTCCCAGTCCTTTCCTATCCAAATATTTATCCAAATGCTTTTGAAATGTTGTTAATGTACCCCCCTCAACCACATCTGCTGGCAGTTCATCCACGTACCAGCCCTTTGTGTAAAGAAATGGCCCCTCAGGTTCAATTTTATTCCTTCCCCTTTAACCTTAAACTAATCCCATCTAGTCCTCGATTCTCTAAACCTTGGAAAACACTGACAGCAATCACCCTATCCATACCTCTCATGATCTTATACAGCTCTATAAGGTCCAACCTCAGTCTCGTAGACACTAGGTCTCGTAGGTCCTAGCTTGTCCAACCTCTCCCTATAACTCAGACAATTGGGTCCTGGCAACGTCCTTGTAAATTTCTTCTGCACTCTTTCTAATTTCATAACATCCATCCCTCTACCAAGGTGACAGAAATGAACACAATACTCCAAGTGCGGCCTTACCAAAGTCCTGTGTAACTACAACATTAATTTCCAACTTCTCCACTCAATGTCCTGCCTGATGAAGGCCAGTGTCCCAAATGCCTTTTTCACTGCCCTGTCTACCTGTGACTCCAGTGTCAGGGAACCGTGCACCTGAACGCCAAGGTCTCTCTGCCCATTACACCCCTTAAGGACCTTCCATTCACCATGGAACTCCTACCTTGATGTGAGATTCCAAACTGCAAGACCTCACACATATATATTCAATTCCATTTGCCATTTCTCGGCCCACATGCCCACCTGATTAAGGTTCTACTGAAATTTCTAATAATCTTCCTCACTGATCACGCTACCACATATTTTACTGTCATCTGCAAACTTACTAATGCCTTGTACATTCTCAACCAAATCATGGATAACAAACAGCTATGCACCCAGCCTCCAGTCTGACAAGCATCCTTCCACAAAACCCTCTGCTTCCTACCATCAAGCCAGCTGTGTATCCAATTAGCCAGTCCCCCAGCATTACACGTGCTGTAACCTTCCAATGCAGCCTACCATGTGGAACCTTATGAAAGGCCTTACTGAAATCCATGGAGGCGATGTTTACTTCTCTGCCCTCAACAACCTTCCTGGTCGCTTCATCAAAGAACTCTAACAAATTTGGAAAGCATGATCTCCCACTCACAAGTCTGTGCTGACTGCTCCGAATCAAACCCTGTGTAAGTAATGGGTGCAGTCAATGGTAAGCTGTGCTTCATTGTAAGATGATTCGAGAACATAAGTAAAGCCATCTTCCTGCTTTTGTAGAGCCTTGATGAGAGAGTATTTGGGGCACTCTGTACAGATTTCATCCCCTTTGTAAGGAATGATCTCCTTACCACAGTCACGGGTAATGGTATCATGAGGACAGAGTGAAGAAGCTGAGATTTTAATCTGTAGAGTTGTGAGGGGCGTAGAAATGGTTACGCTGAAGCACGAGGAGTGGCTTATTTCCAAAAAAAAAGACATTGATAAGGTGAGAAGTTCCATACTGTACCAGGATTGATTGGTTTGATTTATTGTCACGCGCATCTCAGTACAGGGAAAAATCTTTATTAATGAGCAGTGGAAGCAAATCATAGTAAGCATGGCCAGGCAGATTATAGGGTGGAAATAGACTTGGACAGAGTAAGGCATACAGATTGCACTGCACTAGACAAGATCAACATGGACAAGATCAACATTATTTGAACATAGAGAATCCATTCATCAGACTAATACGGCTTTTCTAATTCTTTATATGGCCTAATTAATTCTAACCACGTCATTGTGCAATCGGTGTGTGAACCCGTACTGAACGCCATGTTGCTCACAATCCTCAACAGCAGCCACAATACCTTCCATCTGAAAAAGGTAGCCATTCCCACCAGCTTCAGCCCTACATAGATAACACCAGACTATCTACTCAGAGATGGAAGGTGTCTCTTTGAAATTTCACACAAGACATATGGCTTCCCTCCTCACCACTAGAAAACCACGTTAACGTCACACGTGTGTATCATAAGCAACGGAACCATGAGGAACAACGTGGAGCAGTCTGTCTGTGCAGCCTCTGCTCCTCTTGTTCATCATATTAGAGCATCAATTAGGAGACAGTGAGGACGGCCGATGCTGGAGATCAGAGTCGGGAGTGTGGTGCTGGAAAGGCACAGCCGGTCAGGCAGCATCCGAGAAGCAGATGATTCGTCGTTTCAGGCATATATCATTCATCAGAAATCAACATCAATTCCTTCATTCTATCCCTGTGTTAGTATGTTGACGAGGAATGGCCCCCGACTGTTGCTGTGTAAGTGACTCAAGGGACTGAATGGCTTCTTCCTCGGGGTCCGATTGGATAGGGCCAAGGGCTTGATTGAGGTACCCCTGGTTCCTGTTTAACAGCTCGGTATGCTGACTAGTATGACGATGCTGCAGCATTGAGAAGTTATTTTGTCCTGGTTTCTTTTGAGAATGAGATTGAATGATCGTTACCAAGCTGGCTAGTTAAGACCACTTGAGTAAACAGCGATGGAGGCCTTAGGTTTATTTTAATGCAGTCTGAATGGGTGTGGCCAGCTCTCACAGATTAGTATCTCTGGGTTTTGCTTTCTCAGTAACAACAGAAGTTATTGGGGTCTCCACAAAGTTGGAAGCTTCAGTGACTATGTCCTGGCGGCTACTCTCTCTGAATTTTCTCTTGATGCTGGTTTTAATTCCTGGATTGGAGAAATGTTTGTGACAATCTGTGTCTGAATATTCCTTTTTGCCAAAGGCTGTGTTTATGGGAGTTTTCTATATTGGAACAGTTCATTAGTAATAGTTCCTAGATCTATTATTCTGTTAACTTTTCCAATAGAAATACGTTATACTAAATTCCTCTTTCCTTCGTTTCATTTTATCTTCCGTGTTTAAATCAATGGTGTTTTGCTTCACACCGCGTAGCTTGACCATTCACATTTCATCTGGAACAGGCACTTTACATTTCCTTTAAAATAAGAAAACATTAGAGTCTAGGCTACTACCTTGAAATATTTTCGAGGGCCTCTGGTGTGTTCCATCACACTAGACTCCCTCTCTTCCTGAGTAATAGGCTGGAGGCACTGAACAGGTTGTCCTTGTTCTTCTCCAATAGTGTCAATGGGCTGAATGACATCCTCATATTCCTGTGAAACCAGCGTGAGGTGATGAATGAATTCTTATTTTACTGTGGCAATGTGCAGTGTCAGGCAGTACTGTTACATGAGTGTTACGGACAATTTAACATTGAGACAAGTCTCAATGGAGTCTGAATCTTGCTGCTCATGGACACAGGCTGGTTCAGGAGCTGACGGGGAAAAGCATTTTGAACATTGTGGAATCTTGGGTGGGTTAAAATGGAGGGAAGGCGGGATGTTGCTGCATGCAGTAGTGAGTGTGGTGGAACATGAGTCGTGTTCGTGGGTCGGTGATATAACAGATATACAATGAGGGAGCAGAGAGAATACAGTGACCCTTACCCTGACAGAGCGGGGTAGGTTATTGATGCTTGTCCGGTATTGCCGGATATTTCTTCAGACAGCAGATACTGCATTGATCTGGTGGTGAGCTCAGATCATGCTCGGTTGTTCTGGTGCTGTTGGATCTGGGATGAGGATGGGAGAGGGAAGAATTGGAAACTGGTGAAGTTGATGTTGATGCTGTGTGGTTGGAGGATCCCAGCTGTCCGTAAACCTATCCACTTCTCCCTGCCCACTGACCTATCACCATCTCCCCCCACACCTGCATCTACTTATCGCCTTCCAAACTCCGTCTGCCCAGCTCCATTCCCACTCACCTATGTATCTCTCAGAACCTTTTCTACCCATTCCCCAGTTTCCTTATGAAGGGGTTATGCCAAAATGTGCACTCTCCTGCTCCTCGACTGCTGCCTGACCTGCTGTGCTTTTCCAGCGCCACACCTTTCAACTGTGATCTCCAGAGTCTGTAATCCTCACATTCTCTCAGCCTCTAAAAGTAAGTGATAAAAGTATTTGCACTCTTTTGACATGTTACCTGAGAGAGTGATCATTTGTGGAATAGGAACAGACATTTAGTGCTCCCCTGTGTAAGATCAGGTTGGAGATCCAAATCAAGATTGGGGACGTAACAGTGGGCGTGAGTGTCAGACCGTCAGTTTCAGAAATAACGTTTTATTCTTGAAAACCAGTTAGCAGGATCCAAGGTGGAAGTGACACCTTTTTTGGTGGAGAAGTCAAAGGAAGACCAGGAAATTGAAGAGTTAAGAGAGAAATACCCAGGAAATTTTCCAGACTGCGTCATAACAAGATCTCACTGTCATAAGTTACAGCAAGAAGCAAAAAGTAAAGAGAAACACAAAAGAACGGAAGTTTAATTTGCTGGCCCGTTGTTTCGCGTAATAGTGCAGAAAAAAATAAACATGAATTAGCAGAGTGTCAGACAGAGGTGTTTAGTCCTGAAAGGCTAATGGCCTTACAATAGAAATTTACACAAATTGATGCATACTCAGAAAAGGAATCAAAATATATTGTTGAGTGTTAGCAACTTAAAAATAGAATCCGAAATGATAATGGAGACCATGGCAGGTTAGTACAGAGAGGAAATGGGCCAAAGTTGCCTAGATTGTGTTGGCGATCGCATACAGACAGGAAGTGTTACGGGTTTCACATGAACTACCTGCAGGAGGTCACCTGGAAGATTCAGGCTAAGGTACAAAAGCATTTCTACTGGCCCAGAATGCATAGCGACGTGGTTTTGTTTTTGCATTATGTGTCATCCGTGCCGTAAGCCACAGGCAGGACTAAAACCAGAACCTTTGTTGCCAATTCTTGCGTTCAATGGACCTTTCACGCGGGTTATGATTTATTGCGTAGGCTCTCTTTCTAAACTACAAGTGAAACAAATATTTGCTAACCATAATGGATGTGTCTGCCAGATTACCAGAAGCAATTCCATTATGGAGTATTAAGGCAAAAAGGTGGTGGAGGGGTTGGTAGCTTTCTTTACTCAGTACAGGCTACCCAGAGAGTTTCCGTCAGTTCGAGAGAGTCATTTTACCGCTCGGTTGTTTAAGTAAATCATGGATAGCTTAGGCATACAGCACTTCAAATCAAGTGCGTCCCAAACTGAATCGCAGGGAGCCTTGGAAAGTGGGCATCAGACGCTGAAGACCATATTAAAGGTGTACTGTCAGGATTGGCCAAATGATTGGGATAAAGGTGTCCCATTAAATTGTTTGCCATTAGAGATGCCCCCATAAATCTATTCAGTTTACTCCCTTTGAGTTAATATTCGGACATGAAGTGAGAGGTCTTTTGAAATTAATTAAAAAGAAATTAACAGGACCAAAGTCGGATATCTCACACTTGGATTATGTATCTGAGGTGAGGGAGAGATTAAATAGAGTATGTATATTAGTTAGCTAAACAGCACCTAAAGAGGGCAGAGCATTGAATGAAGCAAGTGGCAGGTAAAAACTATGAAATTTGATGTTTTTGTTCTGTGGTAATGCCATCAGCGGTAGGAAATCCCTTCAAAGCCAGGTTTAGTGCCCCCTTCAAAATGGAGAAAAAAGTAGAGTCAGGTAAATTATCTGATAAAGATGCTGGATATAAAAAAATTAACAGGTATGTCATGTGAATACGTTGTAATCTTACTGATATCGAGATAAGGAACTGGTGAAACAGGTGTTATTTCCTGCCCCGCAGAATGAGGAATCAAATACAGATGTCATGAGACTTGATGTGACGCAAAATCCTTTAAATAACAAGGAAGTCGTTGAAGAGTGGGATAGGATAGCGAGCTATCTGCTACAGGAGCAATGAAACAAGTTGACTGTTCATTGCAGCAGTATGAGGACATTTGCAGAACCATGATGGGAGGACTTACGATTTTGTGTTTGGGGTGGAAGTAGGGAACGCTGTGCTGATAAAAACAAACACTCCTGCAGGCTTAAAACTCACAAAGTCACCGAGGCCCAGAAGGAACTGAATGCGATGCTCAAAGAAGATATCATTGAACCAAGTAAGAGCAAGTGGAGTATGCCGATTCTGTTCGTTGCCAACCCTGAGGGGGCTCAGCGGTTCTGTGTGGACTATCAGAAGGTCAACTCTGAAACAAAATCAGACTCCTATCCAATGCCAAGATTCAAAGACGACATACGTAAAGTTTGACAAGCCACAAAGTTAGACTTACTGCATGGTAATTGGCAGGCAACTTTTTCAGAGAAAGTTTGTAACATTAAAAGGGCTACATCAAATCAAAGTGATGCTCTTTGGAATGAATAATGCACCAGCCACATTCCAAAAACTCATGAACCGAGTTGTGGCCAGATTAACGAAGTGCGCAGTTTATCTGTTAGATGCAGTCATCTTTAGCAAGTCATGGAAAGATCACGTGTTACAGTTGGCAGAGCTCATTGAACGATTACAAGAAGGAAAATTGATATTAAACAAAAAGAAAACAGAATTTGTGAAGGCAGATGTGACATTCTTGGGAAATTACAATGGACATGGAAGGTTGACCTCATGGAACACAAAGTCGAAGGGCTTTGAGATATTTCCACAACCATCCTCAATGAAAGAAGAGTTTCGATTTTTTTGGGACTGAGTAGATTCCATTGGAAGTTTGTTCTAAACTTTAGCAGCGTGGTGGAACTGCTGATGGCTTTACTAAAAAAGGATACAACATTTTGGTGTAAAGAACAATTCCCGCAGGCATTTGAGGATTCAAAAGCAGCATTAACTACCGCACCAATTTTAGCTACACCAAATATTTTGAAAATCTTCAAAATTGCGATTGTCGCTAGTGATATAGGAGTTGGAGATGTTTGATGCAGGAACATGAGAATGGAATGGAATTGGTTACCTGAAAAAAAAACAAACACCCACCGGAAAGAAAGTGCTCCACTATTGAAAAAAGATTATTGAGTTTGGTACTGACCTGACAATATTTTATTGTTTATGTGACAAAACTGTTGTCGGAGATGAATGCATAAAAATTACAATTCTTTTGCATTTTTGAAAGATTTAAAGACTAAAATATGAGAATATTTCATTGGAGTCTGATGTTACCATCGTTTAAGTGCCAAAATATACATGTTGTGGGCCGTAAAATAGTGAAAGCAGATGTGTTATCGCAGATTTAAAGGAAAACGTGCAGATAAGATTTGACATATTCAAATGTTACATATGTGTGCAGAATTAATATGAAAGGTGTAAGTTAGATTAACTACTTTTGCATTTCTTAGTTTTGGGATTCAGAATTACAGGAAAAGAAATGAAGGCATCTTTCCATTCTGATGCATCATTTATTTTTACTGCGGCGGGGTGGGGGGGGGGGGGGGTGGAGGTGTTATGCAGCACAAAGCATGTATGGTCACTTTAAGACAGAATGAGTTTTGCTGAATATAATGTACAGCCAGAGCTGCCAGCTAATGCTGAAAACGTGTTGCTGGAAAAGCGCAGCAGGTCAGGCAGCATCCATGGAGCAGTAGAATCGACGTTTCGGGCATGAGCCCTTCTTCTGTTCCTTCGATGCTGCCTGACATGCTGCGCTTTTCCAGCAACACATTTTCAGCTCTGATCTCCAACATCTGCAGTTCTCACTTTCTCCTGCTAGCTAATGGTAAGGCATTTCCAAATGTGACAATTGGCTGGTAAATGGATACTAGAGTTTTGGTTGCTGTTTTGATAACAATTAGTTTAAATAATGCCCAGGATACCAGAAGATAATGGAATTTGAAGATTATTGTTTTGATGTGTGGAAACCAATCAAATTATGAATTTTTTTGTGTAATGGGGAGTATATACACCTGGCACTTTGAACATTAGACAGAGAGGGACTGCTGAAGAGCCGGAGAGGTAATTGGCCATCTAAAACACTCTCTATCAAAGATACATTTTCATGTAAAGCCTAGTCGCAGTTAAAAAAAAGGAAGGTGACCCATGGATATCAGCAGCTGGAAGAGTGAGGACAGCGGAGGAGACAGAGACTGTGTGGTCTTCAGATTAATTGAATGTAATGTTTCATACGTGGGTTATAAAAACAGTGTTTGTTTTCGAGTTAGAGTCAGATAGTCAGCAGTTAAGAAAAAGGGGTCTTGTATTTGTGAATAGTTCATGATCACTATTAAAGTTAAGAAACAAAATTGTTATTTTTCATTCCGACCAGCTTCTGCACTCCATAGAGAATATCATGCTGTCTTCTCGGAGGTGGAAGGTGTCTCCTTGAGATTTCACACAAAGCATTTTGCTTCCCTGCTCACCGCGAGAAAACCACGTTAAAGTCACGGGTGTATCACGAGCAACAGAGCCACGAAGAACAACATGGAGCAGACTGTCTGTATAGCCTCTGCTCCACTTGTTCATCATGCCAGAGCATTAATTAGGAGACAGTAAGGAATGCAGATGCTGGAAATCAGAGTCGGGAGTTTGGTGCTGGAAAAGCACAGCAGGTCAGGCAGCATCCGAGGGGCAGGAGAGTTGATGTTTTGGGCACAGGTTTTTCATCAGGAATCAGCAGTGATTACCTCATTTTGACTCTGTGTAAGAGCATTGAAAGGCTGAATGGTCTCCTCCTGCTGTCCCCATGTCAGTGTCTCAAGGGGCTGAATGGCCAACCCCTGTCCCTGTGTAAGTGACTCAAGGGGCTGAATGGCCAGCCCCTGTCCCTGTGTAAGTGACTCAAGGGGCTGAATGGCCAACCCCTGTCCCTGTGTAAGTGACTCAAGGGACTGAATGGCCTCCTCCTGTCCCTGTGTAAGTGACTCAAGGGGCTGAATGGCCTCCTCCTGTCCCTGTGTAAGTGACTCAAGGGGCTGAATGGCCGCCTCCTGTCCCTGTGTACGTGACTCAAGGAGCTGAATAGCCAACCCCTGTCCCTGTGTAAGTGATTCAAGGGGCTGAATGGCCTCCTCCTGTCCCTGTGTCTCAAGGGGCTGAATGGCCAACCCCTGCCCCTGCGTAAGTGATTCAAGGGGCTGAATGGCCTCCTCCTGTTCCTTTGTAAGTGACTCAAGGGGCTGAATGGCCTCCTCCTGTTCCTTTGTAAGTGACTCAAGGGGCTGAATGGCCAACCCCTGTCCCTGCGTAAGTGACACAAGGGGCTGAATAGCCTCCTCCTGTTCCTGTGTAAGTGACTCAAGGGGCTGAATGGCCTCCTCCTGTCCCTGTGTAAGTGACTCAAGGGGCTGAATGGCTCATTCCTGGTCCGATTGGACAGGGCTAAGGGCCTGATTGGGTTACCCCTGGTTCCTGATTAACAGCTCGATGTACTGACAAGTGTGACGATGCTGCAGCTTTAAGACATTATTTTGTCCTGGTTTCTTTTAATTGAGAGATTGAATGATCGTTACCAAGATGGTTAGTTAAAGCCACTGAGTAAACAGCTAGGGAGGCCTTGCGTTTATTTTAATGCAGCCTGAATGGGTGTGGCCAGCTCTCACAGATGAGGATCTCTGGGTTTTGGTTTCTCAGTAACATCAGAAACTATTGGCGTCTCCAGAGAGTTATAAGCTTCGGTGACTAACTCCTGGCTGTTACTCTCTCTGACCGTTTTTTTTTTTCTCTGGATGCTGTTTTATTTTCCCTCCCGGAGAATTGTATGTGAGAATTTTCTTTTTTGCCAAGTGGTTGTGTTTATGGGATCTGACTATATTGGTACAGTTACTTAGTAATAGGACTGTATCTACTATTCTAATAAGTTTTCAAATCGTGTTGTTATTCTAAATTCCTCTTTCTTTGATAATATTTTCATGATAGTGCTCAAATAAACTGTTTTGCTTAACATCGAATAGTTTCGCCAATCACGCTACTTCTGAACCAGTTGTTTAGAATAACATAATGGTTGGATTTAAAATATCACTTCAAAATATTTTAAGGAGCTCTGACCTGGTCCCTAACACTGGAATCCTTGCTTCCTGTGCAATAGGCAGGAGGGTCTGAATGGGCAATCCCTCTTCTTGTTCAGTACTTTCAATGGGCTGAATGGCTTCCTCATATTCCTGTGAAGTGAGGTTGTGATGCTGAATGAGTTCCTCTGTTCCCTGTGAAATTAAGCAGAATCTCACAGTACTGTTATATGAATGCTACATATACTTTCACAGCACAAGCCTGAATGTTGTCCAGTTCTTGATGCACATGGACACAGACTGCTTCTGGAGCTGACGGGGGTACACATTGTTGGGAACATTGAAAAATCTTCAAGAAACATTCCCACTCCTGATCTTATGCTGGGAGAATGTCATTGATGAAGTAGCTGAAGATGTTTGTGAAGAGTTAGCTAACCTGAGGATCGCCCACAGAGATCTCCCGGGACTGAGACATCCACCACCACAAACACTTACCATTTTCCCGAGATAAACTCCCCACTGGTTGGAGTCAATGTTGATTCCCAAACTAATGCAATTGTATTTAGCTCCTTGACGTCATCCTCAGTCAAGAACTGCCTTAATATCAGGGCCAGTCACTGTTATCTGAATTTTTGTGTTCATATCATATATTCATAGCAACAGGTCATGGTTTAGGAGCAGGGAGTGCTTATTTCAAACATAGGTTATTGAATGTCAGCAATTTGCTTTTCCATTATGTTAGGAGAGCTAGATGACAAAGTTTTTAAAGAAGATTTGACCTGAAAGAGAGTTCAGGGCTATGAAGATTTAAACATTGAAGAGGGTTTCAGAACTACCGCAGATCAGCCATGATCGCAGTGAAGAGCAAGGCAGGCTTGAGGGGGATGGAAGTCCTGCCCCTGTTTATGATGTTCTCACATTCTGTTATTGGAAGGTTGATGGGTGTTATTCTCTTGGAAGGTCGATTATTCAATATTGCAGTCAGCGATGTGGGCCATCTCTTGGTGAGATATAGGGGCTGTATTCACAGTAACTCTGGGTCAACAACATGACCAACAAATGATGCACAGTTTGCAGAGAGGGGAATCTGTGTAAAGAGAGACGAGGGGCCTCTTTTATACCCAGCCTGGGTTTTCCAATTACATTTCTCAAATTACCTCAAACCTTGTATGACAGTACTGAGGGGCTGAATGGTTTCCTCTTTTACTGTGCACCAGTTTACAGCAGTAAGTCGTCTCCAACTGCTCCTGTCTCGCAGGTTTGAGTGGCTGAATGGAACATAGGAACATGGGACTGAGGAGCAGGAGTGGATCATGAGAGACTTTGACCCTTCTCCACTAGGCACTAAGATTGTAGTTGTGGTCTCAACCCCACTTTCTTGTCTGTATTCTATTATCCGTTACACAATTCCCTGTCAAGTGTTTAACTAACTCAGCCTTGAATCAGTGTGAACATAAAGGCATGATAAACTTCCATTGAAGAGAATTCTGACTTAAAAGATCATTTCAGAATTTCTTCTCATCTCTGTTATTGAATAAGAGAGTCATGCAACACAGAAAAAGACCCGTTAGTCCAATGTGTCCACTCAGACCAGATGACCAAATCTGATCTACTCCCATTTGCCAGCATGTGGCCAGTGTCCTTCGTCTTTAAGACACTTTTTAAATGTGCAATTGTACCGCCTTCACTACTTCCACTGACTGCACCTTCTGTACACACATCACTCTCTGCGTGAAACATTTGCCCTAAGGTTCCTTAAAAATTATTCCCCTCTCGCCTTCAACATATGCCCTCTTGTTTTGGACTCCTTATCCTGGGAAACAGACTGTGACTATTCAGACTATTCATGCACACTTTTTTTTAGCTTGAACACATTGCTGTGATGAGAAACTATGAGGCAGAGAGAGTGCAGCATTGGCCACTCTTTCTCGGGGAAAAGACATTTTCTTCCTCTCAGAGTTGAGTAACACAATAATATTATCCTCGCGCAAACTGGACCAAATGAAGTTGCCTTGAACATTGTCTAAACTATGTCTACATCACATTCCCTGCTCCATGTCGGAACATCGTTGCTGCTTTTTCCTTAGCAGAAAATAGTCAAGTTGAAATGTGTTTATATGTACTTGCAACATTTAAAACTGTTTAAGTGTTTATGCATTCAGAGTACCTGTATTAAAATGAAGGCATCTTAATTTTTAACAAATGCAGAAATTGCTGCAAAAACTCAGCAGATCTGTCAGCATCCAGATGCCTTTCAAATGTTGTTATTGGACTAGACTCCACCACTTCCTCTGATAGCTGATTCCTCTACATGACATGGTGCCGCTTAGGCCTGTTCCTGAGTGAATTTATTTTATAACTCTGAAAGTGAACATTTTACATCAATTATTCACAACTCTGAGACCTCCCTTTCTTTTAACTGCTTATTCCCCGACTCCAGGTCTATAACGATATAAACCTTCAATAAGATACTTATTAAAATCACATCAATGTAATTTCAAAACCGCATAGCAGCTGTTGTTTTTGTGTCTTCTTCCGGCTTTGGATCTTCCCGGGTCATCTTCTTTCTGTATACTGCGGATATGTTTCATATGAAAAGGTACCTTTGATAGAGAGTGTTTCCTAATATCTTGGATCTGTGTTGATGGCACTTGCTGTGTCTGCAATTTTCAAAATGCCTACGTTATTAATATCCACAACATCAGATCATCTCATTGGTTCAATTTTCGAAAAACAATAAATTCAAACTTGATTTGGTTTTAGTATCCTGGGGCATAATTTAAACTGATTGGTAAAATTCGAATTGTTGTCCAAAGAGCAACCAACTCAGGGATCTATTTCACAGACAAACGTTACATATTTTCAGTTGTCCTTGACAGTCTGGATCTGCAATCGTCTCGTATCACAGGTGCTTGTAAGTTCTCACTTCAGAACGGCATTCTGTCTCTCTTAAAAGGTCCAGTACACACTTTCAACTTCATAACATTAATACCATGATGTCAATGAAAATAAGCAGAGCCTATCCGGATTTCTCTTGCTTCATGGTTTGTCAATATTTCATTCACTGTGTCTGGTGTGTGTCAGGAGTTTTGTTGGTCTGTTGACGACATCTCATTATTCGACTCCATCCGTAGGAATGTATCAGTATTTCACTTGCCCACACTTGGGCGTGTAGAACGATTTCAGTTGTTTCTTGGGGACTGTGACGCTATGATAATCTCAATGTTTGTAAATGGCATCAAACCTGGAAGAACTGTGATGTCTATGGAGGAGAGTGTGGAACTCTAACAGGACAATCAAGCGTTGGTGCAGTTTTCGGGCAGATGGGGATCAATTCAGAGCAGTGTGAGGTGATGCATTTTGGTAGGAAGGACATTGAAACACAAAATAAAACAGGCTGTACAGTTATAAAGGGGGTGAAGGAGCTTTGCGTGTATATAAGCACAGATTATTGAAGATATCAGGACAGGTGGGGAGAGCAGTAAAGATAACAGGTTAGGTTCAGTGTCTGAGCTGTTTACAGGAGGAGGTGTAGGAGGGAGTCTCCGTGCTCCCTTCCTGGGAGGTGGTGGTGACAATGTGTTGTGATCCCATCCTCCTGCCCAGCGAGACCGTGGGGATTTCACCTGTGCCAGCTCGACACAAAAGGGAGATGGCATCATGGGAACGGCTTCAAAGTTGTGCCAGGGGGAAACGGAACTGCCAGTGGGTTTAAAGTGACCATTGCCCTTCACTGAACATTGTTCCTTACTCGGTCGGTGGGACGTGGATGTTTCAGAATCTCCACACGAGGCGTCCCGGTCCTCTCCGGCTCGTACCATGGTCCTCCCCACATGGCGGGGAAGTGGGCGAAGGATCTGATATCAGGAACTCCACCACCCGGCGTGGCCCTTTCTGTCATATTCTAGGCTGTTTCTCTTGGAAAGGGTGAAAGGGAGGGAGGGAGTGAGTAGGTGGCCCTGCTGTTGGTGCAGGTTTAGGTGGGGATAATGGCAGATGGTGAGGTTTTCAGAGGGAGTCTGTCGACAGTGTTGTATTCATGCAGTGTTATTAATATGGGGGATAAAGTGGACGTGATGACAGAGAGAGAGAGAGAGATACAGATAGAGAGACAGAGAGAGAGACAGAGAGGGGGGGAGAGAGAGAGGGAAGTGGGGGAGGGAGTCAGTCCACAGTTGTACCCATGCAACGTTATTAGTGTGGGGGATGCAGTGGAGGGAAGGAGAGGGTGGCAGGGAGAGGTAGAGAGAGGGAGAGAGAGGGAGAGAGAGTGGAGAGAGAAGGTGTTGCATGCGGCAGTGAGAGAGATGGAGCATAAGCCTTGTTCGGGGGTCGGTGATATAAAAGACATACAGTGAATGTGAGGGAGCAGAGAGAGTACAGTGACCCATATCCTGACAGAGCGGGGAAGGTTATTGGTGCTTGACCTGTATTGCTGGACAATTCTTCAAACCGCAGATACTGCACTGAACTGGATGGTGAGCTCAGTTCATGCTCGGTGTGTCTGGTGGTGTGGCCCCCTCTGGGAAGAGAATGGTCCCCCTCTGCACTAGCCCATCCCCCGGACCTCCATGCCCCTTTCGACAAACCGTGGTGTAATTGCCTCTTGTCTGCGATGCTCGGGGTAAACTGTGCAGAGCAGTTCCAACCTGAGATAGCTCAACCAGGGATCACGGAATATCCAGGGGCATCCGAGCTATTGTAAGTACCTCCAGCCATGATGGGTGGGAGAATCGGGCTGGCATTGAATGAGAGGGACACCATGGGGTGGGTGGATAGTTAATAAGGTGAGTTCAATAAGATAACCTCTGGAAACTAGCTCGTACAGACAATCCCTCTGACACACTCAATGAAAACGTCACTGAGACAAATTCCTGTTCGAATCTGCCAATGAGTCATAGATTCTGTTGAAACCAATTCCAGTTGCAAAGATGCAGAGCAAATGCTCATCTGACCTCACACCAATATCCCTTTTATCCATCTTTCCTGGGAAAACTGGCTCATGTTACAGGATGCTATCGAAGTGTCTACATTTCAGCATTCTGAATCCTGGGAACACATCCTTCCATGACACTGTCTCTCCGTCTCCCTCTCTCTGTCTGTACCCCAAACCCCTCCCATGTGGTGATATTTAAACTGATTCCCCCCGCCATTTCTCTCTGGAAGTGGGTTTCACGCCAACAGCACGCCGTTGTCATGGCACAATGGAGAGATGGAGCTGTAAATGGATGGGAGCTGCACATCCTGTCACTTCCAGCATGGGCTGTACGTTTCCCCACACTGGGCAGTGATCTAACGCAGTGTTACACAGTAATTCACTGGGGGTAGGCTACACAGCTCTACATGCTGAGAGGGTAACTGCTCCTGGTTTACATATCAATGCACTGGAGAGGGATACACAGCCCTACATGGTGTGAGGGTAACTGCTCCTGGTTTACAGATCAATGCACTGGGTGGTGTACGCAGTCCTACATGCTGGGGGAGGGGGGGGGGGGGGTGTAACTGCGCCTGGTTTACAGATGAATGCACTGGTTTGGTGTGCACAGCTCTACATGGTGGGAAGATAGCTGCTCCTGGCTTACAGATCAATGCACTAGGGTGGTGTAGACAGTCTTACATGCTGGGAGGTTAACTGCTCCTGGTTTACAGATTAGATTTTAGATTAGATTACATTACAGTGTGGAAACAGGCCCTTCGGCCCAACAAGTCCACACCGACCCGCCGAATCGCAACCCATCCATACCCCTACATTTACCCCTTACCGAACTCTACGGGCAATTTAGCATGGCCAATTCACCTGACCTGCACATCTTTGGACTGTGGGAGGAAACTGGAGCACCCGGAGGAAACCCACGCAGACACGGGGAGAACGTGCAAACTCCACACAGTCAATCGCCTGAGGCGGGAATTGAACCCGGGTTTCTGGCGCTGTGAGGCAGCAGTGCTAACCACTTTGCCACCATGGCGCCCACATCAATACACGGGTGATCACTGCACAGTTCGCTGTGCTGGTCGGACTATCTTGTTGAGGTTTATAGATAATGCAATGATGTGGTCAATGCAGCTCCCTATGCTGGATTCATATTTGTTTCAGGTTCACACATTAGTGTCCTGCTGTGATCTGCACACCTCCCCGTGCTGGACAGAAACGTAGCCTGTGCACAGTACATTATGATGGTGGGGTGGACAGGGCGGAAAGGTGATGGACAAGTCAAGGAGTTCCCCGGAACGTTCTGTCCCCAACATTCCATAACGGACATTCCCCGGAACGTTCTGTCCCCAACATTCCATAACGGACATTCCCCGGAACGTTGTGTCCCCAACATTTTAAAACTGCCATTCCCCGGAATGGTCTGTCCCCAACATTCTACAACTGACATTCCCCGGAACGTTATGTCCCTGACATTGTTTGTGAACGGCCGGACGTCAGTGAATTGAACAAACGATAAGATCCCTAGGGAAGAGATCCCGTTCCAGGGAAAAGGAGACACTGCTCCGAAGGCCCCTCAGGCAGTTAAAGGGATGAATATGTTTTCACTGCGTTTACATTTCTTCCCCACACAGGATCGACCACAATTTTCACCAAAATACAGAAATTCCCAAACGCCGTTTGTCTTCAAGAAACTGGGAGAGAATCCTTCAGGACAGCAACGTTTCCACCCTCCAAATTAGGAACTGGGAAGGAGTGTCTGCTCTTGAGTGATCGAGTGTGTGGGAATGTTCTAGAAACCATCTGTCCTTATGGATGTGTCTCTGTGTGTTTGGGGAGGGAGGGTTTCTTGTGATTTATGTCACTTTTTTGTCAGTAATTCCGAACTTCCCATTTGTTATTCCAAATCCAATTATTTTAATAGATCCCTGAATAGAGGGACATATTTGAACCTCTCACTGGTTCCCCGATCAAACAGGTCCCTTTGCCTCCAGGCTGATGGATAATGGGTTTGTTTTCCTTCCTCACAGTTAACGTAATGACCATCTACGTCCTGCTTTATAAAGATTGTGGATTGTCTCCATGTGTCAGACGTTACTTGGGGGCCATGGCAGCGGCGGATCTCCTGGTCATTATCCTCGACCTGATCCTGAGACACATTCCCATTGTTTATTGGCAAAGGTTTTATTTCCTGATGTCCTCCGTCCCTGTGTGTAATATCCACGCCATCCTGCTTTATGCAGCCGCTGACTGCTCTGTCTGGTTCACCGTCACTTTCACCTTTGATCGATTTGTGGCCATTTGTTGCCAGAAGCTGAAAAGTAAGTATTGCAGTGAGAAAACGGCGGCTGTGGTTCTGGGAGCAGTGACTGTGCTGAGCTGTTTAAAGGACATTTCCTGGTATTTTATGCTCACGGCTCGATATTGGCTGGAGAACCGCCCCTGGTTCTGTGATGTAACAGACGCTGTTCGTTACTCCAGTGTCTGGGTCACAATCGAGTCCCTCCACCACATTCTAACCCCGTGTATCCCATTTCTCCTGATTCTGCTGCTCAATGTTCTCACCGTCAGACACATTGTAGTGACCAGCAGAGCCCGCAGGAGATTCCGCGCTCACACAAATGGGGACGCTCCGTCTGGCACAGAAATGAGGAACCGAAAAAAATCCATCATTTTACTGTTTGTGATCTCGGCCAATTTCATCCTGTTATGGTCAACGTTCATGCTCTATTCTATATGGAACCGGATGTGGTATATTGTGTATACCTCTCTGTATCTCCATCCCTTTGTGCAGGAATTGGGCTTCATGCTACAGCTCCTCAGTTGCTGCACAAACACCGCGATTTATGCTGTGATCCAGACTAAGTTCAGGCAGCAGCTGAAGATTGTGCTGAAATATCCCTTCACCCAAATCCATCCATCCATCAAATTCCCTCATTAATCAATCAATCCGGGATTTTCTCCTTTCAGTTCAGTGTTTCAGTGATGGAGCAGCCTGTCGCTATGGTAACAGGGTAGCACGGATTTTTCCGGGGGTTACAGGGACACATTTCAATGTTTCTCACAACTCAGGGGCCAGTGAGAAAAGGCACCATCCTTCTGATTGTATCCATCACTTCCATTTGTAAACAATAAAAATGTTCATTAAAGCGTGCCGAGCAGCAGAGTGAACGATGTTGTTGTGTGTCTTTGTGTTGGAGAAGCTGAGCTGGAGAGACACAAACTCAGCCCCAAGTCCTGGTACTCAGGGAAAGGGAGAGCACCACGCCCTGTGCTCAGGAACTGGGATTAACTCCCTCTGCCCCCCAACTCCAACCTGGCCTCCCCATTCCCTCTCCCCTACTTTTTCTCCTGATTTCTCTCCCTCTCTCTTTCTGCACACTCACTCTTTCTCACCACCTCTGAGGGAAAGGGAAGAACCAGGGAGACAGAATGTGTCAGACAGAGAAGGAAGGATGGAGGGGGCAGAGAGATTCAGGCAAAGAGAAACAGAGTGTGGTGGGGCGGGAGAGAGAGAGAGACATAGAGGGAAAGGGATCGAGAGTGATTGAAGGTGGAGAGAAAGATGAGCAAGGGAGAGATAGGGTGAGGGCGAGAGGGACAGGAGGAGATGAGGGGCGAGAGAGAGATGGAGGGAGGAAATGTGACAGAACGGGAGCGAGCGCGAGCACGCAAGAAAGAGCGCGCGAGAGCGCGCGCGAGAGAGAAAGACCAAGAGAGAGAGGGGCCAGGTGAGAGAGAAAGGGGGGGGGGGAGATAGGGGTCGAGAGAGAGAGAGATTGAAGGGGTAAGACGGAGACACTGGGTGAGAGATGGAGGCAAGAGAGAGGGTCCAAGAGTGGAATAAAACAGAGAGGGTCGAAAGTGGGAGAGAGAGAGAAAGGGGATCGAGAGAGAGAGGGTGGAGAGAGAGAAAGGGTCGAGAAAGAGAGGGGGTGCGAGAGAGAGAGGGATGACAGTTAGTGGGGTGGCGAGAGAGAGGGAGAAAGAGAGAGAGAGAGAGAGAGATGAATGGCGAGAGAGAGAGGGAGCAAGAGAGAGGGCGGTGCTAAGAGAGAGGAGGTGAGGCAGAGAAGTTTTTCAAGAGAGAGGGAGGTGAGAGAGTGAGAGGAGTGTGTGAGGGAGATGGGAGCAAGAGAGAGAAGGGGTGAGAGAAAGGAGGCAAGAGTGAGAGAGGGGCGAGAGACAGAGCGTGACGGCAAGAAAGAGTATGAGAGCAAGAGAGAGAAGGAGGGGCAAGGAGGGGGAAAGAAAGAGTGTGCAAGCGATGGAGGGGATGAGAGTGAGAGAGCGGGGGCGAGAGAGACAGAAGGGACAAGAGAAAGTAAGAGAGAAAGAGCAAGAGAGAGAGGGATCGCGAGCGAGCAGGTGAGAGATAGAGAGATGGAGCGAGAGACGGGTGTTGAGAGAACAAGAGGGGGCGTGAGACTTGAGAGAAGAGACAGAATGTGGGAGAGGGAGAGACAGAGAGAAGGAGAGGTGACGAGAGAGAGAAAGAGAAGGAATGGAGGTGAGCAAGAGAGTGGAGAAGAAAGAGAGAGGGAGGGACGTGTGAGAACGTGAGAAAGAGAGAGGGAGGAGAGATAACGGGGGCGATAGAGAATAGAGAGAAAGAGTGAGAGACCGAGAGAGCGGGAGGCCGGGAGAAAGGTGGGTCAAGACCGGGGGGTGGGGCGAGAGAGAGAGAGAGAGAGAAAGGGCGAGAAAGAAAGAGAGAGAGCGATCCCCCAGCCTGACCCTCACCATCTCGACACACCTTCCCCAGCCTGGCCCATCACGGCCATGCACACACCGCCCCAGCCTAACCCTCACTGCCGTCCACACACCACCCCCAGCATGACCCATACCACCATCCACACACCGCGACCAGCCTGACACACCCCGCCGTCCAGCAAATTTTGTATCCAAATCGCTAGATCTCCTTGTGTTCTCTGGTGTTGAACTTGCTAACCAATCTGTTATGTGGACCCTTGCTGAACGTCTTTCTGAAGTCCAAGTTATTGATTTCCATGCACAAAGCCATGCTGACTATCCCTAATCATTCTTGTCTTTCCAATTACATGTAAATCCTGCTCCTTATGATCCCTTCCAACAACTTGCCTGCTACTGACTTCAGGCTCACCGGTCTATAGTTCCCTGGCTTTTCCTTTCCACCGTTCTCAAGTAATGGCACCCATCTTCCAGCACCTCACCTGCGGCTATGGATGATACAAATATCTCAACGAGGGGACCAGCAATCACTTCCCTAGCTACCCACAAAGTACTGTGGATACACCTAATCAGCTTCCAGGGATTTATCCGCCTTTATGCATTTTAAGCCATCCAGTACCCCCTCCTCTGTAATATGAACACTTGTCACGTTATCACTATTTATTTCTCCAAAGTGTCTAGCTTCCATATCCTCTTTTAGTAAAAACTGATGTGAAATACTTGCAGAATCTCTCTCACCTCCTGCTGTTCCAGAGACATCTTGTTGAACGTTGAGATTCGCTATTGTCTGCCTGGTTACTCTTTTGTCCTTAGCATATATGTAGAATCTCTGTATTCCACTTGAAATTTTTTCCCAAAGCTATCTCATGTGCCCTTTTGGTCTTTCTTGTTTCCCGCGAGTATACTCCTACTACCCTCGCAATCCAAGAACGATTCACTCAAACCCAGCTGTCTGTATCTGCCATATCCTTCCTTAATTTTCTTGACCATACACTCAATTTCTCGGGTCATGCAGCACTCCATACACCTATCAGCCTTGCCCTTAACAGGAACATACTGTCTCTGTACGCTCATTGTTGCAGGCCTATGGAGGCAATGGTAGATGAGGACAGAGAATCAATCATTCTCAGTAAAGAGGGAAAGCTAACAGCCGAAAGGTAGATGGCCCTGATAGAATGTTTCCCAGGGGACGAGAAGAGATGACCGGAGGAAATAGTAAACGTGTTCGGGGTAATTTATTAAAACCTGCTGGTCTCTGGGATGGTTCTGAGAGATTGGAAAGCTGCAAACATAGTTTTAAAACATACCCGTTAGCTTAACTTCTGTCGTGGGGAAAATGCTTGAATCTCTCAAGGGCGTAGTAGCGAGATATCTGGGTAGAAACTGTCCCATTGAGCATCGATTCATGAAAGGCAGGTCGTGTTTAACACATTTACTGGAATTATTTGAGGACATGACGAGCACATTGGATACCTGGATGTGGTGTATCTGGATTTCCAGAAGGTAATCGACAAGGTAATATAAAAACGGCTGTTGCACGGCATTATGGGTAATGTATTAGCATGGATAGAGGATTGGTTAATGAACAAAAAGTAAAGAATGGAGATAAATGGGTGTTTGGATTAATGTTGGCACCACAACTGCTTACAATTCATACAAATGTTTTGGAGTTGAGGACCAAGTATACCGTGTCAGAGTTCACATTTAGCACTAAGATGAGTGGTAGAGCAATATGTGCAGAGACCACTGTGAGTCTGCACAGGGAAACAGATAGGTTAATTGAGTGGGTAAGGGTCTGGCAGATGGAGGACAATGTTGAGAAATGTGAGGTCATCCGTTTTAGCCAGACTAACAGCAAACTGGATGATGAAACGTTTAAAACTTGCAGCATGCTGCTCTACAGATGGAGCTGGCTGTCCTTGTGCATGAATCACAGGAAGTTGGTTTGCAGGTGCAGAAGGTAAATAGGACAGTGAAGGGAATATTGTGCTTCATTGCTGGAGGGATGGTTATGCTGCAGCTGTACAGGGTGCTGATGAGGTCATACCTGGAGTACTGTGTACAGGTTTGGTCTCTTTACTTTAGCAATGATGTATTGGCACTGGAGGGAGTACAGAGGAGGGTCACTAGTTGGAGACTGGAGTTGAGAGGGTTGGTGCATGTGGAGAGATTGAGTAGACTGGGACTATACTCATTGTAATTTAGAAGAATGTGAGGTTGGATAGGAAAAATATGATTATGAAGGGAATAGATAAGATAGAAGCAGGGAGATAATTTCCACTGGGGACAGGTGAAACTAGAGAGTATAGCAACAAAACAAGGGGGGAGCAGATTTAGGACTGGGTTCAGGAGGAGCTTCTTCAGCTAAAGGTTTGTGAATCTGTGGAATTCCTTGCTGAGTGAAGCAGTTGGGCTTTCATCTTGAATGTCTTTAAGTAAAAAGGTGGATTTGTGAACTGGAAAATACTTAAGGGCGATGGTGAGACAGCAGGAAAGTGGAGCTGAGGCCATGAAAAGATCAGCCTTGACCTTATTGAATGGCAGAGCAGGTTTGAACGGCCAGATGGACGACCCCTCTTCCTTACATTTTCACTTCCCAGCCGTCCCTTTACCTGGGAATAGCCTCTCGCAAACAAATTGTGAAAGTTCTTGCCATGTGCCATTAAAATTGGCCTTTGTCCAATTTAGAACATCAACGTTTACATATGGTCTATTCTTTTCTAGAACTATTTTAAAACTAGTAGAATTATCAGGTAATCCAATTGTCCCATCACATCCACACTGACCCTCAGAGCCTCCTACACTCCCCATGTAACATTGCATTTCCCATGGTCAATCTACCCAACCTGCAAATCCCTGAACACTGTGGGCAATTCAGCCTGGGTAATCCAGCCAACCTGCACATCCCTGAACACTATGGGGCAATTCAGCCTGGATAATCCACCCAATCTGCACATCCCTGAACACTATGGACAATTCAGCTCGGATAATCCACCCAACCTGCACATCCCTGAAGACTATGGGCAATTCAGCCTGGGTAATCCAGCCAACCTGCACATCCCTGAACACTGTGGACAATTCAGCCTGGATAATCCACCCAACCTGCACATCCCTGAACACAATGGGAAATTCAGCCTGGATAATCCACCCAACCTGCACATCCCTGAACACAATGGACAATTCAGCCTGGATAATCCACCCAACCTGCACATCCCTGAACACTATGGGCAAATCAGCCTGGATAATCCACCCAAACTGCACATCTTTGGACAATGGGAGGAAACCAGAGCACCGGGACGTACCCCACGCAGAAAACCCCTTCTTCAGGAAGGGCTTATGCCCGAAACATCGATTCTCCTGTTCTCTGGATGCTGCCTGACCTGCTGCGCTTTTCCAGCAACACATTTTCAGCTCCTTACATTCTCCCCCCCATCATATCTTCTGCACATAAACTGACTTTTTTTTCTCGGTAACATCAGTTCTGAGGAAGAGTCACCGGATCTGAAACTTTAACTCTGATTTCTCTTCACAGATGTTGTTTCACGAGCCTCCTGGTTGTTGTTTCTGATTCACAGCATCCGAAGTTCTTTTGGTTTTAATTTACCAAGAGTTTGTAATTCAGGTCGAGCAGCCTCTCTCCCACTCACTGAGGTCTCCTCCCAACCTCCCCCTCCCTCCTCCTTCCCCCTCCCCTCCCCCTTATCAAAATGGCTAGTTCTCCCTGCATTCCATGTTCACTTACCTTGCTAATCAGTCTGCTTTGTCGAATCTTGTTCAGTTCCCATATAGACAACGTCCACAGTCTGTCTTCATCAATCTTCCCATCACTGCTTCAAAAAACTCAACCAAGTTAGAGAGAGAAGATTTCCCATGCATAAAGCCATGTTGACTATCCCAAATCATTCTTTGCCTTTCCAAATACATGTATATCCTGTCCCTCCGAATTCCTTCCAACAACTTGCCTGCCACTGACTTCATACTGACTGTTCTCTTGTTCCCTGGCCTTTCCTTACCACCTTTGTAAATAATGGCACCCGTCTTTCAGTACTTCATCTGTCACAAACGATGACATAAATAACTCAGGGAGGGGCACTGCGATTACTTCCCGAGCTTTCCACAAATTGCTGGAATACACCGGATCAGGACCCAGGGATTTATCCATCTGGATGCGATTTGAGCCATCCAGTACTACCTCCACTGTAACATGGACACTTTTCAGTTATCACTGTTTATTTCTCCAAACTCTCTCGATTCCATATCCTTCTCTAGTAAAAACCGACATGAAATACTAGAATAGTATAGTATCTCTCCCACCTCCTGTTGTTCCATAGACAGCCTTGTTGATCTTTAAGGGGTCCAATTCTCTGTCTAGTTATTCTTTTATTCATGATGTATTTGTAGAATTTCTTTGGATTCTCCTTAAAACATTTCCTGAAGCTGTTTTATGTGCCCTTTCTGCTCTCCTGATTTCCCTCGAGTATACTACTGTACAAATGTGATCCTGTACTCACAATTCATCCGCCTCTGCCATATCTGCTTCCAGGAGAAGCAATTGCACTCCAGGAAATCCCAAAAAATTTTCTTATTTCAAGAACCGCAATTTCCCTCACACTTGATCAACAGTGCCCTCCAACGCATATCTTCCACTTCCAGCACCTCCGCCTTTATATCATCCCTCCCAACTACAATAAGAATATAATTCCCAGGTCCTCACCTGCCAGCCCACTAATCTCAAGATACAGCACATGAATCTCTGCCATTTCCACTACCGACAGTCAGACCCCTCCACCCGGGATATATTCCCTCCCTAGACCTATCTGTGTTTTGCAGAGACCATTTCCTGCCGTGATGCCCTTGTTAGGTCTACGCAGCCCAACAACCAACCATCCCTTTCTGCCAGAGGAGATGTAAAATATGCACTCACACCTCCCCACCTCACCTCTGCCCAATGCCCCAAAGGTTCTTTTCAAACCAGACAGAGATTTTCCTGCACATCCAAACACCTCACTACTGTATCTGTATACCATGGGCAAATTAACCTTGGTAATGCAGTGAATTTGCACATCTTTGGATTGTGGGTGGAAACCAACTGGGAGAATGTTCAAATTCCCCTCAACTCGTCGCCTGAGGCTGGAATCAAACCAACGTCCCTGGAGCTGAGACAGCAGTGCTAACCACTGAGCCACAATACTGTGGGATCTTTGATGTTGATGTACTGCCCGACTGATACCTCAGTCACTCACCCTGCCTCATTTCCCAAGAGAAGAGGCGGTGATGGCCTCCTGATATTATCACTAGCCAGCTAATCCAGAGACCCAGATAACCATCGGGGGACCTGGGTTTGAATCCAGTCACGTCAGATAGTGGAATGTGAATTCAATAAAAATCTGGAATGAGGAATCTAGTGACGACAATGAACCCACTGTCAATTGTTGGAAAAAAAAACACCTGGATCACAAATGCCCTTTAGGGAAGGAATCTGCCATCCTTACCTGGTCTGGCCTACAGGTGACTCCAGACCCACAGAAATGTGGTTGACTGTTACCTGCCCTCTGGGCCCAGCCAGTGACACCCTCATCTTGTGAATGAACAAAGGAAATAAGGTCAAGTCTTGTATACAACCATACTATTCTTACAGAGAACAGTGATCTCCTAGAAAACCTACTTCTCAATTCCCGGCTGTTTATTGGGGAAGGCGGGGGTGGGGGGTGGGCTGGGGGTGGGTGTCGATAGTACAATCCTAATAAGTTGATCATTAATGTCTAATTTCTCAGTTCCCTAGATATACTACCAGGAATACCCTCCTGAAGCCCAGCCATAATGTTATCCCTAATCAAAAACACCATCCCCCTGGTCTGTTGCCCCCTTTCTATCTTTGCTATAGCATCTATACCCTGGAACATTAAGCTGCTAAAGTATCCGTCCCTGAGTGATGCTTCTGTAATTGCTACAACATCCCAGTGCCGTGTTCGAAACCATACCCTGAGCTCATCTGCCTGACCTGTGGGGACGTTTGCCTTGAAGTAAATGCAATGTAATTGCTCAGTCCGACCTCATTCTGTGCCTTACCCTTACCTGTTTTGACTGTTTGACTTCTGAACTGTACCAACCACAGACTTAGCTCTTTTCTCACACTCACTTTGGGTTTACCCCCCACTCTCTCACCGGTTTCATGCCTCCCGAGTAGCACTAGCAAATCTTCCCTTCCAGTGCAGGTACGATCCATCCTTCTTATGTAGATCAATACTACCCAACAAGAGATCTAATGACCCAAAAGGTGAATCCTTCTCCCCGACAACAGATCCTTTGCCGCGCATTTATCTGCTCTATTCTGCGATTCCTACTCTCACTAGCATGTGGCACCGAGAGTAATCCAGATATTACTATCCTCGAGGACCTACTTTTTACCCTCCAGCCTAATTTCCCGTATTCTCTCATCAGGACATCATCCTTGTCTATTTCTATGTCATTGGTACCAATGAACAACGGCGTCCCCTCACAGGGTTATTCTAACCCCTCTCAGAATATTCTGCACCCTCTGCGACATCCTTGACCCTGGCACCAGGGAGGTTTCACCCCATTCTGATGTTTCACTGTCAGCTGCAGAAACTGTAGTCTTTGCCCCTGACGAGAGAGTCCCCTATCACCATTGATCGCGTGGAACTGGATATACCTCACATTACGTTAGAGCCAGTCTCAACAACAGTAACTTGGCTGCAACTGCTACATTCCCCTGAGTGTCTGTGACTCTCTACATTTTCCAAAGCAGTATACTTGTTTGAGAGTGGGATAGACAGAGGAGACTCCTGCATTACCTGTCTCCCTCTCCTATCTTTCCTGGAGGTAACCCATCTACCTGACTCTATCTGCAGTTTTTCTGCCTGAAACTGCCACGGATCACTCTTCCTCGCTCCTGTGAATCCCTCACTGCCTTTAACTGTCGCTCCAACACATCTATGCGATCGATAGGATTTGCAACTAGACTTAGTGCAGACGTCATCATCAGGATCATTGAAATCTTCCCTAATCTCCAACACGTGACAGGAAGGGCACATTAATCAAAGAATGGCTATCTCTGCAACTTAACATTTTACAGACACTGAAAAAGGTACAGTCTTACTGCTCTACAAAATACTGTCCTAGAATAACTTAATACCGAAATGTTATATTTTCAAATATTAATAAAGAGACCGGAAGACATATTAACATGACGCCCTCACCTTACTCACTATTGTAGATTTATGAAAATAAAACAGACAAAGATTTATCTTTTAAGTGATTGAAACCCACTGAGCTGATCCCCAGCTGTGAGACATTCAAAAGTGAGGTGTCTCCAAGGGCAGTTGTGAAATGTCACTGTTTGTTTCTCTTTACTGCCCGCTCCATTTCCAGGGAGGTTTATAACTTGACAGCCAGTCAGCTGGGAGAGTTCACTGCTCCGTGTTATTCACTGGGATTTGCCTTCAGCCTCACAAACCTCCCTGGTGAGTTTTGAGAAGATTGGTAGCTGAAGTTGAGGTTCTGGATGGAGGTTTGCTCGCTGAGCTGGAAGGTTCATGTTCAGACATGTCGTCACCCTACTAGGTAACATCTTGAGTAAGCCTCCGGACAAAGCTGTCTCGGTAATCCCCCTCCAGCCTCAGACATTACATGTCCACGGTATAAGAATTTTTATATAAGTCATTTGTTGTTCATTCATTTTGAGGTTTTAAAATAACCTCTCAAAAACATGATTTCTTTCCCCCAAATAGATTTCTGCCAGCTAGGCTTTTGAAGAAGTCACTCTCGAATGAGTCACAGCTGGGGAACAGTTTAGTGGGTTTCAGTCTCTTAAAAGATAAATCTTTGTCTGGTTTATTTTCAAGAAGTCTTGATGTCTCAGTTCATTTCCTCAACTTATAAGCACAGAAGGACAGCTTTCATTTTTTAACATCACTGTAAGGGGAGTGATCACCGATGAAGTATTGTCACTGGAGTAGTAATCTGGAGACCCAGGTAATGTTCTGGGGACCTGGACTTAAATCCCACCAAGGCAAAGGTTGCAACTGAATTCAATAAAATCTGGAATGAAAACTCTAATGATGGCCATGAAATCATTGTCGATTGCTAGGAAAAATCCATCTGGTTCACTAATGTCCTTTAGGCCAGGAAACTACCATCCTTACCTGGTCTAGCCTATACATGACTCCAGACCCACAGCAATGTGATTGACTCTCACTGCCCTCTGGGTAATTAGGGATGGGCAATGAATGCTGGCCGAGTCAGTGATACCCACATCCTCTGGATGAATACAAACAAGGAAAACTGAAATCGGGGAGGACAGCTTTTTTTTTGAAAAGTTGTGCTGACAGAGGTTTTCAAATAAACAAAAAGGTCACCTTGTTCGATAGCACTATGGACGCTGCAATAGTCAGAGAGAACTTGAGGAACAATGCACAGAGAGATCCCAGGTATATGGCAGAATAAGAAGGTTGTAATAGTAGGGAAGCAAATTTTCCAAACATTGACTGGGACGACTATAGTGTGAAAGATTTAGTTGGTGACGGATTTGTTAAATGAATTCAAGAACATTTTCTTTATCCATATGTAAATGTTCCTATGAGAAGGAGCAAAACCTGCTTTTTTCTCGGTTAATAAGACAGGGCAAGCAACTGAAGTGATAGCGGGGCAACACTTTGAGTGGGACGAAATTGTCGGCTCCTTGTGGAAATATTTGTATAATCAGTAATGACATGTGAGGTATTTGATGACTGGAGAGTGGCTAAAGTTGTACGTTTGTCTGTGAAGGAGAAGCCTGGGAATGACAGGCCTGTGAGTCTGACTTCAGTGATGGGTAAGTTGCTGCAGTTGATTCTGAAGGATAGGATTTACATGTATTTGGAGGGATATGGAATGATTAGTGATAGTCAGCATTGAAACAGTAGGCGAGTGAGTAATCGTGCAGAGTTGTTTTTCAGACAGAAGGCCTGTGACCAGCGGTGTTCCCCAGGGATCAGTGCTGGGTCCACTTTTATTTGCCATTCACATGAATGATTTAGATGAGAAAATGGAACGTTTGGTTTGTAAATTAGTGGGTGACAAGGAAAATGGTGTTAAAGTGGAAAACAACAAAGGTTATGCACGATTCCAAAGAGATCTTGATCAATTGGGTGAATGGCTGAAGAGTGGCAGATGGAGGTTAATCTGAATAAATGCAATATATTACATTTTCATAGAACAAACAAGGGCAGGACTTACACTCATTAAAAGTCAGGCCTTGAGAACTGATATAGAACAAAGACACTGATAGGTTCATGTCTTTGATATTTGTGTCACATGTAAACAGGGTGGTTGAGAAGGTGCTAGCACATTTGCCTTCATTGCTCAGACCTTTGAGTATCGGAGTTGGGACGTTATGTTGAGGCTGTTAAGGATGTTGGGAAGGCCACTTCTGGAATACTGTGCTCAGTTCTGGTTGTGCTGTTATAGGAAGGATATTATTAAATTGGAGCGGGTTCAGAAGAGATTTACCAGGATGGTAATGGTAATGGATGGTTTCAGTTATAAGGAGAGGCTGGGACTTATTTTCACTGGAGTGTAGGAGGTTGAGGCGTGATCTTGTAAGAGGTTGATAAAATCATGAAGCGTCTAGGTAATGTGAATAGCAGGTGCCCTTTCCAGGAGGGGATACAATTCAAGAGTTATCTGCATAATTTTACAGGTGAGTGGAGAAAAGGCTTTAAAAAGACATTAGAGGTTTTTATTTTTTTTGCACTGAGTTGGTTAATGTGTTGAATGACCTTCCAGAGGAGTAGTAGCTATGAATACAATTACAACTGCTGGGGAACACGGTGGCTCTTAGCACCAGGGATTCGGGCACACTTCCAGCCTCCAGCGACTGTCTGTGTGGACCTTTGCACATTCTCTCCGTGTCTTGTCCGTTTCCTCCCACTAGTAAACTGGCCATGCTAAATTGCCCATACTGTTCAGAGATGTGTATGTTGGGTGCATTAGTTTAGATTACTTTACAGTGTGGAAACAGCATTGTCAGAGGATCAGTATGGATGGAGTGCAGCATTGTCAGAGGAACAGTGTGGAGGGAGTGCAGCATTAGATTAGATTAGATTACTTAGATTAGATTAGATTACTTACAGTGTGGAAGCAGGCCCTTCGGCCCAACAAGTCCACACCGACCCGCCGAAGCGCAAACCACCCATACCCCTACATTTACCCCTTACCTAACACTACGGACAATTTAGCATGGCCAATTCACCTGACCTGCACATCTTTGGACTGTGGGAGGAAACCGGAGCACCCGGAGGAAACCCACGCAGACACGGGGAGAATGTGCAAACTCCACACAGTCAGTCGTCTGAGGCGAGAATTGAACCCGGGTCTCTGGCACTGTGAGGCAGCAGTGCTAACCACTGTGCCATCGTGCCACCCACGGTGGGGCAAACTTAGGGGAATGGGTCTGGGTGGATTTGTTGGACAAATGGCCAGTTTCCACACTGTAGGGATTCTACGAGAAAGTCATTTGGACAGGTATCTAATAGGAAATGTTTGGATGCATGTAGACCAAGGGGAGGCAGGTGAGATGAGCTCAGTTTGGAATTATGGTTGACATAGATTGTTTGGATCACAGGGTCTGTTTCCGTGCTATATAACATCACGACTCTAATTCTTGCTATCTCTACATTCCACCCTCTTCACAACTCTCCCTATCCCTGTCACCTTATCCAGCCTCACAACTCTTCCTTATCTCTAATAATTTCCCTCCAGCCTCAGAACCCTCCCTAATACTAATCCAATCCAGTCTCTCAAAGCTCTGCTATGTGTGCATTTCTTTGATTCCAGCCTTCAGAATACCCCATTTTTATTTCTCACTTGATGAAGGTCCTTTCAGATTACTGCACCGAGCTCCAGCGTTTCCTCCTTAACCTCTCCGTCTCACTTTTCTCCCAAACACATTCACAAAATATGTGTATTTATTCTAATATCGCCTTTTCTGACCTGGTTTCAACTGTGGCCTGTCATATCCTAATATTAAGTGTCGAGAAGTTTACAGCACAGAAAAATGGCTCTGAGGTCCATTGAGTCTGTGACAGTAAAGAAAACTACCACTAAACTATCCTAATCCATTTTCCAATACTTGGTCCATTGTCTTGGCATCGCAAGCGTGCACCTAAATATATCTTAAATGCTATTGGGAATTCTGTGTCTCCCGCCCTCACAGAGAGTGAGGTTTAGTGCAATTGTTGCTCGATGACGATATCACCCACAGGAAGACAGAGCAGCTGGTTTGTGCAAACCAGAGATCGCCCACACATTGGGAAGGATGGCAGTATCACTGAGAGGGAGGCACAGGAGATTTACCAGGATGTTTCAAGGAATGGGGGATTTTAATAGCGTGTTTTGGGTATCCTTTTACATTATTCATTGTTATGATATAGCTGTTGCTGATACATACATAATATCGATCTACAATAGATGGACTCTCCTTCCCAACCTCTCCCCTTGCCTGGGCTGTGGTTACACCCAGGTTAAACCACCACCAGACATGAGAGGGCATCCTTTGGTCTTGTAGGACAATGCTGATTTTACCTTTTACACAGTGATGCTACTGTGCCTCGGGGGTGGAGAGAGGGAGTGCTGAAGGTGGTGGATGGGCCACCACTCAACACAGTGCCTTGTGCTTGAGGATGTTCACGTTCTTTAATATTGTTGGGGGATGCACCGATGCAGGCAAGTGGAAACTGTTCCAACACAATCCTGATGTGTACCTTATAGACAGCAAACAGACATTGGAGAATCAGGGGTTTGGAGAAACTGAGATTGTTCTCCTTGTAGCAAAGGAAATTGATGCGAGCTATGACAGAGGGGTTTAACAAACGGTACCCGTGACAATAATAAACCTTACACCCATCAGCTCATTATACAAGGATTACAGGACACATTGAAGCTTTGGGGAGAGCGATTGAAAGAATGGGGTGATTCAAGGGAGAACTTTTATGCAGCAAATGGGATTGAGCTGGAACACAATACTCACACACAATGTGAATATCCAAGTCCTGATGAAGTGAGTAATTCTGTCAGAGTTTGGTGTTACAGTTACTGAGATTACCATCTGAATGCCCACCTTAATGTACAGTAATACAAGTTTATAAATTCCGTCAGTCAGTTCAGGTTAGAAACTCACACTATCCCCTCCTCTTGGCCCAGGATGACTGTACTCATTCTGGATTAGTGGTGCTGGAAGAGCACAGCAGTTCAGGCAGCATCCAAGGAGCTTCGAAATTGACGTTACGGGCAAAAGCCCTTCATCAGGATGAAGAGCTTTTGTCCGAAACGTCGATTTCGAAGCTCCTTCGATGCTGCCTGAACTGCTGTGCTCTTCTAGCACCACTAATCCAGAATCTGGTATCCAGCATCTGCAGTCATTGTTTTTACCTGACTGTACACATTACTCATTGAGGAGGTCAGCAGTCAGTTCAGGGGGAAATCTATGTGGGTTTCTAGGAGTTTCCACCTTGAGACTTCATTTGACTAAACAGGGCAGATCTTTGACACATGGGACAGAATGCTCCAAGAGTCAGTGAGATGTGGAGAACAGGATTCGCTTCCTTTTCTTTCCATCCGTGCTGCAAGTGTGCTTCATCAATAAGATATGGGGAGTGAAAGGCTCATGCAGCTTGATGGGCAAGTTGTCTCCACTCTGACCAACGCGCAACAAACACCCCCCAGTCATCCCATAGAGTATCCCTAAAAGGATAGCAACTGTGCATGCTTCCCACTGCCCAGGACTCCCAGTAAACATTTACAAGAATTGGGGGGTGGGGGGAGGTGTAATCCGTCAGAAGAGGCATAACTGTAATGTTCTAAGAGGATTGTGAAGAGAGAGAGATGCACAGGAGAAGGGGGCAACAAGTTGCCAGATGGAGTATAATTTGGGAAAATGGGCATTTGGTCATTTCGTAGGGGATAATAAAAGATGAGCGCTATTTAAATGGTGGAAACTGTAGAAAGGAAACTGCAGGAAACACAGAAAGCTAGCAGATTCTGGGTCAGTCACGGCACCAAATGTTCTATTTCAGATTCGTCAAGTTTTAGACAACATTAACATGGGTAAGGGGTTTCAATAGCAATGGAGCTGGGGTGAGGGAGAGACAAGCAACGTTTTAGACATTGGAATTCCTGGTGTTTGTGATTGTGTAGATGTCTGATCAGAAGGTCACCTTGGGGTCACATATAACAGCAATATTGTGAAGAGTGTAGTTCTACCTCAGATAGTTCCCAATGGGAGGGAGGGGCTCAGCAGAAAGAGGAAAGGTATTTGTAATAGCAACTGATGGCAACAGATTTAAACATTACAATGTTTCGTTGGAGGAAATGGCAGCAAATCGAGTAGTGTGAGCATGGTTTTAAAACTGAGTAACAGTGGAGTAATGGTGAGGGATGATGGGGAGGGATAGCTGGGCATTGTCAGTGTACATGTGAAACCTATCACAGTGCCTTTGGACAATGTCACCTCCTGGCAGTATGGACGTGAGATACAGGAGGGACCAAGGATAGATCCTTAGATTCCCTGCAGTGTGGAATCAGGTCCTTTGGCCCAACAAGTCCACTCCGACCCTCCGAAGATGAACGCACCCAGACCCATTCCCCTGCATTTACTCCTGATTAATGCATCTCACACTACGGACAATTTAGCATGGCCATTTCACCGAACCTGCACATCTTTGGACTGTGGGAAGAAACCGGAGCACCCGGAGGAAACGCACGCAGACACTGGGAGAATGTGCAAACTCCACACAGTCACCCGAGGCTGGAATCGAACCTGGGTAGCTGGTGCTGTGAGGCAGCGGAGCTTACCACTGAGCCACCGTGCTGGCCAACCTTTGAGGGACACCATATACAAGGATTTCAGAAAGGAAATCTGAGAGGGTATCACAGCTACAGAAGTTACCATTGTCGAGGAGTGTCTGCCTACTGAGTCAGTATGGGTGGAAATTAGGAACAGTAAGGGAGCAGTCACCTCATTAGGGGTTTACTACAGACACCCCAAGAGCAGCAGGGAAATGGAAGAAAGCACAGGTCAGCAGATTTTGGACAAGTGTGAATGCAGTAGGGTTGTTGTAATGGGTGACTTTAACTTTCGAAATATTGATTGGAACCTCCTTCGAGCAGATGGTTTGAAAGGACCTGTTTTCGTAAGGTGTGTTGAGGAGGGTTTCCTAAATCAGTACGTTGACAGGCCGTCAAGGGGAGAGGTCGTTTTGGATTTGGTGCTCGGCAATGAGCCAGGGCAGGCGTCAGATCTTGCGGTGGGAGAGCATTTTGGTGATAGTGACCACAACTGCCTCACATTCTACATCGCTATGGAGAACGACAGAAGCAGGCACAATGTTTAATTGTGGTAAAGGAAACTATGATGCTATCAGACATGAGTTTGGAAGCATGGACTGGGAGCAATTTTTCCATGGAAAGGGCACTATAGATATGTGGAAACTGTTTAAGGAACATTTGTTGCGAGTGATGCATAAATATGTCCCTCTGAGACAGACAAGAAGTGGTAAGATAAAGGAACCTTGGATGACGAGAGCGGAAGATCTTCTCGTCAAAAGAAAGAAGGCAGCTTACGTAAAGCGGAGGAAGCAAAGGTCTTGCTCAGCTCGAGAGGATTACAGTCAGGTGAGGAAGGAGCTCAAAAATGGTCTGAGGAGAGCCAGGAGAGGGTACGAAAAAGGCTTGGCAGGAAGGATGAGGGAGAATTCAAAGGCATTTTACACGTATATGAGGAATAAGGGAATGATCAAAGAAAGAGTAGGGCTGAACATGGATAGCATAGGAAACTTGTGTATAGAGTCTGAGGAGGTAAGGGAAGCTCTAAATGAGTTTTTTTCCTTCTGTCTTCACTGAAGAAAAGGACTTGTAGTGCGTGAAACCATTGAGGAGCAGGTAAGCATGTTGGAACCGATAGAGATTGATGAAGCTTATGTGATGAACATGTTGACAGACATTAATATTGACAAGTCGCTAGGGCCAGACCAGATTTGTCCTCGGCTGCTTTGGGAAGCGAGAAATGTGATTGCTTCGCCACTTGTGAAGATCTTTGCATCCTCGCTCTCCACTGAAGTCGTACCTGAGGACTGGAGGGAGGCAAATGTAATTCCTCTCTTCAAGAAAGGAAATAGGGAAATCACCGGCAATTACAGACCAGTAAGTCTCACGTCTGTCGTCTGCAAGGTGTTAGAAAGGATTCTGAGGGATAGGATTTATGACCATGTGGAAGAGCATGGCTTGATTAAATGCAGTCAGCACGGGTTTATGAGGGACAGGTCATACCTCACAAATCTTACTGATTTCTTTGAGGATGTTACAAGGCAAGTTAATAAGGGTTGAGCGATGGATGTTGTGTATCTGCACTTCAGTCAGTCATTTGATAAGGTTCACCGTGGTAGTCTCGTTCAAAACGTCAGGAGGAATGGGATACAGGGAAGTTTAGCTGTATGGATACAGAATTGGCTGGACGACAGAAGACAGCGAGTGTTAGTGGAAGGAAAGTATTCTGCCGGGAAGTCAGTGGTGAGTGGTTTTCCACAGGGCTCTGTCCTTGGGCCTCAACTCTTCGTTATTTTCATTAATGACTTTGATGATGAGTTTGAAGAATGTTTTCGCAAGTTTGCAGACGTCATAAAGGTTGGAGGTGTCGTTGATAGTGTAGAGGAATGTTGTAGTCTGCAGCGTGACATTTACAGGATGCAAAGATGGGCTGAGAGGTAGCAGATGGAGTTCACACTGGATAAATGTGAAGTGATGCATTTTGGAAGGTCGAACTTGAAAGTTGAGTACAATATTAAAGCCAGGATTCTCGGCGGTGTGGAGGAACAGAGGGATCTTGGTGTGCAGTTACATAGATCCCTTAAAATGGCCACCCAAGTGGACAGATTTGTTAAGAAAGCATATGGTGATTTGGCTTTCATTAACAGGGGGATTGAGTTTAAGAGTCGTGAGATCTTGTTGCAGCTCTATAAAATTTTGGTTAGACCGCACTTGGAATACTGTGTCCAGTTCTGCTCGCCCTATTATAGGAAAGATATGGATGCTTTGGAGAGGGTTCAGAGGAGGTTTACCAGGAGGCCGCCTGGACTGGAGGGCTTATCTAACGAAGAGAGGTTGACTGAGCTCGGACATTTTTCATTGGAAAAAAGAAGAAAGAGAGGTGACCTAATTGACGTGTGCAAGATAATGAGAGGCATAGATACAGTTGATAGCCAGGGCAGAAATTGTTAACACGAGGGATCTTCGTTTTAAGCTGTTGGGCGGAAAGTATTGAGGGGATGTCAGAGGTGGGTTCTTTACGCAAAGATTTGTGAGAGCATGGAATGCGTTGCCAGCAGCAGTTGTGGAAGCGAGATCACAGACATTTGATGGATCTTTCATTAGGTTTACCTCACATGAGGATCATTGGTCGGCACAACATCGTGGGCTGAAGGGCCTTTCCTGTGCTGTACAGTACTATGTTCTATGAAGTGTATCTGTACCTTTCGACCATCTGCACCCTATACTGACAGATAGTGCTCCCTCAATATCTTAGAAACCATCACCTCAGTATGTTTATCCCCAAAGCACCTCGACAGAACATTCATGCCCTCAACACCTCAGAAAACAAACCTGTTGCTCCCTTGGACCGTGTTCATCCCCAAACCCGTTCTCACTGTGATGACCCACAGCCACCCCCAAGATTGGAGCCCAGGGCCCAGAAGATTATTTGAGTTTCTGGATTAATCATAGAATCCCTAAGATGTAGAAGCAGGTCATTCGGCCTATCAGTTTCACACTGACCCTCGGCAAAGAAGCCCACCCCCTCCCCCACTCTATCACTGGATCCCTTCAATTCCTCTGGCTAATCCACCTAGCCTGCACATCTTTGGACAGTGGGAAGGAACTGGAGCACCCAGAGGCTGACAAGGGGAGAATGTGCCAACTCCACACAGACAGTCGCCCGAGGCTGGAATCGAACCCCGGGTGGGGTGAGGCAACACTGAGCCCCCGTGACAATCCCACCATCTCCTCTCCGTTGATAACCGTTTGATGTCTATACCCGGTGAGTATATAACTTGTCTAGCGTTTATTTAAGAAAGATTAGGGACAAGGGCAATGCCTCCACAAGCTCAAGATGCTTGGTCACCCTCGAAAAAATATTTATATCAATATCAAAAAGAGACTTTATTCACAAAAAAACTTTATGTACAAACATAGTCAATAAAGTTCGGTTCTGTACAGTCTTTACAACAAGTCTTGGTCATGGCATATATACTCCCCTTGGTTAATTAACTGAAATGTTAGGTCTGAGCTGTTCCTTCTGATTAAACATCACTAAGTTAAATTGATAAGGTTCTTTGTGAAGTGCCTGTGTTCTGTATCTGTTCTCCCATGTACCCCACCATCCAAATACAATACCTTACACAGCCTTAAACCTGTTTGTTAACTTTCAGCAGAAGCAGCCTCAGGACATTGAACACAGACTGAATTACTCAGTGACGCTCGGATCAGGTCAGATCAAATTCTCAAGCAAACAGATGGCTGGGGATATTCAGTAGCAATGGTGAAGAGAGAGAGGAACAATTCACATTTCAAGTGACCATTCCTCAAAACGGTCTGTTCTGAAGGAACTTTCCCGCAGAAATCACTGGATTAAAAGGTGAATTCTGTCTGTCTCTTTCTCCCTCTCCTTTCAGAGATGCTGCCGGACATGCTTAGCTTCTTCAGCAATCTCTGTATCGATGATTCAGGTCTCTAGCGCGTCCGTACAGATTGATTTTAGTGTTGAATTCTCAATCTTGCTCTGTTCAATGGATTGAATCCCTCTGCTACAAAGGAGGATCAGTTACCACAGCTAACAGGTTCGTGATGCCAACATTGTTGATTCAATCTCTATCATGTCTAAAAATAACCATGAAGCCTCCAGCTACTCAACCTCACCCCTCACCTGAGGTGTGTGACCCACCAGGCCTCTCTCTCTGACAAGACAGCAGCTCTCGTGTCCTCCTGGTCTGTAATAACTTCCCAACTTTAAAATGGCACTCCAGTAAGAGAGCTCTTTACACAGTTCAGGTCAAAATCCTGGAGCTCCCTCCCTAACATCACTGTGGGACACCCAAGGACAGCAGCAGGAGAGTACACCCCACCCCCACCTTCCAGGAAACTATTAGAGGGTGTGGGAATTACATGCAAGCCACATTTGAAAATAAGTTTTATAACAGCGTCACGGTGGATGGTCACTAACTCTGTTTCTTTACCTGTGTTGAAATCAGCGTAATGAAGAAGCTAAGGGTCGGTTGAAAATGACAATGATAGTCTTTCGTAGGTTGGTGTTTACTAGAGTTTGTATCGACAGTATGAATGTTTGAGCACTTATTCAAGGGCATGCAGGTAGTTGCCAAAGAAGTGATGGGGGCTGGTACAATTGCGACATTTAAAAGGCATCAGGATGAGTATGTCAATAGGAAGGGTTTAGAGGGATATCAGCCAAGTGCTGATGAGAATAGCTGCTTGGTATGGACGAGTTGGACAGGAGGGTCCATTTCGAAGCTGTGCACCTCTCTGACTCTGTGCCTCTAAATAGTCTATTGCAGAGAGTTTCAGACAGGGTTTGGTTTGTGTGTCTCTCATGCTTCCTCAGAATCTGCAAACCCTATGTCTCCAAATTTCCACAAGACTCTATGAAATAGAAAAAAAGAGGGTCAGTGCTGAGGGAGTGCTGCACTGTCAGAGGGTCAGTACTGATGGAGTGCTGCACTGTCGGAGGGTCAACACTGAGGGAGTGCTGCACTGTCAGAGGGTCAGTACAGAGGGAATACTGCACTGTCAGAGGGTCAGTACTGAGGGAGTGCTGCAATGTGAGAGGGTCAGTACTGAGGGAGTGCTGCACTGTCAGAGGGATAGTACAGAGAGAGTGCTACACTGTCAGATAGACAATTCGGAGGCACTGCTGGACTTTCACAGGTGCAGGAGGAGGCAGAGGGTCAGTACTGACGGTGTGATACACTGTCAATGGGTCAGTACTGAGGGAGTGCTACACTGTCAATGAGTCATTACTGAGGCAGTGCTGTACTGTCAGAGTGCCAGTTATGATGGAGTGCTGTCCTGTCAGGTTTTGTCCTGAGATTGGGCCACACTGCCGAAGGGTCCGTATAGGGCCATTTCCACACTGTCAGAGAGTCAGTACAGAGGGAGTGCATCATTATTAGAGGACCAGTGTGGAGGGAGGGTAGCATTGTCAGAGGATCAGTATGGAGGGAGTGCATCACTGTCAGAGGATCAGTATGGAGGGAGTGCAGCATTTTCAGAAGAGCAGCGTGAAGGGAGTGCAGCATTGTCAGAGGGTCAGTGTGGAGGGAGTGCAGCATTGTCAGAGGATCAGGGAGTGCAGCATTGTCAGAGGATCAGTGTTGAGGGAGTGCAGCATTGTCAGACGCCCAGTGTGAAGGGAGTGCAGCACTGTCAGAGAGTCAGTTTGGAGGGAGTGCAGCATTGTCAGACTATCAGTGTGGAGGGAGTGCAGCATTGTCACAGGGTCAGTATGTAGAGAGTGCTGCATTGTCAGAGGATCAGCGTGATGGGAGTGCAGCATTGTCAGAGGGACAGTGTGGATGGAGTGCAGCATTGTCAGAGGGTCAGTGTGGAGGGAGTGCAGCATTGTCAGAGGGTCAGTGTGGAGGGAGTGTAGCATTGTCAGAGGATCAGTATAGTGGTGCTGCAGCATTGTCAGAGAGTCAGGACGGGGGATTGCAGCATGATCAGAGGGTCACTGTGGTGGGAGTGCAGCATTGCCAGAGGATCAGTGTGGACGTAGTGCAGCATTGTCAGAGGATCAGTATCGTGAGAGTGCAGCACTGACAGAGGATCAGTGTGGAGGGAGTGCAGCATTGTCAGAGATTCAGGACGGGGGGATTGCAGCATTGTCAGAGGCACAGTGTGGAGGGAGTGCAGCATGGTCAGAGGGTCAGTGTGGAGGGAGTGCAGGATTGTCAGAGGATCAGTGTGGCGGGATTGCAGCATTGTCAGAGGGACAGTGTGGAGGGAGTGCAGGATGGTCAGAGGGTCAGTGTGGAGAGAGTGCAGCATTGTCAGAGGGTCAGTGTGGAGGGAGTGCAGCATTGTCAGAGGGTCAGTGTGGAGGGAGTGCAGCATTGTCAGACTATCAGTGTGGAGGGGATGCCGCATTTTCAGAGGTTCAATATGGAGTGAGTGCAGCATTGTCAGAGAGTCAGTGTGGAGAGACTGCAGCATTGTCAGAGGAACAGTGTGGAGGCAGTGCAGCATTGTCAGAGGGTCAGTGTGGAGGGAGTGCAGTATTGTCAGAGGTTCACTATGGAGTGAGTGCAGCATTGTCAGACAGTCAGTGTGGAGGGAGTGCAGCATTGTCGGAGGATCAGTATGGAGAGAGTGCAGCATTCTCAGAGGAACAGTGTGGAGGGAGTGCAGCATTGTCAGAGGATCAGTATGGAGGGAGTACAGAATTGTCAGAGGGTCAGTGTGGAGGGAGTGCAGCATTGTAAGAGATTCAGGACGGGGCGATTACTGCATTGTCAGAGGATCAGTGTGGAGGGAGGGCAGCATTATCAGAGGGTCAGTGTGGAGGGAGTGCAACATCGTCAGACAGTCAGGACGGAGGGATTGCAGCATTGTAAGAGGGTCAGTGTGGAGGGAGTGCAGCATTGTCAGAGGTTCAGTGTGAAGGGAGTGAAGTATTGTCAGAGGGTCAGTGTGGGGGGAGTGCAGCCTTGTCAGAGTGTCAGTGTGGAGGGAGTGTAGCATTGTCAGAGGGTCAGTGTGGTGGGATTGCAGCATTGTCAGAGGGTCAGTGTGGAGGGAGTGCAGCATTGTCAGAGGATCAGTGTGGAGGGAGAGCAGTATTGTAAGAGGGTAAGTGTGGAGGGAGTGCAGCATTGTCAGAGGGTCAGTGTGGAGGGAGTGCAGCATTGTCAGAGGGTCAGTGTGGAGGGAGTGTAGCATTGTCAGATGGTCAGTGTGGTGGGTGTGCTGAATTGTCAGAGGGTCAGTGTGAAGTGAGTGTGGCATTGTCAGAGGGCCAGTGTGGAGGGAGTGAATCATTGTCAGAGTATCAGAGTGGAGGGAGTGCAGCATTGTCAGAGGATCAGAATGGAGGAAGTGCAGGATTGTCCGAGTGTCAGAGTGGAGGGAGTGCAGCATTGTCAGAGGATCAGTATGGAGGGAGTGCAGCATTTTCAGAGGATCAGTATGGAGGGAGTGCAGCATTGTCTCAGGATCAATGTGGAGGGAGCGCAGCATTGTCATGGAGTCAGGACGGGGGGATTGCAGCATTGTCAGAGAATCAGTGTGGAGGGAGTGCAGCATTGTCAGAGAATCAGTGTGGAAGGTGTGCACTATTGTCAGAGCGTCAGTGTGGAGGCAGTGCAGCATTGTCAGAGAGTCAGTGTGGAGGGAGTGCAGCATTGTCAGAGGGTCAGTGTGGAAGGAGTGTAGCATTGTAAATAGGTCAGTGTGGAGGGAGTGCAGCATTGTCAGATGGTCAGTGTGGAGGGAATGCAGCATTGTCAGAGGGTCAGTGTGGAAGGAGTGTAGCATTGTATATGGGTCAGTGTGGAGGGAGTGCAGCATTGTCAGAGAGTCAAGACGGGAGATTGCAGCACTGTCAGAGGTCAGTGTGGAGGGGGTGCAGCATTGTCAGAGGTTCAGTGTGGTGGGTGTGCTGAATTGTCAGAGGGTCAGTGTGAAGTGAGTGTGGCATTGTCAGGATCAGTGTGGAGGGAGTGAAGCATTGTCAGAGTATCAGTGTGGAGGGAGTGCAGCATTGTCAGAGGATCAGAATGGAGGAAGTGCAGTATTGTCAGAGTGTCAGAGTGGAGGGATTGCAGCTTTGTCAGAGGATCAGTATGGAGGGAGTGCAGCATTTTCAGAGGATCAGTATGGAGGGAGTGCAGCATTGTCTCAGGATCAATGTGGAGGGAGCACAGCATTGTCATGGAGTCAGGACGGGGGGATTGCAGCATTGTCAGAGAATCAGTGTGGAGGGAGTGCAGCATTGTCAGAGGAACAGTGTGGAGGGATTGCAGCATTGTCAGAGGATCAGAATGGAGGGAGTGATGAATTGTCAGAGGGTCAGTGTGGAGGGAGTGCAGCATTGTCAGAGGGTTAGTGTGGAGGGAGTGCAGCATTTTCAGTGAGTCAGGACGGGGGGATTGCAGCATTTTCAGTGTATCAGTGTGGAGGGAGTGCAGCATTGTCAAAGGATCAGTGTGGAGGGAGAGCAGTATTGTCAGTGGGTGAGTGTGGAGAGAGTGCAGCATTGTCAGAAAATCAGTGTGGAGGGAGTGCAACATTGTCAGAGAGTCAGTGTGGAGGGAGTGCAGCATTGTCAGAGGGTCAGTGTGGAAGGAGTGTAGCATTGTATATGGGTCAGTGTGGAGGGAGTGCAGCATTGTCAGAGAGTCAAGACGGGAGATTGCAGCACTGTCAGAGGTCAGTGTGGAGGGGGTGCAGCATTGTCTCAGTATCAGTGTGGAGGGAGTGAAGCATTGTCAGACGGTCAGTGTGGAGGGAGTGCAGCATTGTCAGAGGATCAGTGGGGAGGTATTGCAGCATTATCTGAGAATCAGTGTGGAGGGAGTGCAACATTGTGAGACAGTCAGTGTGGAAGGAGTGTAGCATTGTAAAAGGGTCAGTGTGGAGGGAGTGCAGAATTTTCAGTGGGTCAGTGTGGAGTGAGTGCAGCATTGTCAGAGGGTCAGTGTGGAGGGAATTCAGCATTGTCTCAGTATCAGTGTGGAGGGAGTGCAGCATTGTCAGAGAGTCAAGACGGGGGATTGCAGCATTGTCAGAGATTAAGGACGACGGAATTGCAGCATTGTCAGAGTACAGTGTGCAGGGAGTGCAGCATTGTCTCAGTATCAGTGTGGAGGGAGTGCAACATTGTCAGAGGATCAATGTGGAGGGAGAGCAGTATTGTCAGTGGGTGAGTGTGGAGAGAGTGCAGCATTGTCAGAGAATCAGTGTGGAGGGAGTGCAACATTGTCAGAGAGTCAGTGTGGAGGGAGTGCTGCATTGTCAGAGGGTCAGTGTGGAAGGAGTGTAGCATTGTATATGGGTCAGTGTGGAGGGAGTGCAGCATTGTCAGAGAGTCAAGACGGGAGATTGCAGCACTGTCAGAGGTCAGTGTGGAGGGGGTGCAGCATTGTCAGAGGTTCAGTGTGGTGGGTGTGCTGAATTGTCAGAGGGTCAGTGTGAAGTGAGTGTGGCATTGTCAGAGGATCAGTGTGGAGGGAGTGCAGCATTGTCAGAGGATCAGTATGGAGGGAGTGCAGCATTTTCAGAGGATCAGTATGGAGGGAGTGCAGCATTGTCTCAGGATCAATGTGGAGGGAGCGCAGCATTGTCATGGAGTCAGGACGGGGGGATTGCAGCATTGTCAGAGAATCAGTGTGGAGGGAGTGCAGCATTGTCAGAGAATCAGTATGAAGGGAGTGCAGCATTGTCAGAGGAACAGTGTGGAGGGATTGCAGCATTGTCAGAGGGTCAGTGTGGAAGGAGTGCAGCATTGTATATGGGTCAGTGTGGAGGGAGTGCAGCATTGTCAGAGAGTCAAGACGGGAGATTGCAGCACTGTCAGAGGTCAGTGTGGAGGGCGTGCAGCATTGTCAGAGGGTCAGTGTGGAGGGAATGCAGCATTGTCTCAGTATCAGTGTGGAGGGAGTGCAGCATTGTCAGACGGTCAGTGTGGAGGGAGTGCAGCATTGTCAGAGGATCAGTGGGGAGGTATTGCAGCATTATCAGAGAATCAGAGTGGAGGGAGTGCAACATTGTGAGAGAGTCAGTGTGGAAGGAGTGTAGCATTGTAAAAGGGTCAGTGTGGAGGGAATGCAGCATTTTCAGTGGGTCAGTGTGGAGTGAGTGCAGCATTGTCAGAGGGTCAGTGTGGAGGGAATTCAGCATTGTCTCAGTATCAGTGTGGAGGGAGTGCAGCATTGTCAGAGAGTCAAGACGGGGGATTGCAGCATTGTCAGAGGGTCAGTGTGGAGGGAGTGCAGGATTGTCAGAGGGTCAGTGTGGAGGGAGTGCAGCATTGTCAGAGGGTCAGTGTGGAGGGAGTGCAACATTGTCAGAGGGTCAGTGTGGAGGGAGTGCAGCATTGTCAGAGCATCAGTGTGGAGGCAGTGCAGCATTGTCAGAGGGTAAGTGTGGAGGGAGTGCAACATTGTCAGAGGGTCAGTGTGGAGGGAGTGCAGCATTTTCAGTGAGTCAGGGCGTGGGGATTGCAGCGTTTTCAGTGGATCAGTGTGGAGGGAATGCAGCATTGTCAGAGGATCAGTGTGGAGGGAGAGCAGTATTGTCAGAGGGTGAGTGTGGAGGGAGTACAGCATTGTCAGGGTGTCAGTGTTTAGGGAGTGCAGCACTGTCAGAGGGTCAGTGTGGAAGGAGTGTAGCATTGTCAATGTGTCAGTGTGGAGGGAGTGCAGCATTGTCAGTGGGTCAATGTGGAGTGAGTGCAGCATTGTCAGAGAGTCAAGACGGGAGATTGCAGCACTGTCAGAGGTCAGTGTGAAGTGGGTGCAGCATTGTCAGAGGGTCAGTGTGGAGGGAATGCAGCATTGTCTCAGAATCAGTGTGGAGGGAGTGCAGCATTGTCAGAAGGTCAGTATGGAGGGAGTGCAGCATTGTCTGAGGGTCAGTGTGGACGGAGTGCAGCATTGTCAGAGGATCAGTGGGGAGGTATTGCAGCATTGTGAGAGGGTCAGTGTGGAGGGGGTGCAGCATTGTGAGAGGGTCAGTGTGGTGGGAGTGCAGCACTGTCAGAGGATTAGTGTGAAGGCAGTGGAGCATTGACAGAGGATCAGTGTGGATGGAGTGCAGCCTTGTAAGAGGGAAAGTGTGGAGGGAGTGCAGCATTGTCAGAGTGTCATTGTGGAGGGAGTGCAGCCATGTGAGAAAGTTAGTGTGGAGGGAGTGCAGCCTTGGCAGAGGTTCTGTTTGCAGGGAGTGCAGCATTGTCAGAGGTTCAGTGTGGGGGGAATGCAGCATTGTCAGAGGGTCAGTGTGGAAGGTGTGCATCAACGTCAGAGGGTCAATGAGGAGGGAGTGCAGAATTGTCAGAGGTTCAGTGTGAAGGGAGTGAAGTATTGTCAGAGGGTCAGTGTGGAGGGAGTGCAGCCTAGTCAGAGGGTGAGTGTGGAGGGAGTGCAGCATTGTCAGTAAGTCAGTGTGGAGGGAGTGCAGCATTGAAAAGAGGATCAGTGTGGAGGGAGTTCATCATTTTCAGAGGGTGAGTGTGCAGGGAGTGCAGCATTGTGAGAGGATCAGCGTGAAGGGAGTACAGCATTGTCAGAGGGTCAGTGTGGAGGGAGTGCAGCATTGTCAGTGGATCCGTATAGAGGGGATTGCAGCATTATCTGAGGGTCAGTGAGGTGGGAGTGCAGCATTGTCAGAGGATCAGTGTGGAGGGATTGCAGCATTGTCAGAGTGTCAGTGTGGAGGGAGTGCAGCATTGTCAGAGAGTCAGGACGGGAGATTGCAGCACTGTCAGAGGTCAGTGTAGAGGGGGTGCAGCATTGTCAGAGGGTCAGTGTGGAAGGAGTGTAGCATTGTATATGGGTCAGTGTGGAGGGAGTGCAGCATTATCAGAGGGTCAGTGTGGAGGGAATGCAGCATTGTCTCAGTATCAGTGTAGAGGGAGTGCAGCATTGTCAGACGGTCAGTGTGGAGGGAGTGCAGCATTGTCAGAGGATCAGTGGGGAGGTATTGCAGCATTATCAGAGAATCAGTGTGGAGGGAGTGCAACATTGTCAGAGAGTCAGTGTGGAAGGAGTGTAGCATTGTAAAACGGTCAGTGTGGAGTGAGTGCAGCATTGTCAGAGGGTCAGTGTGGAGGGAATTCAGCATTGTCTCAGTATCAGTGTGGAGTGAGTGCAGCATTGTCAGAGAGTCAAGACTTGGGATTGCTGCATTGTCAGAGATTAAGGACGACGGAATTGCAGCATTCTCAGAGGTACAGTGTGGAGGGAGTGCAGCATTGTCCCAGTATCAGTGTGGAGGGAGTGCAGCATTGTCAGAGAGTCAAGACGGGGGATTGCAGAATTGTCAGAGGGTCAGTGTGGAGGGAGTGCAGGACTGTCAGAGGGTCAGTGTGGACGGAGTGCAGCATTGTCAGAGGGTCAGTGTGGAGGGAGTGCAGCATTGTCAGAGGATCAGTGTGGAGGGGATGCCGCATTGTCAGAGGATCAGTGTGGAGGGAGTGCAGCATTGTCAGAGGATCAGTGTGGAGGCAGTGCAGCATTGTCAGAGGGAAGTGTGGAGGGAGTGCAACATTGTCAGAGGGTCAGTGTGGAGGGAGTGCAGCATTTTCAGTGAGTCAGGGCGTGGGGATTGCAGCTCTTTCAGTGGATCAGTGTGGAGGGGATGCCACATTGTCAGAGGATCAGTGTGGAGGGAGTGCAGCATTGTCAGAGGATCAGTGTGGAGGGAGTGCAGCATTGTCAGAGTCAGTGTGGAGGGAGTGCAGCATTGTCAGAGGGTCAGTGTGGAAGGAGTGTAGCATTGTCAATGTGTCAGTGTGGAGGGTGTGCAGCATTGTCAGTGGGTCAATGTGGAGTGAGTGCAGCATTGTCAGAGAGTCAAGACGGGAGATTGCAGCACTGTTAGAGGTCAGTGTGAAGTGGGTGCAGCATTGTCAGAGGGTCAGTGTGGAGGGAATGCAGCATTGTCTCAGTATCAGTGTGGAGGGAGTGCAGCATTGTCAGACGGTCAGTATGGAGGGAGTGCAGCATTGTCAGAGGATCAGTGGGGAGGTATTGCAGCATTGTCAGAGGATCAGTGTGGAGGGGGTGCAGCATTATGAGAGGGTCAGTGTGGTGGGAGTGCAGCACTGTCAGAGGATTAGTGTGAAGGCAGTGGAGCATTGACAGAGAATCAGTGTGGTTGGAGTGCAGCCTTGTAAGAGGGAAAGTGTGGAGGGAGTGCAGCATTGTCAGAGTGTCATTGTGGAGGGAGTGCAGCCATGTGAGAGTGTTAGTGTGGAGGGAGTGCAGCCTTGGCAGAGGTTCTGTTTGGAGGGAGTGCAGCATTGTCAGAGGTTCAGTGTGGGTAGAATGCAGCATTGTCAGAGGGTCAGTGTGGAGGGTGTGCATCAACGTCAGAGGGTCAATGAGGAGGGAGTGCAGCATTGTCAGAGGTTCAGTGTGAAGGGAGTGAAGTATTGTCAGAGGGTCAGTGTGGAGGGAGTGCAGCCTAGTCAGAGGGTGAGTGTGGAGGGAGTGCAGCATTGTCAGTAGGTCAGTGTGGAGGGAGTGCAGCATTGAAAAGAGGATCAGTGTGGAGGGAGTTCATCATTTTCAGAGGTTGAGTGTGCAGGGAGTGCAGCCTTGTGAGAGGATCAGTGTGGAGCGAGTGCAGCATTGTCAGAGGATCAGCGTGAAGGGAGTACAGCATTGTCAGAGGGTCAGTGTGGAGGGAGTGCAGCATTGACAGTGGATCTGTATAGAGGTGCTGCAGCATTGTCAGAGAGTCAGGACGGGGAATTGCAGCATGATCAGAGGGTCACTGTGGTGGGAGTGCAGCATTGTCAAAGGGTCAGTGTGGAGGGAGTGCAGCATTGTTGAGGATCAGTATGGAGGGACTGCAGCATTGTCACAGGATCAGTATCGAGAGAGTGCAGCATTGACAGAGGATCAGTGTGGAGGGAGTGCTGCATTGTCAGAGGATCAGTGTGGAGGGATTGCAGCATTGTCAGAGTATCAGTATGGACGGAGTGCAGAATTGTCAGAGGGTCAGTGTGGAGGGAGTGAAGTATTGTCAGAGGGTCAGTATGGAGGGAGTGCAGCCTTGTCAGAGGGTCAGTGTGGATGGAGTGCAACATTGTCAGAGGGTCAGTGTGAAGGGAGTGCTGCATTGTCAGAGGATCAGTGTGGAGTGTGTGCAGCATTTTCAGTGTATCAGTGTGAAGTGGATGCAGCATTGTCAGGAGGTCAGTGTGGAGGGAGTGCAGCATTGTCAGAGGTTCAGTGTGGAGGCAGTGCTGCATTGTCAGAGGCTCAGTGTGGAGTGAGTGCAGCATTGTCAGAGAGTTAGTGTAGACAGACTGCAGCATTGTCAGCGGATCAGTATGGAGGGAGTTCAGCATTGTCAGAGGAACAGTGTGGAGGGAGTGCAGCATTGTCAGAGTATCAGTATGGACGGAGTGCAGAATTGTCAGAGGGTCAGTGTGGAGGGAGTGAAGTATTGTCAGAGGGTCAGTATGGAGGGAGTGCAGCCTTGTCAGAGGGTCAGTGTGGATGGAGTGCAACATTGTCAGAGGGTCAGTGTGAAGGGAGTGATGTATTGTCAGAGGGTCAATGTGGAGGGAGTTCAGCCTTGTCAGAGGGTCAGTGTGGAGGAAGTGCAGCATTGTCAGTAGGTCAGTGTGGAGGCAGTGCAGCATTGTCAGAGTGTCAGTGTGGAGGGATTACAGCATAGTCAGAGGGTCAGTGTGGAGGGAGTGCAGCATTGTCAGAGTGTCAGGACGGAGGAATTGCCGCATTGTCCGAGGGTCAGTGTGGAGGGAGTGCAGCATTGTCAGTGTATCAGTGTGGAGGGGATGCCGCATTGTCAGAGGGTCAGTGTGGAGGGAGTGTAGCATTCTCAGAGGCTCAGTGTGGAGGGAATGCAGCATAGTCTCAGTATCAGTGTGGAGGGAGTGCAGCATTGTCAGACGGTCAGTGTAGAGGGAGTGCAGCATTGTCAGTTGATCAGTGGGGAGGTGTTGCAGCATTGTCAGAGGATCAGTGTGGAGGTGGTTCAGCATTGTGAGAGGGTCAGTGTGGTGAGGGTGCAGCACAGTCAGAGGTTTAGTGTGAAGGCAGTGAAGCATTGACAGAGGATCAGTGTGGAGGGAGTGCAGCCATGTGAGAGTGTTAGTGTGGTGGGAGTGCAGCATTGTCAGAGGGTCAGTTTGGAGGGAGTGCAGCATTGTCAGAGGGTCAGTATGGAGGGAGTGCAGCATTGTCAGAGGATCAGTATGGAGTGAGTGCAGCATTTTCAGAGCATCAGTATGGAGGGAGTGCAGCATTGTCTCAGGATCAATGTGGAGGGAGTGCAGTATTGTCATGGAGTCAGGACGGGGGGATTGCAGCATTCTCAGAGCGTCAGTGTGGAGGCAGTGCAGCATTGTCAGAGGGTCAGTGTGGAAGGAGTGTAGCATTGTAAATAGGTCAGTGTGGAGGGAGTGCAGCATTGTCAGATGGTCAGTGTGGAGGGAATGCAGCATTGTCTCAGTATCAGTGTGGAGGGAGTGCAGCATTGTCAGAGAGTCAAGACGGGGTTTTGCAGCATTGTCAGAGAGTCAGTGTGGAGGCAGTGCAGCATTGTCAGAGGGAAAATGTGGAGGGAGTGCAACATTGTCAGTGGGTCAGTGTGGAGGGAGTGCAGCATTTTCAGAGAGTCAGGGCGTGGGGATTGCAGCGTTTTCAGTGGATCAGTGTGGAGGGATTGCAGCATTGTCAGAGGATCAGTGTGGAGGGAGTGCAGCATTGTCAGAGTCAGTGTGGAGGGAGTGCAGCATTGTCAGAGAGTCATGGCGGGAGATTGCAGCACTGTCAGAGGTCAGTGTGGAGGGATTGCAGCATTGTCAGAGGGTCAGTGTGGAGGGAATGCAGCATTGTCTCAGTATCAGTGTGGAGGGAGTGCAGCATTGTCAGACGGTCAGTGTGGAGGGAGTGCAGCATTGTCAGAGGATCAGTGGGGAGGTATTGCAGCATTGTCAGAGGATCAGTGTGGAGGTGGTGCAGCATTGTGAGAGGGTCAGTGTGGTGGGAGTGCAGCACAGTCAGAGGTTTAGTGTGAAGGCGGTGAAGCATTGACAGAGGATCAGTGTGGAGGGAGTGCAGCCTTGTCAGAGGGAAAGAGTGGAGGGGGTGCAGCATTGTCAGAGTGTCATTGTGGAGGGAGTGCAGCCATGTGAGAGTGTTAGTGTAGAGGGAGTGCAGCATTGTCAGAGGATCAGTGTGGGGGGATTGCATCATTGTCAGAGTGTCAGTGTGGAGGGTGTGCATCATCGTCAGAGTGTCAGAGTGGAGGGATTGCAGCATTGTCAGAGGATCAGTATGGAGGGAGTGCAGCATTTTCAGAGCATCAGTGTGGAGGGAGTGCAGCATTGTCTCAGGATCAATGTGGAGGGAGTGCAGCATTGTCATGGAGTCAGGACGGGGGGATTGCAACATTGTCAGAGAGTCAGTGTGGAGGGAGTGCAGCATGTCAGAGGATCAGTATGGAGGGAGTGCAGCATTCTCAGAGGAACAGTGTGGAGCGAGTGCAGAATTGTCAGAGGGTCAGTGTCGAGGGAGTGCAGCATTGTCAGAGGGTCAGTGTGGAAGGAGTGTAGCATTGTAAATGGGTCAGTGTGGAGGGAGTGCAGCATTGTCAGATGGTCAGTGTGGAGGGAATGCAGCATTGTCTCAGTATCAGTGTGGAGGGAGTGCATCATTGTCAGAGAGTCAAGACGGGGTTTAGCAGCATTGTCAGAGAGTCAGTGTGGAGGGAGTGCAGCATTGTCAGAGGATTAGTGTGGAGGCAGTGCAGCATTGTCAGAGGGAAAATGTGGAGGGAGTGCAACATTGTCAGTGGGTCAGTGTGGAGGGAGTGCAGCATTTTCAGAGAATCAGGTCGTGGGGATTGCAGCGTTTTCAGTGGATCAGTGTGGAGGGAGTGCAGCATTGTCAGAGGATCAGTGTGGAGGAAGAGCAGTATTGTCAGAGGGTGAGTGTGGAGAGAGTGCAGCAATGTCAGAGAATCAGTGTGGAGGGAGTGCAGCAATGTCAGAGGATCAGTGTGGAGGGAGGGCAGCATTGTCAGAGGATAAGTGTGGAGAGAGTGCAGCATTGTCAGAGGGTCAGTATGGAAGGAGTGTAGCATTGTCAATGTGTCAGTGTGGAGGGAGTGCAGCATTGTCAGTGGGTCAGTGTGGAGTGAGTGCAGCATTGTCAGAGAGTCAAGACGGGAGATTGCAGCACTGTCAGAGGTCAGTGTGGAGGGATTGCAGCATTGTCAGAGGGTCAGTGTGGAGGGAATGCAGCATTGTCTCAGTATCAGTGTGGAGGGAGTGCAGCATTGTCAGACGGTCAGTGTGGGGGGAGTGCAGCATTGTCAGAGGATCAGTGGGGAGGTATTGCAGCATTGTCAGAGGATCAGTGTGGAGGTGGTGCAGCATTGTGAGAGGGTCAGTGTGGTGGGAGTGCAGCACAGTCAGAGGTTTACTGTGAAGGCAGTGCAGCATTGTCAGAGAATCAGTATGGAGGGAGGGCAGCATTGTCAGAGGGTAAGTGTGGAGAGAGTGCAGCATTGATAGAGAATCAATGTGGAGGGAGTGCACTATTGTCAGAGAGTCAGTGTGGAGGGAGTGCAGCATTGTCAGAGAGTCAGTGTGGAGGGAGTGCAGCATTATCAGTGGGTCAGTGTGGAAGGAGTGTAGCATTGTAAATGGGTCAGTGTGGAGGGAGTGCAGCATTGTCAGATGGTCAGTGTGGAGGGAATGCAGCATTGTCTCAGTATCAGTGTGGAGGGAGTGCAGCATTGTCAGAGAGTCAAGACGGGGTTTTGCAGCATTGTCAGAGAGTCAGTGTGGAGGGAGTGCAGCATTGTCAGAGGGAAAATGTGGAGGGAGTGCAACATTGTCAGTGGGTCAGTGTGGAGGGAGTGCAGCATTTTCAGAGAGTCAGGGCGTGGGGATTGCAGCGTTTTCAGTGGATCAGTGTGGAGGGAGTGCAGCATTGTCAGAGGATCAGTGTGGAGGAAGAGCAGTATTGTCAGAGGGTGAGTGTGGAGAGAGTGCAGCAATGTCAGAGAATCAGTGTGGAGGGAGTGCAGCAATGTCAGAGGATCAGTGTGGAGGGAGGGCAGCATTGTCAGAGGATAAGTGTGGAGAGAGTGCAGCATTGTCAGAGGGTCAGTGTGGAAGGAGTGTAGCATTGTCAATGTGTCAGTGTGGAGGGAGTGCAGCATTGTCAGTGGGTCAGTGTGGAGTGAGTGCAGCATTGTCAGAGAGTCAAGACGGGAGATTGCAGCACTGTCAGAGGTCAGTGTGGAGGGATTGCAGCATTGTCCGAGGGTCAGTGTGGAGGGAATGCAGCATTGTCTCAGTATCAGTGTGGAGGGAGTGCAGCATTGTCAGACGGTCAGTGTGGGGGGAGTGAAGCATTGTCAGAGGATCAGTGGGGAGGTATTGCAGCATTGTCAGAGGATCAGTGTGGAGGTGGTGCAGCATTGTGAGAGGGTCAGTGTGGTGGGAGTGCAGCACAGTCAGAGGTTTACTGTGAAGGCAGTGAAGCATTGACAGAGGATCAGTGTGGAGGGAGTGCAGCCTTGTCAGTGGGCAAGTGTGGAGGGGGTGCAGCATTGTCAGAGTGTCATTGGGGACGGATAGCAGCCATGTGAGAGTGTTAGTGTGGAGGGAGTGCAGAATTGTCAGAGGGTCAGTTTGGAGGGAGTGCAGCATTATCAGAGGATCAGTGTGGGGGGGATTGCATCATTGTCAGAGGGTCAGTGTGGAGGGTGTGCATCATCGTCAGAGGGTCAATGTGGAGGGAGTGCAGCATTGTCAGATGATTAGTGTGAAGGTAGTGAAGTATTGTCAGAGGGTCAGTGTGGAGGGAGTGCAGCCTTGTCAGAGGGTCAGTGTGGAGGGAGTGCAGCATTGTCAGTAGGTCAGTGTGAAGGGAGTGCAGCATTGTCAGAGGATCCGTAAAGAGGGGCTGCAGCATTGTCAGATAGTCAGGACGGGGGATTGCAGCATTATCAGAGGGTCAGTGTGGTGGGCGTGCAGCATTGTCAGAGGATCAGTGTGGAGGGAGTGCAGCATTGTCAGAAAATCAGTGTGGTGGGAGTGCAGCATTGTCACAGGGTCAGTATGTAGAGAGTGCTGCATTGTCAGAGGATCAGTGTCGAGGGAGTGCAGCATTGTCAGAGGATCAGCGTGATGGGAGTGCAGCATTGTCAGAGGGTCAGTGTGAATGAAGTGCAGCATTGTCAGAGGATCAGCGTGATGGGAGTGCAGCATTGTCAGAGGGTCAGTGTGAATGGAGTGTAGCATTGTCAGAGGGTCAGTGTGGAGGGAGTGCAGCATTGTCAGAGGATCAGTATAGGGGTGCTGCAGCATTGTCAGAGTGTCAGGACGGGGGATTGCAGCATGATCAGAGGGTCACTGTGGTGGGCGTGCAGCATTGTCAGAGGGTCAGTGTGGAGGGAGTGCATCATTGTCAGAGGATCAGTATGGAGGGACTGCAGCATTGTCACAGGATCAGTATCGAGACAGTGCAGCATTGACAGAAGATCAGTGTGGAGGGAGTGCAGCATTGTCAGAGATTCAGGACGGGCGGATTGCAGCATTGTCAGAGGGGCAGTGTGGAGGGAGTGCGGCATGGTCAGAGGGTCAGTGTGGTGGGAGTGCTGCATTGTCAGAGGATCAGTGTGGAGGGAGTGCAGCATTGTCAGAGAGTCAGGACGGGGGGATTGCAGCATTGTCAGAGGGTAAGTGTGGAGGGAGTGCAGCATTGTCAGAGGGTCAGTGTGGAGTGTGTGCAGCATTGTCAGTGTATCAGCGTGGAGGGGATGCAGCATTGTCAGAGGGTCAGTGTGGAGGGAGTGCAGCATTGTCAGAGGTTCGGTCTGGAGGCAGTGCAGCATTGTCAGAGGTTCAATATGGAGTGAGTGCAGCATTGTCAGAGAGTCAGTGTGGAGAGACTGCAGCATTGTCAGAGGATCAGTATGGAGGGAGTTCAGTATTGTTAGAGGAACAGTGTGGAGGGACTGCAGCATTGTCAGAGGATCAGTATGGAGGGAGTGCAGAATTGTCAGAGGGTCAGTGTGGAGGGAGTGAAGTATTGTCAGAGGGTCAGTATGGAGGGAGTGCAGCCTTGTCAGAGGGTCAGTGTGGAGGGAGTGTAGAATTGTTAGAGGGTCAGTGTGGAGGGAGTGCAACATTGTCAGAGAATCGGTGTGAAGGAATTGCAGTTTTGTCAGTGGGTCAGTGTGGAGGGAGTGCAGCATTGTCAGAGAGTAAAGAAGAGAGTTTGCAGCACTGTCAGAGGTCAGTGTGGTGGGAGTGCAGCATTGTCAGTGGGTCAGTGTGGAGGGAGTGCAGCATTGTCAGAGAGTCAATATGGAGTGAGTGCAGCATTGTCAGAGAGTCAGTGTGGATGGAGTACAGCATTGTCAGAGGATCAGTATGGAGGGAGTGCAGAATTGTCAGAGGGTCAGTGTGGAGAGAGTGCAGCATTGTAAGACAATCAGGACGGGGCGATTGCAGTATTGTCAGAGAGTCAGTGTGGAGGGAGTGCAGCATTGTCGGAGGATCAGTGCGGAGGGAGGGCAGCATTGTCAGAGGGTCAGTGTGGAGGGAGTGCAACATCGTCAGACAGTCAGGACGGGGGATTGCAGCATTGTGAGGGGATCAGTGTGGAGTGAGTGCAGCATTTTCAGTGAGTCAGGGCGTCGGGATTGCAGCATTTTCAGTCGATCAGTGTGGAGGGAGTGCAGCATTGTCAGAGGATCAGTGTGGAGGGCGAGCAGTATTGTCAGAGGGTGAGTGTGGAGAGAGTGCAGCATTGTCAGAGGGTCAGAGTGGAGGGAGTGCAGAATTGTCAGAGGGTCAGTGTGGAGGGAGTGCAGCATTGTCAGAGGGTCAGTGTGGAAGGAGTGGAGCATTGTCAATGTATCAGTGTGGAGGGAGTGCAGCATTGTCAGTGGGTCAGTGTGGAGTGAGTGCTGCATTGTCAGAGAGTCAAGACGGGAGATTGCAGCACTGTCAGAGGTCAGTGTGGAGGGAGTGAAGCATTGTCAGAGGGTCAGTGTGGAGGGAGTGCAGTATTGTCAGAGCATCAGTGTGGAGGGAGTGCAGCATTGTCAGAGGATCAGAATGGAGGTAGTGCAGCATTGTCAGAGTATCAGAGTGGAGGGATTGCAGCATTGTCAGAGTATCAGTGTGGAGGAAGTGCAGCATTTTCAGAGGATCAGTGTGGAGGGAGTGCAGCATTATCATGGAGTCAGGAGGGGGGATTGCAACATTGTCAGAGAGTCAGTGTGGAGGGAGTGCAGCATTGTCAGAGGATCAATATGGAGGGAGTTAAGCATTGTCAGAGGAACAGTGTGGAGGGAGTTCAGCATTGTCAGAGGATCAGTATGGAGGGAGTGCAGAATTGTCAGAGGGTCAGTTTGGAGGGAGTGCAGCATTGTCAGAGGATCAGTGTGGACGTAGTGCAGCATTGTCAGATCGTCAGTGTGGAGGGTGTGCATCATCGTCAGAGGGTCAATGTGGACGGAGTGCACCATTGTCAGAGGTTCAGTGTGAATTGAGTGAAGTATTGTCAGAGGATCAGTGTGGAGGGAGTGCAGGCTTGAGAGAGGTTCAGTGTGGAGGGAGTGCAGCATTGTCAGTAGGTCAGTGTGGAGGGAGTGTAGCATTGTCAGAGGGTCAGGGTGGTGGGTGTGCTGTATTGTCAAAGGGTTAGTGTGGAGGGTGTGCAGCCTTGTCAGAGTGTGAGTGTGGAGGGAGTGCAGCATTGTCTGAGGGTCAGTGTGGAGGGAGTGCAGCATTGAGAGATTGTCAGTGTGGAGGGAGTGTTGCATTGTCAGAGGGTCAGTCTGGAAGTCAGTACAGCATTGTCAGAGGGTCAGTTTGGAGGGAGTGCAGCATTGTCAGATGATCACTGTGGAGGGAGTGCAGCATTGTCAGTGAGTAAGGATGGGGGATTACAGCATTGTCAGTGGATCAGTGTGGAGGGAGTGCAGCATTGTCAGAGGGTCAGTGTGGGGGGAATGCAGCACTGTCAAAGGGTCAGAATGGAGGGAGTGCAGTATTGTCAGATGGTCAGTGTGGAGGGAGTGCAGCATTGTCAGAGGGTCAGTGTGGTGGGAGTGCAGCATTGTCATGGAGTCAGGACGGTTGGATTGCAGCATTGTCAGAGAGTCAGTATGGAGGGACTGCAGCATTGTCATGGCGTCAGCACGGGGGGAATTCAGCATTGTCAGAGCGTCAGTGTGGAGGGAGTGCAGCACTGTCAGAGGTTCAGTGTGAAGGCAGTGAAACATTGACAGAGGAGCCGTGTGGGAGAGTGCAGCATTGTCAGAGTGTCAGTGTGAAGGGAGTGCAGCCATGTGAGAGTGTGGAAGGAGTATAGCATTGTCAGAGGGTCAGTGTGGAGGGAACGCAGTATTGTCAGAGGAACAGTGTGGAGAGAGTGCAGCATTGCCAGAGAGTCAAAAATGTGAGATTGCAGCATTGTCAGAGGGTCAGTGTGGAGGGAGTGCAGTTTTGTGAGAGGATTAGTGTGGAGGGAGTGCAGCATTGTCAGAGGATCAGTGTGGAGGGAGTGCAGCATTGTCATGGCGTCAGGACGGGGGTGTTGCAGTATTGTCAGAGGGTCAGTGTGGAGGGAGTGCAACATTGTCAGAGGGTCAGTGTGGAGGGAGTGCAGCACTGTCAGAGGTTCAGTGTGAAGGCAGTGAAGCATTGACAGAGGAACAGTGTGGAGAGAATGCAGCATTGCCAGATGGTCAAGAATGTGAGATTGCAGCATTGTCAGAGGGTCAGTGTGGAGGGAGTGCAGTATTGTCAGAGAGTCAGTGTGGAGGGAGTGCAGTTTTGTCAGAGGATCAGTGTGGAGGGAATGCAGCATTGTCAGAGGGTCATTTTGGAAGGAGAGCAGCATTGTTAGAGGGTCAGTGTGGAGGGAGTGCATCATTGTCAGAGGGTCAGTGTGGAGGGAGTGCAGCATTGTCAGAGGTTCAGTGTGGAGGGAGTGCAGCATTTTCAGAGGATCAGTGTGGAGGGAGTGCAGCATTTTCAGTGAGTCAGGGTGGGGGGATTGCAGCATTTTCAGAGGATCAGTGTGGAGGGAGTGCAGCATTGTCAGAGGTTCAGTGTGGAGGGAGTGCAGCATTTTCAGAGGATCAGTGTGGAGGGAGTGCAGCATTGTCAGAGGATTAGTGCGGAGGGAGTGCAGAATTGTCAGAGGATCAGTGTGGAGGGAGTGCAGCATTGTCAGAGGGTCATTGTGGAAGGAGAGCAGCATTGTTAGAGGGTCAGTGTGGAGGGAGAGCAGCATTGTCAGAGGGTCAGTGTGGAGGGAGTGCAGCATTGTCAGAGGATCAGTGTGGAGGGAGTGCAGCATTTTCAGCGAGTCAGGGCGGGGGGATTGGAGCATTTTCAGAGAATCAGTGTGGAGCGAGTGCAGCATTGTCAGAGGATCAGTGTGGAGGGAGTGCAGCATTGTCAGAGGGACAGTGTGGTGGGAGTGCATCATTGTCAGAGGTTCAGAGTAGAGGGAGTGCAGCATTGTCTGAGGGTCAGTGTGGAGGGAGTGCAGCATTGTCAGAGGGTCAGTGTGGAGGTAGTGCAGCATTGTCTGAGGGTCAGTGTGGAGGGAGTGCTGCATTGTCAGAGGGTCAGTTTGGAAGGAGCAGAGCATTGTCAGAGGGTCAGTGTGGAGGGTGTGCAGGATTGTCAGAGGATCAGTGTGGTGGGAGTGCAGCACTGTCACAGATTCAAGACGAGGTATTGCCGCACTGCCAGAGGGTCAGTGCGGAGGGAGTGCAGCATTGTCAGAGGGTCAGTGTGGAGGTAGTGCAGCAGTGTCAGAGGGTCAGTGTGGAGGCAGTGCAGCATTGTCAGAGGAGCAGTACGGTAGGAGTGCAGCATTGTCAGAGGGTCAGTGTGGAGGCAGTGCTGCATTGTCAGAGTGTCAGTGTGGAGGGAGTGCAGCATTGTCAGAGGATCAGTATGGAGGACCTGCAGTATTGTGAGAGGATTAGTTTGGAGGGAGTGCAGCATTGTTAGAGGATCAGTGTGGAGGGAGTGCAGCATTGTCAGAGGGTCATTGTGGAGGGAGTGCAGCATTGCAAGATGGTCAGTATGGAGGGAGTGCAGCATTGTCAGAGGGTCAGTGTGGAGGGAGTGCAGCATTGTCAGAGGATCAGACTGGAGGGAGTGCAGCATTTTCTGTGAGTCAGGGCGGGGGGTTGCAGCATTTTCAGAGGATCAGTGTGGAGGGAGTGCAGCATTGCCAGAGGATCAGTGTGGCGGGAGTGCAGCATTGTCAGAGGGACAGTGTGGATGGAGTGCAGCATTGTCAGAGTTTCAGTGTGGAGGGAGTGCAGCATTGCCTAAGTGTCAGTGTTGAGGGAGTGCAGCATTGTTTGAGGGTAAGTATGGAGGGAGTGCTGCATTGTCAGAGGGTCAGTGTGGAAGGAGAATAGCATTGTCAGAGGGTCAGTGTGGAGGGTGTGCAGAATTGTCAGAGGATCAGTGTGGTGGGAGTGCGGCACTGTCAGAGACTCAAGACGAGGTATTGCAGCACTGTCAGACGGTCAGTGTGGAGGGAGTGCAGCATTGTCAGAGGGTCAGTGTGGAGGGAGTGCAGCATTGTCAGAGGATCAGACTATAGGAAGTGCAGTATTTTCAGTGAGTCAGAGCGGGGGATTGCAGCATTTTCAGAGGATCAGTGTGGAGGGAGTACAGCATTGTCAGAGGGACAGTGTGGAGGGAGTGCAACATTGTCAGAGTTTCATTGTGGAGGGAGTGCAGCATTGTCAGAGGATCAGTGTGGAGGGAGTGCAGCATTGTCAGAGGGTCAGTGTGGAGGGAGTGCAGCATTGTCAGAGGATCAGACTATAGGAAGTGCAGCATTTTCAGTGAGTCAGGGCGGGGGATTGCAGCATTTTCAGAGGATCAGTGTGGAGGGAGTGCAGCATTGTCTGAGGATCAGTGTGGAGGGAGTGCAGCATTGTCCGAGGGACAGTGTGGAGGGAGTGCAACATTGTCAGAGTTTCATTGTGGAGGGAGTGCAGCATTGTCAGAGGATCAGTGTGGAGTGAGTGCAGCATTTTCAGTGAGTCAGGGCGGGGGGATTGCAGCATTTTCGGAGGATCAATGTGGAGGGAGTGCAGCATTATCAGAGGTTCAGTGTGGAGGGAGTGCAGCATTGTCAGAGGAACAGTGTGGAGGGAGTGCAGCATTTTCAGAAGATCAGTGTGGAGGGAGTGCAGCATTTTCAGAGGATCAGTGTGGAGGGATTGCAGCATTGTCAGAGGGACAGTGTGGAGGGAGTGCAGTTTTGTGAGAGGATTAGTGTGGAGGGAGTGCAGCATTGTCAGAGGATCAGTGTGGAGGGAGTGCAGCATTGTCAGAGGGTCATTGTGGAAGGAGAGCAGCATTGTTAGAGGGTCAGTGTGGAGGGAGTGCAGCATTGTCAGAGGGTCAGTGTGGAGGGAGTGCAGCATTGTCAGAGGATCAGTGTGGAGGGAGTGCAGCATTGTGTGAGGGTCAGTGTGGAGGGAGTGCTGCATTGTCAGAGGGTCAGTGTGGAAGGAGCAGAGCATTGTCAGAAGGTCAGTGTGGAGGGTGTGCAGGATTGTCAGAGGATCAGTGTGGTGTGAGTGCAGCACTGTCAGAGATTCAAGACGAGGTATTGCAGCACTGCCAGAGGGTCAGTGTGGAGGGAGTGCAGCATTGTCAGAGGGTCAGTGTGGAGGTAGTGCAGCATTGTCAGAGGATCAGTATGGAGGGTGTGCAGCATTGTCATAGGGTCAGTGTGGGGAGTGCAGCATTGTCAGAGCGTCAGTGTGGTGGGAGTGCAGCATTGTCAGAGGATCAGTATGGAGGGTGTGCAGCATTGTCATAGGGTCAGTGTGGGCAGTGCAGCATTGTCAGAGGGTCAGTGTGGAGGGAGTGTATCATTGTCATAGGGTCAGTGTGGAGGGATTGCAGCATTGTCAGAGGGTCAGTGTTGAGGGAATGCAGCATTGTCAGAGGGTCAGTGTGGGGGGAATGCAACATTGCCAAAGGGTCAGAATGGAGGGAATGCAGAATTGTCAGATGGTCAGTGTGGAGGGAGTGCAGCATTGTCAGAGGGTCAGTGTTGAGGGAATGCAGCATTGTCATGGAGTCAGGACGGGGGTGTTGCAGTATTGTCAGAGGGTCAGTGTGGAGGGAGTGCAACATTGTCAGAGGGTCAGTGTGGAGGGAGTGCAGCACTGTCAGAGGTTCAGTGTGAAGGCAGTGAAGCATTGACAGAGGAACAGTGTGGAGAGAGTGCAGCATTGCCAGATGGTCAAGAATGTGAGATTGCAGCATTGTCAGAGGATCAGTGTGGAGGGAGTGCAGTTTTGTCAGAGGATCAGTGTGGAGGGAATGCAGCATTGTCTGAGGGTCAGTGTGGAGGGAGTGCAGCATTGTCAGAGGGTCAGTGTGGAGGTAGTGCTGCATTGTCAGAGTGTCAGTGTGGAGGGAGTGCAGCATTGTCAGAGGGTCAGTGTGGAGGCAGTGCAGCATTGTCAGAGGAGCAGTACGGAGGGAGTGCAGCATTGTCTGAGGGTCAGTGAGGAAGGAGTGCTGCATTGTCAGAGGGTTAGTGTGGAAGGAGTGCAGCATTGTCTGAGGGTCAGTGTGGAGGGAGGGCTGCATTGTCAGAGGGTCAGTTTGGAAGGAGCAGAGCATTGTCTGAGGGTCAGTGTGGAGGGTGTGCAGGATTGTCAGAGGGTTAGTATGGAGGTAGTGCAGCATTGTCAGAGGATCAGTATGGAGGGTGTGCAGCATTGTCATAGGGTCAGTGTGAGGAGTGCAGCATTGTCAGAGCGTCAGTGTGGAGGGAGTGCAGCATTGTCAGAGGGTCAGTGTGGAGGCAGTGCAGCATTGTCAGAGGAGCAGTACGGAGGGAGTGCAGCATTGTCTGAGGGTCAGTGAGGAAGGAATGCAACATTTTCAGAGGGTCAGTGTGGAGGGATGGCAGAACTGACAGAGGGTCAGTGTGGGGGTATTGAGGCATTGTCAGTGGATCGGTGTGGTGGAAGTGCAGCATTGTCAGATGGTCAGTATGGAGGGAGAGCAGCATTGTCAGATGAACGGTGTGGACTGAGTACAGCATTGTCAGATGGTCAGTATGGTGGGAGTTCAGCATTGTCAAAGGTTTCGTGTGGAGGGAGTGCAGCATTCTCAGAGTGTCAGTGTGGAGGCAGTGTAGCATTGTCAGAGTGTCAGTGTGGTGGGTGTGCTGTATTGTCAGAGGGTCAGTGTGGAGGGAGTGCAGCATTTCCAGTGAGTCAGGGCGGGGGCATTTCAGCATTTACAGTGGGTCAGTGTGGAGGGAGTGTAGCATTGTCGGAGGATCAGTGTGGCGGGACTGCAGCATTGTCAGAGGGGCAGTGTGGAGGGAGTGCAGCATAGTCAGAGGGAAAGTATGGAGGGAGTGCCACATTGTCAGAGGGTCAGTGTGGAAGGAGTATAGCATTGTCAGAGGGTCAGTGTGGAGGGAACGCAGCATTGTCAGAGGATCAGTGTGGAGAGAATGCAGCATTGCTAGAGAGGCAAGAATGTGAGATTGCTGCATTGTCAGAGGGTCAGTGTGGAGGGAGTGCAGCATTGTCAGAGGGTCAGTGTGGAGGGAGTGCAGCATTGTCAGAGGATCAGTGTGGAGGGAGTGCAGCATTGTCAGAGGGTCATTGTGGAAGGAGAGAAGCATTGTTAGAGGGTCAGTGTGGAGAGAGTGCAGCATTGTCCGAGGGTCAGTGTGGAGGGAGTGCAGCATTGTCAGAGGATCAGTGTGGAGGGAGTGCAGCATTTTCAGTGAGTCAGGGCGGGGACATTGCAGCATTTTCAGAGGATCAGTGTGGAGGGCGTGCAGCATTGTCAGAGGATCAGTGTGGAGGGAGTGCAGCATTGTCAGAGGTTCAGTGTACAGGGAGTGCAGCATTGTCTGAGGATCAGTGTGGAGGGAGTGCAGCATTGTCAGAGGGTCAGTGTGGAGGGAGTGCAGCATTGTCTGAGGGTCAGTGTGGAGGGAGTGCTGCATTGTCAGAGGGTCAGTGTGGAAGGAACATAGCATTGTCAGAGGATCAGTGTGGTGGGAGTGCAGCATTGTCAGAGGATCAGTATGGAGGGAGTGCAGCGTTGTCATAGGGTCAGTGTGGGGAGTGCAGCATTGTCAGAGCGTCAGTGTGGAGGGAGTGCAGCATTGTCAGAGGTTCAGTGTACGGGAGTGCAGCATTGTCTGAGGATCAGTGTGGAGGGAGTGCAGCATTGTCAGAGGTTCAGTGTGGAGGGAGTGCAGCATTGTCTAAGCGTCAGTGTGGAGGGAGTGCTGCATTGTCAGAGGGTCAGTGTGGAGGGAGTGCAGCATTGTCAGAGGGACAGTGTGGAGGGAGTGCAGCATTGTCAGAGTTTCAGTGTACAGGGAGTGCAGCATTGTCTGAAGATCAGTGTGGAGGGAGTGCAGCATTGTCAGAGGGTCAGTATGGAGGGAGTTCAGCATTGTCATAGGATCAGTGTGGGGAGTGCAGCATTGTCAGAGCGTCAGTGTGGAGGGAGTGCAGCATTGTCAGAGGTTCAGTGTGGAGTCAGTGCAGCATTCTCAGAGGAGCAGTATGGAGCGAGTGCAGCATTGTCAGATCGTCAGTGTGGGTGAGTGCAGCATTGTCAGACGGTCAGTGTGGAGGGAGTGCAGCATTGTCAGACGATCAGTGGGGAGGTAGTGCAGCATTGTCAGAGGAGCAGTATGGAGCGAGTGCAGCATTGTCAGAGGATCAGTGGGGAGGTATTGCAGCATTGTCAGAGTGTCAGTGTGGAGGGAGTGTAGCATTGTCAGAGGATCAGTATGGAGGAAGTGCATCATTGTCAGAGGATTAGTGTGGAAGGAGTGCAGCATTTCCAGAGGGTCATTGTGGAGGGAGTGCAGCTTTGTCAGAGGGTCAGTGTGGAGGGAGTGCAGCATTGTCAGAGGGTCAGTGTGCAGGAAGTGCAGCTTTGTCAGAGGGTCAGTGTGGAGGGAGTGCAGCATTGTCAAAGGATCAGTGTGGAAGGAGTGCAGCATTGTCAGAGGGTCATTGTGGAGGGAGTGCAGCTTTGTCAGAGGGTCCGTGTAGAGGGAGTGCAGCATTGTCAGATGGTCAGTGTGGAGGGAGTGCAGCATTTTCAGAGGATCAGATTGGAGGGATTGCAGCATTTTCAGTGAGTCAGGGCGGGGATTACAGCATTTTCAGAGGATCAGTGTGGAGGGAGTGCAGCATTGTCAGAGGATCAGTGTGGAGGGAGTGCAGCATTGTCAGAGGGACAGTGTGGAGGGAGTGCAGCATGGTCAGAGGTTCAGTGTGGAGGGAGTGCAGCATTGTCAAAGGGTCAGTGTGGAAGGAGCATAGCATTGTCAGAGGGTCAGTGTGGAGGGTGTGCAGCATTGTCAGAGGGTCAGTGTGGTGGGAGTGCAGCAGTGTCATAGATTCAAGACGTGGTATTGCAGAACTGTCAGTGTGTCAGTGTGGAGGGAGTGCAGCATTGTCAGAGGGTCAGTGTGGAGAAAAGGCAGCATTGTCAGACGATCAGTTTGGACGGTGTGCAGCATTGTCAGAAAGTCAAGACGGGGGGATTGCAGCATTGTCAGAGTGTCAGCGTGGTGCGACTGCAGAATTGTCAGTGTATAAGTGTGCAGGGAGTGCAGCATTGTGACTGGGTCTGTGTGGAGGGAGTGCAGCATTGTCAGAGAGTCAGTATGGAGGGAGTGCAGCATTGTCAGAGAGTCAGTATGGAGGGAGTGCAGCATTGTCAGATGGTCAGTGTGGAGGGAGTGCAGCATTGTCAGAGGATCAGTGTGGAGGGTGTGCAGCATTGTCAGCGGATCTGTGTGCAGGCAGTGCAGCATTGTCAGACGATCAGTATGGAGGGAGTGCAGCATTGTCAGAGGGTCAGTGTGGGGGACGGCAGCATTGTCAGAAGATCAGTGTGAAGGGAGTGCAGCATTGTCAGAAGATCAGTGTGAAGGGAGTGAAGCAATGTCAGAGGATCAGTGTGGAGGGAAAGCAAACTTGTCATAGCGTCAGTGTGGAGGGAGTACAGCATTGTCAGAGGTTCCGTGTGGATGGAGTGCAGCAATGTGAGAGTGTCAGTGTGGAGGGTGTGTAGAATTTTCAGAGTGCCAGTCTGGAGGGAGTGCAGCTCTGTCAGAAGGTCAGTTTTGAGGGAGTGCAGCATTGTCAGAGGTTCAGTATGGAGGGAGTGCAGCATTGTCAGAGAGTCAATATGGAGGGAGTGCAGCATTGTCAGATGGTCAGTGTGGAGGGAGTGCAGCATTGTCAGAGGATCAGTGTGGAGGGTGTGCAGCATTGTCAGCGGATCTGTGTGGAGGCAGTGCAGCATTGTCAGATCATCAGTATGGAGGGAGTGCAGCATTGTCAGAGGGTCAGTGTGGGGGACGGCAGCATTGTCAGAAGATCAGTGTGAAGGGAGTGCAGCATTGTCAGAGGGTCAGTGTGGGGGACGGCAGCATTGTCAGAAGATCAGTGTGAAGGGAGTGCAGCATTGTCAGAAGATCAGTGTGAAGGGAGTGAAGCAATGTCAGAGGATCAGTGTGGAGGGAAAGCAAACTTGTCATAGCGTCAGTATGGAGGGAGTACAGCATTGTCAGAGGTTCCGTGTGGATGGAGTGCAGCAATGTGAGAGTGTCAGTGTGGAGGGTGTGTAGAATTTTCAGAGTGCCAGTCTGGAGGGAGTGCAGCACTGTCAGAAGGTCAGTTTTGAGGGAGTGCAGCATTGTCAGAAGATCAGTGTGGAGGGAGTGCAACATCTTCAGAGGGTCAGTGTGGAGGGAGTGCAGCATTGTCAGTGAGTCAGGACGAAGGATTGCAGCATTGTCAGTGAATCAGTGTGGAGGGAGTGCAGCTTTGTCAGAGGGTCAGTGTGGAGGGTATGCAAAATTGTAAGAGGGTCAGTGTCGAGGGAGTGCATCATTATCAGAGGGTCAGTGAGGAGGGAGTGCAGCATTGTCAGAGAGTCAGGACGGGGGGATTGCATCATTGTCAGAAGATCAGTGTGGACGGAGTGCAGCATTGTTAGAGGGTCAGTGTGGAGGAAGGGCAGCATTGTCAGAGGGTCCGTGTGGAGGAATGCAACATTGTCAAAGAGTCAGTGTGGAGGGATTGCAGCATTGTCAGATGGTCAGTTTGGAGGGAGAGCAGCATTGTCAGAGGATCAGTGTGGAGGATGTGCAGCATTGTCAGAGGGTCAGTGTGGTGGGAGTGCAGGATTGTCAGAGGTTCTGTGTGGAGCGAGTGCAGCATTGTCAGAGGGTCAGTGTGGAGGGAGTGTAGCATTGTCAGAGGGTCAGTGTGGAGGGAGTGCAGCATTGTCAGAGGATTAGTATGGAGGGAGTGCAGCATTGTCAGAGGATCCGTGTGGAGGGAGTGTAGCATTGTCAGAGGGTCAGTATGGGTTGTGTGCTGTATTGTCAAAGGGTCAGTGTGGAAGGAACATCGCATTGTCAGAGGAACAGTGTGGTGGGAGTGCAGCATTGTCAGAGGATCAGTATGGAGGGAGTGCAGCGTTGTCATAGGGTCAGTGTGGGGAGTGCAGCATTGTCAGAGCGTCAGTGTGGAGGGAGTGCAGCATTGTCAGCGGTTCAGTGTACGGGAGTGCAGCATTGTCTGAGGATCAGTGTGGAGGGAGTGCAGCATTGTCAGAGGGTCAGTGTGGAGGGAGTGCAGCATTGTCTAAGCGTCAGTGTGGAGGGAGTGCTGCATTGTCAGAGGGTCAGTGTGGAGGGAGTGCAGCATTGTCAGAGGGACAGTGTGGAGGGAGTGCAGCATTGTCAGAGGTTCAGTGTACAGGGAGTGCAGCATTGTCTGAAGATCAGTGTGGAGGGAGTGCAGCATTGTCAGAGGGTCAGTATGGAGGGAGTTCAGCATTGTCATAGGATCAGTGTGGGGAGTGCAGCATTGTCAGAGCGTCAGTGTGGAGGGAGTGCAGCATTCTCAGAGGAGCAGTTTGGAGCGAGTGCAGCATTGTCAGATCGTCAGTGTGGGTGAGTGCAGCATTGTCAGACGGTCAGTGTGGAGGGAGTGCAGCATTGTCAGACGATCAGTGGGGAGGTAGTGCAGCATTGTCAGAGGAGCAGTATGGAGCGAGTGCAGCATTGTCAGAGGGTCAGTGTGCGTTTTGGAAGCATTGTCAGACGGTCAGTGGGGAGGTATTGCAGCATTGTCAGAGTGTCAGTGTGGAGGGAGTGTAGCATTGTCAGAGGATCAGTATGGAGGAAGTGCATCATTGTCAGAGGATTAGTGTGGAAGGAGTGCAACATTTCCAGAGGGTCATTGTGGAGGGAGTGCAGCTTTGTCAGAGTGTCAGTGTGGAGGGAGTGCAGCATTGTCAGAGGGTCAGTGTGAAGGAAGTGCAGCTTTGTCAGAGGGTCAGTGTGGAGGGAGTGCAGCATTGTCAAAGGATCAGTGTGGAAGGAGTGCAGCATTGTCAGAGGGTCATTGTGGAGGGAGTGCAGCTTTGTCAGAGGGTCCGTGTAGAGGGAGTGCAGCATTGTCAGATGGTCAGTGTGGAGGGAGTGCAGCATTTTCAGAGGATCAGATTGGAGGGATTGCAGCATTTTCAGTGAGTCAGGGCGGGGATTACAGCATTTTCAGAGGATCAGTGTGGAGGGAGTGCAGCATTGTCAGAGGATCAGTGTGGAGGGAGTGCAGCATTGTCAGAGGGACAGTGTGGAGGGAGTGCAGCATGGTCAGAGGTTCAGTGTGGAGGGAGTGAAGCATTGTCAGAGGGTCAGTGTGGAAGGAGCATAGCATTGTCAGAGGGTCAGTGTGGAGGGTGTGCAGCATTGTCAGAGGGTCAGTGTGGTGGGAGTGCAGCATTGTCAGAGGATCAGTGTGGAGGGAGTGCAGCATTCTCAGAGAGTCAGGACCGGGGGATTGCAGCATTATCAGAAGATCAGTTTGGAGGGAGGGCAGCATTTTCAGTGAGTCAGGGCGGGGATTACAGCATTTTCAGAGGATCAGTGTGGAGGGAGTGCAGCATTGTCAGAGGGACAGTGTGGAGGGAGTGCATCATTATCAGAGGGTCAGTGAGGAGGGAGTGCAGCATTGTCAGAGAGTCAGGACGGGGGGATTGCATCATTGTCAGAAGATCAGTGTGGACGGAGTGCAGCATTGTTAGAGGGTCAGTGTGGAGGGAGGGCAGCATTGTCAGAGGGTCCGTGTGGAGGAATGCAACATTGTCAAAGGGTCAGTGTGGAGGGAATGCAGCATTGTCAGTGGATCAGTATGGAGGAAGTGCATCATTGTCAGAGGTACAGTGTGGAGGGAGTGCAGCATGGTCAGAGGGTCATTGTGGAGGGAGTGCAGCTTTGTCAGAGGGTCAGTGTGGAGGGAGTGCAGCATTGTCAGAGGGTCATTGTGGAGGGAGTGCAGCTTTGTCAGAGGGTCCGTGTAGAGGGAGTGCAGCATTGTCAGATGGTCAGTGTGGAGGGAGTGCAGCATTTTCAGAGGATCAGATTGGAGGGATTGCAGCATTTTCAGTGAGTCAGGGCGGGGATTACAGCATTTTCAGAGGATCAGTGTGGAGGGAGTGCAGCATTGTCAGAGGATCAGTGTGGAGGGAGTGCAGCATTGTCAGAGGTACAGTGTGGAGGGAGTGCAGCATGGTCAGAGGTTCAGTGTGGAGGGAGTGCAGCATTGTCAGAGGGTCAGTGTGGAAGGAGCATAGCATTGTCAGATGGTCAGTGTGGAGGGAGTGCAGCATTGTCAGAGGATCAGTGTGGAGGGTGTGCAGCATTGTCAGCGGATCTGTGTGCAGGCAGTGCAGCATTGTCAGACGATCAGTATGGAGGGAGTGCAGCATTGTCAGAGGGTCAGTGTGGGGGACGGCAGCATTGTCAGAAGATCAGTGTGAAGGGAGTGCAGCATTGTCAGAAGATCAGTGTGAAGGGAGTGAAGCAATGTCAGAGGATCAGTGTGGAGGGAAAGCAAACTTGTCATAGCGTCAGTGTGGAGGGAGTACAGCATTGTCAGAGGTTCCGTGTGGATGGAGTGCAGCAATGTGAGAGTGTCAGTGTGGAGGGTGTGTAGAATTTTCAGAGTGCCAGTCTGGAGGGAGTGCAGCACTGTCAGAAGGTCAGTTTTGAGGGAGTGCAGCATTGTCAGAGGTTCAGTATGGAGGGAGTGCAGCATTGTCAGAGAGTCAATATGGAGGGAGTGCAGCATTGTCAGATGGTCAGTGTGGAGGGAGTGCAGCATTGTCAGAGGATCAGTGTGGAGGGTGTGCAGCATTGTCAGCGGATCTGTGTGGAGGCAGTGCAGCATTGTCAGATCATCAGTATGGAGGGAGTGCAGCATTGTCAGAGGGTCAGTGTGGGGGACGGCAGCATTGTCAGAAGATCAGTGTGAAGGGAGTGCAGCATTGTCAGAAGATCAGTGTGAAGGGAGTGAAGCAATGTCAGAGGATCAGTGTGGAGGGAAAGCAAACTTGTCATAGCGTCAGTATGGAGGGAGTACAGCATTGTCAGAGGTTCCGTGTGGATGGAGTGCAGCAATGTGAGAGTGTCAGTGTGGAGGGTGTGTAGAATTTTCAGAGTGCCAGTCTGGAGGGAGTGCAGCACTGTCAGAATGTCAGTTTTGAGGGAGTGCAGCATTGTCAGAAGATCAGTGTGGAGGGAGTGCAACATCTTCAGAGGGTCAGTGTGGAGGGAGTGCAGCATTCTCAGAGAGTCAGGACCGGGGGATTGCAGCATTATCAGAAGATCAGTGTGGAGGGAGGGCAGCATTGTCAGTGAGTCAGGACGAAGGATTGCAGCATTGTCAGTGAATCAGTGTGGAGGGAGTGCAGCTTTGTCAGAAGGTCAGTGTGGAGGGTATGCAAAATTGTCAGAGGGTCAGTGTCGAGGGAGTGCATCATTATCAGAGGGTCAGTGAGGAGGGAGTGCAGCATTGTCAGAGAGTCAGGACGGGGGGATTGCATCATTGTCAGAAGATCAGTGTGGACGGAGTGCAGCATTGTTAGAGGGTCAGTGTGGAGGGAGGGCAGCACTGTCAGAGGGTCCGTGTGGAGGAATGCAACATTGTCAAAGGGTCAGTGTGGAGGGATTGCAGCATTGTCAGTGGATCAGTATGGAGGAAGTGCATCATTGTCAGAGGATTAGTGTGGAAGGAGTGCAGCATTTCCAGAGGGTCATTGTGGAGGGAGTGCAGCTTTGTCAGAGGGTCAGTGTGGAGGGAGTGCAGCATTGTCAGAGGGTCAGTGTGGAGGAAGTGCAGCTTTGTCAGAGGGTCAGTGTGGAGGGAGTGCAGCATTGTCAAAGGATCAGTGTGGAAGGAGTGCAGCATTGTCAGAGGGTCATTGTGGAGGGAGTGCAGCTTTGTCAGAGGGTCCGTGTAGAGGGAGTGCAGCATTGTCAGATGGTCAGTGTGGAGGGAGTGCAACATTTTCAGAGGATCAGATTGGAGGGATTGCAGCATTTTCAGTGAGTCAGGGCGGGGATTTCAGCATTTTCAGAGGATCAGTGTGGAGGGAGTGCAGCATTGTCAGAGGATCAGTGTGGAGGGAGTGCAACATTGTCAGAGGGACAGTGTGGAGGGAGTGCAGCATGGTCAGAGGTTCAGTGTGGAGGGAGTGCAGCATTGTCAGAGGGTCAGTGTGGAAGGAGCATAGCATTGTCAGAGGGTCAGTGTGGAGGGTGTGCAGCATTGTCAGAGGATCAGTGTGGTGGGAGTGCAGCAGTGTCATAGATTCAAGACGTGGTATTGCAGAACTGTCAGTGTGTCAGTGTGGAGGGAGTGCAGCATTGTCAGAGGGTCAGTGTGGAGAAAAGGTAGCATTGTCAGACGATCAGTTTGGAGGGTGTGCAGCATTGTCAGAAAGTCAAGACGGGGGGATTGCAGCATTGTCAGAGTGTCAGCGTGGAGCGACTGCAGAATTGTCAGTGTATAAGTGTGCAGGGAGTGCAGCATTGTGACTGGGTCTGTGTGGAGGGAGTGCAGCATTGTCAGAGGTTCAGTATGGAGGGTGTGCAGCATTGTCAGAGAGTCAGTATGGAGGGAGTGCAGCATTGTCAGATGGTCAGTGTGGAGGGAGTGCAGCATTGTCAGAGGATCAGTGTGGAGGGTGTGCAGCATTGTCAGCGGATCTGTGTGCAGGCAGTGCAGCATTGTCAGACGATCAGTATGGAGGGAGTGCAGCATTGTCAGAGGGTCAGTGTGGGGGACGGCAGCATTGTCAGAAGATCAGTGTGAAGGGAGTGCTGCATTGTCAGAAGATCAGTGTGAAGGGAGTGAAGCAATGTCAGAGGATCAGTGTGGAGGGAAAGCAAACTTGTCATAGCGTCAGTGTGGAGGGAGTACAGCATTGTCAGAGGTTCCGTGTGGATGGAGTGCAGCAATGTGAGAGTGTCAGTGTGGAGGGTGTGCAGAATTTTCAGAGTGCCAGTCTGGAGGGAGTGCAGCACTGTCAGAAGGTCAGTTTTGAGGGAGTGCAGCATTGTCAGAAGATCAGTTTGGTGGGAGTGCAACATCTTCAGAGGGTCAGTGTGGAGGGAGTGCAGCATTCTCAGAGAGTCAGGACCGGGGGATTGCAGCATTATCAGAAGATCAGTGTGGAGGGAGGGCAGCATTGTCAGTGAGTCAGGACGAAGGATTGCAGCATTGTCCGTGAATCAGTGTGGAGGGAGTGCAGCTTTGTCAGAGGGTCAGTGTGGAGGGTATGCAAAATTGTCAGAGCGTCAGTGTCGAGGGAGTGCATCATTATCAGAGGGTCAGTGAGGAGGGAGTGCAGCATTGTCAGAGAGTCAGGACGGGGGGATTGCATCATTGTCAGAAGATCAGTGTGGACGGAGTGCAGCATTGTTAGAGGGTCAGTGTGGAGGGAGGGCAGCATTGTCAGAGGGCCCGTGTGGAGGAATGCAACATTGTCAAAGGGTCAGTGTGGAGGGATTGCAGCATTGTCAGTGGATCAGTGTGGAGGATGTGCAGCATTGTCAGAGGGTCAGTGTGGTGGGAGTGCAGGATTGTCAGAGGTTCTGTGTGGAGCGAGTGCAGCATTGTCAAAGGGTCAGTGTGGAGGGAGTGCAGCATTGTCAGAGGATTAGTATGGAGGGAGTGCAGCATTGTCAGAGGATCCGTGTGAAGGGAGTGCAGCATTGTCAGAGGGTCAGTGTGGGTTTTGTGCTGTATTGTCAGAGGTTCAGTGTGGAGGGAGTGTAGCATTGTCAGAGGATCAGTATGGAGGGAGTGCAGCCTTTTCATAGGATCAGTGTGGACGGAGTGCAGCATTGTCAGAGGGTCAGTGTGGAGGGAGTGCAGCATTGTCAGAGGGTCAGTATGGAGGGAGTGCAGCATTGTCAGAGGATCAGTGTGGAGGGAGAGCAGCATTGTCAGAGGATCGGTGTGGAGGGTGTGCAGCATTGTCAGAGGGTCATTGTGGAAGGAGAGCAGCATTGTTAGAGGGTCAGTGTGGAGGGAGTGCAACATTGTCAGAAGATCAGTGTGGAGGGAGTGCAACATCTTCAGAGGGTCAGCGTGGAGGAGTGCAGCATTCTCAGTGAGTCAGGACCGGGGGATTGCAGCATTATCAGAAGATCAGTGTGGAGGGAGGGCAGCATTGTCAGTGAGTCAGGACGAAGGATTGCAGCATTGTCAGTGGAATAGTGTGGAATGAGTGCAGCTTTGTCAGAGGGTCAGTGTGGAGGGTATGCAAAATTGTCAGGGGTTCAGTGTCAAGGGAGTGCATCATTATCAGAGGGTCAGTGAGGAGGGAGTGCAGCATTGTAAGAGAGTCAGGACGGGGGGATTGCATCATTGTCAGAAGATCAGTGTGGACGGAGTGCAGCATTGTTAGAGGGTCAGTGTGGAGGGAGGGCAGCATTGCCATAGGGTCCGTGTGGAGGAATGCAACATTGTCAAAGGGTCAGTGTGGAGGGATTGCAGCATTTTCAGTGGATCAGTGTGAAGTAATTCCAGCATTGTCAGATGGTCAGTTTGGAGGGTGAGCAGCATTGTCAGACGGTCATTGTGGAGGATGTGCAGCATTGTCAGAGGGTCAGTGTGGTGGGAGTGCAGCATTGTCAGAGGGTCTGTGTGGAGCGAGTGCAGCATTATCAGATGGTCAGTGTGGAGGGAGTGTAGCATTGTCAGAGGGTCAGTGTGGAGGGAGTGTAGCATTGTCACAGGGTCAGTGTGGTGGGTGTGCTGTGTTGTCAGAGGGTCAGTGTGGAGGGAGTGTAGCATTGTCAGAGGATTAGTATGGAGGGAGTGCAGCATTGTCAGAGCATCAGTGTGGAGGGAGTGTAGAATTGTCAGAGGGTCAGTGTGGGTTGTGTGCTGTATTGTCAGAGGTTCAGTGTGGAGGGAGTGTAGCATTGTCAGAGGATCAGTATGGAGGGAGTGCAGCATTTTCATAGGATCAGTGTGGAGGGAGTGCAGCATTGACAGAGGGTCAGTGTGGAGGGAGTGCAGCATTGTCAGAGGATCAGTGTGAAGGGAGTGAAGCAATGTCAGAGGATCAGTGTGGAGGGAAAGCAAACTTGTCATAGCGTCAGTGTGGAGGGAGTACAGCATTGTCAGAGGTTCCGTGTGGATGGAGTGCAGCAATGTGAGAGTGTCAGTGTGGAGGGTGTGCAGAATTTTCAGAGTGCCAGTCTGGAGGGAGTGCAGCACTGTCAGAAGGTCAGTTTTGAGGGAGTGCAGCATTGTCAGAAGATCAGTTTGGTGGGAGTGCAACATCTTCAGAGGGTCAGTGTGGAGGGAGTGCAGCATTCTCAGAGAGTCAGGACCGGGGGATTGCAGCATTATCAGAAGATCAGTGTGGAGGGAGGGCAGCATTGTCAGTGAGTCAGGACGAAGGATTGCAGCATTGTCCGTGAATCAGTGTGGAGGGAGTGCAGCTTTGTCAGAGGGTCAGTGTGGAGGGTATGCAAAATTGTCAGAGCGTCAGTGTCGAGGGAGTGCATCATTATCAGAGGGTCAGTGAGGAGGGAGTGCAGCATTGTCAGAGAGTCAGGACGGGGGGATTGCATCATTGTCAGAAGATCAGTGTGGACGGAGTGCAGCATTGTTAGAGGGTCAGTGTGGAGGGAGGGCAGCATTGTCAGAGGGCCCGTGTGGAGGAATGCAACATTGTCAAAGGGTCAGTGTGGAGGGATTGCAGCATTGTCAGTGGATCAGTGTGGAGGATGTGCAGCATTGTCAGAGGGTCAGTGTGGTGGGAGTGCAGGATTGTCAGAGGTTCTGTGTGGAGCGAGTGCAGCATTGTCAAAGGGTCAGTGTGGAGGGAGTGCAGCATTGTCAGAGGATTAGTATGGAGGGAGTGCAGCATTGTCAGAGGATCCGTGTGAAGGGAGTGCAGCATTGTCAGAGGGTCAGTGTGGGTTTTGTGCTGTATTGTCAGAGGTTCAGTGTGGAGGGAGTGTAGCATTGTCAGAGGATCAGTATGGAGGGAGTGCAGCCTTTTCATAGGATCAGTGTGGACGGAGTGCAGCATTGTCAGAGGGTCAGTGTGGAGGGAGTGCAGCATTGTCAGAGGGTCAGTATGGAGGGAGTGCAGCATTGTCAGAGGATCAGTGTGGAGGGAGAGCAGCATTGTCAGAGGATCGGTGTGGAGGGTGTGCAGCATTGTCAGAGGGTCATTGTGGAAGGAGAGCAGCATTGTTAGAGGGTCAGTGTGGAGGGAGTGCAACATTGTCAGAAGATCAGTGTGGAGGGAGTGCAACATCTTCAGAGGGTCAGCGTGGAGGAGTGCAGCATTCTCAGTGAGTCAGGACCGGGGGATTGCAGCATTATCAGAAGATCAGTGTGGAGGGAGGGCAGCATTGTCAGTGAGTCAGGACGAAGGATTGCAGCATTGTCAGTGGAATAGTGTGGAATGAGTGCAGCTTTGTCAGAGGGTCAGTGTGGAGGGTATGCAAAATTGTCAGGGGTTCAGTGTCAAGGGAGTGCATCATTATCAGAGGGTCAGTGAGGAGGGAGTGCAGCATTGTAAGAGAGTCAGGACGGGGGGATTGCATCATTGTCAGAAGATCAGTGTGGACGGAGTGCAGCATTGTTAGAGGGTCAGTGTGGAGGGAGGGCAGCATTGCCATAGGGTCCGTGTGGAGGAATGCAACATTGTCAAAGGGTCAGTGTGGAGGGATTGCAGCATTTTCAGTGGATCAGTGTGAAGTAATTCCAGCATTGTCAGATGGTCAGTTTGGAGGGTGAGCAGCATTGTCAGACGGTCATTGTGGAGGATGTGCAGCATTGTCAGAGGGTCAGTGTGGTGGGAGTGCAGCATTGTCAGAGGGTCTGTGTGGAGCGAGTGCAGCATTATCAGATGGTCAGTGTGGAGGGAGTGTAGCATTGTCAGAGGGTCAGTGTGGAGGGAGTGTAGCATTGTCACAGGGTCAGTGTGGTGGGTGTGCTGTGTTGTCAGAGGGTCAGTGTGGAGGGAGTGTAGCATTGTCAGAGGATTAGTATGGAGGGAGTGCAGCATTGTCAGAGCATCAGTGTGGAGGGAGTGTAGAATTGTCAGAGGGTCAGTGTGGGTTGTGTGCTGTATTGTCAGAGGTTCAGTGTGGAGGGAGTGTAGCATTGTCAGAGGATCAGTATGGAGGGAGTGCAGCATTTTCATAGGATCAGTGTGGAGGGAGTGCAGCATTGACAGAGGGTCAGTGTGGAGGGAGTGCAGCATTGTCAGAGGATCAGTGTGGAGGGAGAGCAGCATTGTCAGAGGATCAGTGTGGAGGGAGTGCAGCATTGTCAGAGGGTCATTGTGGAAGGAGAGCAGCATTGTTAGAGGGTCAGTGTGGAGGGAGTGCAGCATTTTCATAGGATCAGTGTGGAGGGAGTGCAGCATTGACAGAGGGTCAGTGTGGAGGGAGTGCAGCATTGTCAGAGGATCAGTGTGGAGGGAGAGCAGCATTGTCAGAGGATCAGTGTGGAGGGAGTGCAGCATTGTCAGAGGGTCATTGTGGAAGGAGAGCAGCATTGTTAGAGGGTCAGTGTGGAGGGAGTGCAGCATTGTCAGTGCGTCAGTGTGGAGGGAGTGCAGCATTTTTGGAGGGTTAGTGTGGAGGGAGTGCAGCATTGTCGGAGTTTCAGTAGGAAGGGATTGTAGCATTGTTATAATTTCAGTGTGACGGCTGTGCTGTAATGTCAGAGGGTCAGTGTGGAGGGAGTGTAGCATTGTCAGAGGGTCTGTTTAGAGACAGTGCAGCATTGTCAGAGAGTCAGGATGGAGGTATTTCTTTGCAGTGAGAGAGTCAGTATGGATGAAATGCGCACTCTCTGACAGTCAATATTAATGGGTGGCCATGCTGTCAATGTGTCACACTGTGGGAGGGTTACTACTGAGGGAGCGCTGCACTGTGAAAGTTTTAGAACTGAAGAATACCGCACTCTGAGGGGGTCAGTACTGAGGGATCACCGCGCTGTGAGGGTGTCAATGCTGATTGAGCGTCACGCTATGTGTCGGACAGTCAGTACTGAGTGATTGCTGCATTGCCAGACGGTCAGTACTGAGTGAGTGATGCACACTCAAAGGGTCATGACTGTGGGAGCGCTACACGGTCATTGTGTCAGTACTGAAGGAGTGCTGCACTGCCAAACGGTCAGCACTGAGGCATTGCTGGACTATCAGAAGTGCAGGAATGAGGCAGTGCCGCACTTTCAGAGTGTCAGTACTGAGGGAGTTCTGCTCTGTCGGAGTGTCAGTACTGAGAAAATGCCACGTTATCGGAGGGTCAGAACCGAGGGAGTGCTACACTGTAAGAGCATCTGTATTGAGGGAGTGCCACATTGTCGGAGGGTCAGTACTGAGGGAATGCCACACTGTATGAGAATCAGTACTGAGGGAGTGCTGCACTGTAGAAATGTCTGTCCAAAGAGAGTGCTGCAGAGACAGAGGGTCAGTACTGAGGGAATGCTGTTGTGTCAGAGCGTCATTTCTGAGGATATGCTGCAGTGTCAAAGGAGCAGTGCTGAGGGAGTGCTGCACTGCCAGAGGGTCTGTACTGTTGAGAGTTGCATTGTCGGAGGGACTGTACTGTGGGAGAGATGCACTGTCGGAGGGTCAGTATTGAGTGAGTGCTGCACTATCAGAGGGTCTGTACTGTGGGAGAGCTGCATTGTTGGAGGGTCAGTACTGAGGCAGCATCGCGCTGTCAGAGGGTCAACACTGAGGGAGAGATGCACTCTGAGAGGGTCAGTACTCAGGGAGTGCTACACTGTGAGAGGGTCAGTACTGATGGAGCACTGCACTGCCGGAGGGTCAGTACTCAGGGAGTGTCGCACTGTGAGAGAATCAGTACTGAGGGAGTGCTGGACTGTCAGAAGATCAGTATGAGGGAGGGCTGCACTGTCAGAGAGTCAGCACTGCGGGTATGCCGTACTGTCGGAGGGTCAGTGCTGTGGAAATGCTGCACTGTCAGAGGGTCATTACTGAGGGAGTGCTGCACTGTCAGAGGATACGACTGAGGGAGTGCTGAGCTATCATGGGGTCAGTAATGGGGGATTGCCGCAATGTCAGAGGGTCAGTCTGGGGACAGTGCTGTACTGTGAGAAGGTCAGTAATGAGGGAGCGCTGCACTGTCAGAGAGACAGTACTGAGGGATTACCAAACTGTCAGAGGATCATGACTGAGGGAGTGCTGCAGTGTCAGCGCATCAGTCTGGGGGATAACTGCATTGTAAGAGAGTCAGTACTGAGTGAGTGCCACATTATCAGATGGGCTGAATGGCCTAATTTCTGCTCCCATGTCTTGTGGTCTACGAGGAATATCTGAAATTGTTCAGTACATTTCTGCCTCTGCATCTGCCCCTGCTCAGCAATGATTCCCACGTCCAAATTCCAGAGACTGTGTACAAACAGGCCGTCTTCATTTGGTTACCACCTTCTTTTCCCAGGGATCAAGTTTTCATTTCGTGTGACTGACCTGTCAGCTCAAAGGGATATTTTCATTCTGCAGGGCTGAGGTTTATTCCTCAGCTTCCATGTGCTCATCCCAAATGAATCCCACTGCCCCACAATTAGCACAGTCGTGTGTTCCTTATTTCTGAGCTTCCCAATGCTAATCCACATCCAGAATGACATCCCACACTCCTTCAAATCATATCGCAGGCTAATTGCCTGGGAGAGAGGAGTTCTAAGAGAGGAAATAAAAATCTGAAAGGACATTACAGTGACATTAAGGGTGAATTGATAATGAGAGAAAGAGTAGGTTGTGGAACACAGTGAGAATTTGTGCATGGACCCAGAGGCTATAGTGAATGGATGCATTTTGTCAATGCTCATTGGGACAGGGTTGATATGAAATCGTGACGATGCTCTGTGATACAATTAAATGAATTCGCATATATATAGAGAGAGATGGTTCTGAGTGGCCTGACCTTCTTACAACCCAACAAATCCCCAAAGACGGTGGAAATGTATCTCAGTTTACCGAGTTTGGTGATGGAGGAAGTAGCAGGTACACTTGCAAAAATTTTCAAATCCCCTCTGGCCACAGGAGAGGTGTCGTCGGACTGACCATGTGGTGCTGTTATGCATGAAGGAGCATGGGATAAAGCAGGTAGCTACAGGCCAGCCAGGCTAATACCGTGGGTGGGATGTCTGTTGGAAGCAATTTTGGGAGATAGAATTAATCAGCATTTTCAGAGACTGGAGTTCGTGAAGAACAGTCAGAATGGTTGTGTTAAGGGGAGCTCAGGTCTGACCAAAGGGATTGCACTTTTTAAGGAGGTGACCGCGTGTGTAAATAAGGGCAATACTTTCTGTCGTCTGCTTGGAGGTCAGTAAAGCTTTTATCAGGACTCATGCTGGAAACTGATAGTGAACATAAAAACTCAAGATCCAAGGAATTTGGTGCAGAATGCTGAGTGGCAGGAAGCAAACAGTGACGGCCCAATTAGAAATCTCTGTCTGTTCATGTCTCACTGTTGGGGTCTTGTTGATGTGGTTGATAGAAAAGATTTAGATTTGAATGGTGGATGGTTAATCATTGGGTTCATGAATGATATGAAGATTGGTCGGGTGATAAATACTGAGGATGATTGCCTTAGGTTACAGAAGGATGGAGATGACCTTGTCAGATAGACCGATCAGTGGCAACGGGTGAGGTGCCTGAAGACTGGAGGGTGATTAATGATGTACCATTATTGACGTAAGGCTGCAAGTAACAGCCATTGAACTATGGAGCTGTGAGCCTGATGGCAGTGGTTGGTAAGCTGTTGGAGGGCATTCTGAGAGACAACTGAAATGCATCGAGAAAAGCAAGAATTGATTAGGGATGGTCAGCTTGGCTTTGTTTGTGGAAATGAAGTGTCCAACTTGATCGAGCGTTTGAAGGGATGACCAAGGAGACAGATGATAAGGATTCACATGGGAGACTGACTTGTAAATGGTTAGATGAGATGGCATCCAAGGAGAGAGGACAGCACGGTGCCTCAGTGGTTTGATTCTAACTCCCGGTGACTGTCTGTGTGGAGTTTACACATTCTCTCTGTATCTGTGCGGGTTCCCTCCGGGTGCTCCAGTTTCCTCCCATCGCCCAAAGATGCCATGGAAATGCAGTATTACAGGGATAGAATAGAGGATGTGAGTCTGGGTGGGATGCTGTTCAGACAGTCAGTGTGGAGCCAATGGACGGAATGGCTTGTTTCTACACTATAGGAATTATAAAATTAATCCAGAGAGACAAGTCACGTTCTGAGGACCTGGGCTCCAATCTTGGACAGGGGTGGATGAGGGTCGTTATACTCTGAAGGGGTTTGAACGCACTCTGAGGGGGGAGCTGGGTTGAGCCCTGAAGTGTTGAGGATGTGAATGTTTCATGGAGCTACTGTCTGAGGGGCTTTGGGGGGTAAACACAACAAAGTGATGCTTTCATTGGTATTGAGGGAGCACTATCTGAGGTAGATTTAGATTAGATTAGATTTAGATTAGATTACAGTGTGGAAACAGGCCCTTCGACCCAACAAGTCCACACCGACCCGCCAAAGCGAAACCCACCCATACCCCAACATTTACCCCTTACCTAACACTACGGGGAATTTAGTATGGCAAATTCGCCTGACCCTGCACATCTTGGATGGTGGGAGGAAACCGGAGCACCCGGAGGTAACCCACGCAGACACGGGGAGAACCTGCAAACTCCACACAGTCAGTCGCCTGAGGCAGGAATTGAACCCGGATCTCTGGCGCTGCAAGGCAGCAGTGCTATCCACTGTGCCACTGTGCCGCCCACCAAGGGACTGAGGTGGCACTATCTGGGATATTGAGGAAGCACTTTCTGAGGGATTGAGGGAGCACTCTCTGAGGTACTGAGGGAGCACTTTCTGAGGTATTGAGGGAGCACTCTCTGAGGTACTGAGGACGCACTATCTGAGGTATTGAGGGAGCAATATCTGAGGTACTGAGGAGGCACTTTCTGAGGTACTGAGGGAGCACTTTCTGAGGTATTGAGGGAGCACTAGCTGTGGTAATGAGGGAGTACTTTCTGAGGTATTGAGGAAGCAACATCTGAGGTACTGAGGGAGAACTATCTGAGGTATTGGTGGAGCGGTTTGTGAGGTATTGAGGAAGCAGTCTCTGAGGTACCGAGGGAGAACTATTTGAGTATTGATGGAGCACGTTCTGAGGTACTGAAGGAGAACTATCTGAGGGACTGAGGGAGAACTCTCTGAGGTGCTGAGGGAGCATTTTCTGAGGTACTGAGGAAGCACTTTCTGAGGTATTGCGGGAGCACTTTCTGAGGTACTGAGGGAGAACTATCTGAGGTACTGAGGGAGCATATTTCTGAGGTATTGAGGGAGCACTTTTTGAGGTACTGAGGAAGCACTATCTGAGATACTGAGGGAGTGCTATCTGAGGTAATGAGGGAGCACTTTCTGATGTATTGAGGGAGCACTTTCTGAGGTACTGTGGGAGCACTTTCAGATGTATTGAGGGAGAACTATCTGAGGTATTGAGGGAGAACTATCTGAGGAATTGAGGGAGCACTATCTGTGGTATAGAGGGAGAACTATCTGAGGTATTGAGGGAGCAATATCTGAGGTATTGAGGAAGCACTTTCTGAGGGATTGAGGGAGCACATTCTGAGGTATTGAGGGAGCACTATCTGAGGTACTGAGCAAGCACTTTCTGAGGTATTGAGGGAGCACTCTCTGAAGTACTGAGGACGCACTTCCTGAGGTATTGAGGAAGCACTATCTGAGGTATTGAGGGAGAACTATCTGAGGTATTGAGAGAGCACTTTCTGAGGCATTGAGTGAGAACTATTTGAGGTATTGAGGGAGCACTTTCCGAGGTATTGAGGAAGCACTATCTGAGGTATTGAGGGAGAACTATCTAAGGTATTGAGGGAGCATTTTCTGAGGTACTGAGGAAGCACTATCTGAGGTACTGAGGGAGAAATATCATAGGCACTGAGGGAGCACTTTCTGAGGTAGTGACGGAGCACTATCTGAGGGACCGAGGGAAAACTATCTGAGGTACTGAGGGCGCACTTTCTGAGTTTTTGCGGGAGGACTGTCTGAGGCACTGAGGGAGAACTACGTGAGGTACTGAGGGAGCACTTTCTGAGGTATTGAGGGAGGACTCTCTGAGGCACTGAGGAAGCACTTTCAGAGGTATTGATGGAGCACTATCTGAGGTGTTGAGAAAGCAATTTCTGAGGTATTGAGGGAGCACTTTCTGAGGTATTGAGGGAGCACTTTCTGAGGTACTGTGGGAGCACTTTCAGATGTATTGAGGGAGAACTATCTGAGGTATTGAGGGAGAACTATCTGAGGAATTGAGGGAGCACTATCTGTGGTATAGAGGGAGAACTATCTGAGGTATTGAGGGAGCAATATCTGAGGTATTGAGGAAGCACTTTCTGAGGGATTGAGGGAGCACATTCTGAGGTATTGAGGGAGCACTATCTGAGGTACTGAGCAAGCACTTTCTGAGGTATTGAGGGAGCACTCTCTGAAGTACTGAGGACGCACTTCCTGAGGTATTGAGGAAGCACTATCTGAGGTATTGAGGGAGAACTATCTGAGGTATTGAGAGAGCACTTTCTGAGGCATTGAGTGAGAACTATTTGAGGTATTGAGGGAGCACTTTCCGAGGTATTGAGGAAGCACTATCTGAGGTATTGAGGGAGAACTATCTAAGGTATTGAGGGAGCATTTTCTGAGGTACTGAGGAAGCACTATCTGAGGTACTGAGGGAGAAATATCATAGGCACTGAGGGAGCACTTTCTGAGGTAGTGACGGAGCACTATCTGAGGGACCGAGGGAAAACTATCTGAGGTACTGAGGGCGCACTTTCTGAGTTTTTGCGGGAGGACTGTCTGAGGCACTGAGGGAGAACTACGTGAGGTACTGAGGGAGCACTTTCTGAGGTATTGAGGGAGGACTCTCTGAGGCACTGAGGAAGCACTTTCAGAGGTATTGATGGAGCACTATCTGAGGTGTTGAGAAAGCAATTTCTGAGGTATTGAGGGAGCACTTTCTGAGGTATTGAGGGAGCATTATCTGAGGTACTGAGGAAACACTTTCTGAGGTATTGATGAAGCACTTTCTGAGGTATTGAGGGAGCACCCTCTGAGGTACTGAGGACGCACTATCTGAGGTGTTGAGAGAGCATTATCTGAGGTACTGAGGAAGCACTTTCTGAGGTACTGAGGGAGCACTTTCTGAGGTATTGAGGGAGCACTAGCTGTGGTAATGAGGGAGTACTTTCTGAGGTATTGAGGAAGGAACATCTGAGGTACTGAGGGAGAACTATCTGAGGTATTGGTGGAGCAGTTTGTGAGGTATTGAGGAAGCACTCTCTGAGGTACCGAGGGAGAACTATCTGAGTATTGATGGAGCACTTTCTGAGGTACTGAAGGAGAACTATCTGAGGGACTGAGGGAAAACTCTTTGAGATCCTGAGGGAGCACATTCTTACGTATTGAGGGAGCACTTTCTGAGGCATTGCGGGAGCACTTTCTGAGGTACTGAGGGAGAACTATCTGAGGTACTGAGGGAGCGTATTTCTTATGTATTGAGGGAGCACTCTTTGACGTACTGAGGAAGCAATATCTGAGGTACAGAGGGAGCATTTCTGATGTATTGAGGGAGCACTTTCTGAGGTACTGTGGGAGCACTTTCAGATGTATTGAGTGAGAACTATCTGTGGTATAGAGGGAGAACTATCTGAGGTATTGAGGGAGCACTATCTGAGGTATTGAGGAAGCACTTTCTGAGGTATTGAGGGAGCACTTTCTGAGGTATTGAGGGAGCACTATCTGAGGTACTGAGGAAGCACTTTCTGAGGTATTGAGGAAGCACTTTCTGAGGTATTGAGGGAGCACTCTCTGAAGTACTGAGGACGCACTTTCTGAGGTATTGAGGGAGCACTATCTGAGGTATTGAGGGAGAACTATCTGAGGTATTGAGGTTGCACTTTCTGAGGCATTGAGGGAGAACTATTTGAGGTATTGAGGGAGCACTTTCCGAGGTATTGAGGGAGCACTATCTGAGGTATTGTGTCAGAACTATCGAGGGTATTTAGGGAGCTCTTTCAGAGGTATTGAGGGAGCACTATCTGGGATTTGATGGAGCACTATCTGAGGTATTGATGGAGCACTTTCTGAAGTATTGAGGGAGCACTTTCTGACGTACAGAGGAAGCAATTCCTGAGGTACTGAGGGAGAACTAACTGAGGTACTAATGGAGTACTTTCTGAGGGACTGAGGGAGCACTTTTTGAGGTACTGAAGGAACACTTACTGAGGTATTGAGGGAGCACTTTCAGAAGTATTGAGGGAGAACTATCTGAGGTATTGAGGGAGCGCATTGTGAGGTAGTGAGGGAGCACTTTCTGAGGTACTGAGGAAGCACTATCTGAGGCACTGATGGAGTAATATCTTAGGCACTGAGGGACCACTTTCTGAGGTACTGAGGTAGCACTATCTGAGGTATTGAGGGAGCACTTTCTGAGGTATTGAGGGAGCACTATCTGAGGTACTGAGGGAGAACTATCTGAGGTACTGAGGGAGCACTTTCCGAGTTTTTGAGGGAGCACTATCTGAGGTACTGAGGGAGATCTAGCTGAGGTACTGAGGGAGCACTTTCTGAGGTATTGAGGGAGGACTATCTGAGGTACTGAGGAAGCATTTTCGAAGGTATTGAGGGAGCACTATCTGAGGTATTGATGAAGCACTTTCTGAGGTATTGAGGGAGCACTTTCTGAGGAATTGAGGGAGCACTATCTGAGGTACTGAGGAAGCACTTTCTGAGGTATTGAGGAAGCACTTTCTGAGGTATTGAGGGAGCACTCTCTGAAGTACTGAGGATGCACTTCCTGAGGTATTGAGCGAGCACTATCTGACGTATTGAGTGAGAACTATCTGAGGTATTGATGAAGCACTTTCTGAGGTATTGAGGGAGCACTTTCTGAGGAATTGAGGGAGCACTATCTGAGGTACTGAGGAAGCACTTTCTGAGGTATTGAGGAAGCACTTTCTGAGGTATTGAGGGAGCACTCTTTGAGGTACTGAGGACGCACTTTCTGAGATATTGAGGAAGCACTATCTGAGGTATGGAGGGAGCACTTTCTGAGGTATTGGGGGAGCACTTTCTGAGATATTGAGGGAGCACTATCTGGGGTACTGAGGGAGCACTTTCTGAGGTATTGAGGAAGCACTTTCTGAGGTATTGAGGGAGCACTATCTGAGGTACTGAGGAAGCACTCTCTGAGGTACTGAGGACGCACATTCTGAGATATTGAGGGAGCACGATCTGAGGTATGGAGGGAGCACTTTCTGAGGTATTGAGGTAGCACTATCTGAGGTATTGAGGAAGCACTTTCTGAGGTATTGAGGAAGCACTTTCTGAGGTATTGAGGGTGCACTCTCTGAGGTACTGAGGACGCAATTTCTGAGGTATTGATGGTGCACTATCTGAGGTATTGAGGGAGAACTATCTGAGATATTGAGGGAGCACTTTCTGAGGCATTGAGGGAGCACTTTTTGAGGTATTGAGGGAGCACTTTCAGAGGTATTGAGGGAGCACTATCTGAGGGATTGAGGGAGAACTATCGAAGGTATTTAGGGAGCTCTTTCAGAGGTATTGTGGGAGAACTATCTCAGTTATTGAGGGAGCACTATCTGAGGTATTGATGGAGCACTTTCTGAGGTATTGAGGGAGCACTTTCTGAGGTACTGATGGAACACTTACTGAGGTATTGAGGGAGCACTTTCAGAAGTATTGAGGGAGAACTATCTGAGGTATTGAGGGAGCACATTCTGAGGTATTGAGGGAGTACTTTCTGAGGTAATGAGGAAGCACTATCTGAGGCACTGAGGGAGAAATATCTTAGGTACTGAGGGAGCACTTTCTGAGGTACTGAGGGAGCACTATCTGAGGTACAGAGGGAAAACCTTCTGAGGTACTGGGGGAGCACTTTCTGAGGTATTGAGGGAGCACTATCTGAGGTACTGAGGGAGAACTATCTGAGGTACTGGGGGAGCACTTTCTGAGTTTTTACGGGAGCACTATCTGAGGAACTGAGGGAGATCTATCTGAGGTACTGAGGGAGCACTTTCTGAGGTATTGAGGGAGCACTATCTGAGGTACTAAGGGAGAACTTTCTGAGGTATTGAGGAAACACTTTCTGAGGTATTGAGGAAGCAATTTCTGAGGTATTGAGGGAGCACTTTCTGAGGTACTGTGGGAAGATTATCTGAGGTATTGATGGAGCACTTTCTGAGGTATTGAGGGAGCACTGTCTGAGGTATTGAGGGAGCAATATCTGAGTTATTGAGCGAGCACGGTCTGACATATTTAGGAAACACTTTCTTCGGTATTGAGGGAGCAATATCTGAGGTATTGAGGATTGACTTTCTGAGGTATTGTGGGAGCACTTTCTGAGGTATTGAGGAAGCACTTTCTGAGGAATTGAGGGAGCACTATCTGATGTATTGAGGGAGCACTATCTGAGGTACTGAGGAAGCACTTTCTGTGGTATTGAGGGAGCTCTTTCTGAGGTATTGATGAAGCACATTTATGTGGTATTGAGGGAGCACTATCTGAGGTATTGAGGAAGCACTTTCTGAGGTATTGAGGGAGCACTTTCTGAGGTACTGTGGGAGCACTTTCTGAGGTATTGAGGGAACACTATCTGAGGTAATGAGGGAGCACTTTCAGAGGTATTGAGGAAGAATTTTCTGAGGCACTTAGGGAGAACTATCTGAGGTATTGATTGAGCACTTTCTGAGGTATTGAGGGAGCGCTATCTGAGGGAGTGAGGGAGCACTTTGTGAGGTATTGAGGTAGCACTTTCTGAGGTATTGAGGGAACACTATCTGAGGTATTGAGGAAGAACCTTCTGAGGTATTGAGGGAGCAAATTTCTGAGGTTTTGAGGGAGCACATTCTGACGTACTGAGGAAGCATTATCTGAGGTACTGTGGGAGTGCTATCTGAGGTACTGAGGGAGAACTTTCTGATGTATTGAGGGAGAACTATCTGAGGTATTGAGGGAGCACTATCTGAGGTATTGAAGCAGAACTATCTGAGATATTGAGGGAGCACTATCTGAGGAATTGAGGGAAAACTATCTGAGGTATTGAGGGAGCAAAATCTGAGGCATTGAGGGAGAACTATTTGAGGTATTGAGAGAGCACTTTCAGAGGTATTGAGGGAGCACGATCCGAGTTATTAAGGGAGAACTATCTGAGGTATTTAGGGAGCACTTTCAGAGGTATTGAGGGAGCACTATCTGAGGTATTGATGGAGCACTATCTGAGGTATTTAGGGAGCACTTTCAGAGGTATTGAGGGAGCACTATCTGAGGTATTGATGGAGCACTATCTGAGGTATTGAGGGAGCACATTCTGAGGTATTGAGGGAGTACTTTCTGAGGTAATGAGGAAGCACTATCTGAGGCACTGAGGGAGAAATATCTTAGGTGCTGAGGGAGCACTTTCTGAGGTACTGAGCGAGCACTATCTGAGGTACAGAGGGAAAACTAACTGAGGTACTGGGGGAGCACTTTCCGAGGTATTGAGGGAGCACTATCTGAGGTACTGAGGGAGAACTATCTGAGGTACTGGGGGAGCACTTTCTGAGTTTTTACGGGAGCACTATCTGAGGTACTGAGGGAGATCTATCTGAGGTACTGAGGGAGCACTTTCTGAGGTATTGAGGGAGGACTCTCTGAGGTACTGAGGAAGCACTTTCGGAGGTATTGAGGGAGCACTATCTGAGGTATTGAGGAAGCAATTTCTGAGGTATTGAGGAAGCAATTTCTGAGGTATTGAGGGAGCACTTTCTGAGGTACTGTGGGAAAATTATCTGAGGTATTGATGGAGCACTTTCTGAGGTATTGAGGGAGCACTGTCTGAGGTATTGAGGGAGCAATATCTGAGTTATTGAGCGAGCACGGTCTGACATATTTAGGAAACACTTTCTTCGGTATTGAGGGAGCAATATCTGAGGTATTGAGGATTGACTTTCTGAGGTATTGTGGGAGCACTTTCTGAGGTATTGAGGAAGCACTTTCTGAGGAATTGAGGGAGCACTATCTGATGTATTGAGGGAGTACTATCTGAGGTACTGAGGAAGCACTTTCTGTGGTATTGAGGGAGCTCTTTCTGAAGTACTGATGAAGCACATTTATGTGGTATTTAGGGAGCACTATCTGAGGTATTGAGGAAGCACTTTCTGAGGTATTGAGGGAGCACTTTCTGAGGTACTGTGGGAGCACTTTCTGAGGTATTGAGGGAACACTATCTGAGGTAATGAGGGAGCACTTTCAGAGGTATTGAGGAAGAATTTTCTGAGGCACTTAGGGAGAACTATCTGAGGTATTGATTGAGCACTTTCTGAGGTATTGAGGGAGCGCTATCTGAGGGAGTGAGGGAGCACTTTCTGAGGTATTGAGGTAGCACTTTCTGAGGTATTGAGGGAACACTATCTGAGGTATTGAGGAAGAACCTTCTGAGGTATTGAGGGAGCAAATTTCTGAGGTTTTGAGGGAGCACATTCTGACGTACTGAGGAAGCATTATCTGAGGTACTGTGGGAGTGCTATCTGAGGTACTGAGGGAGAACTTTCTGATGTATTGAGGGAGAACTATCTGAGGTATTGAGGGAGCACTATCTGAGGTATTGAAGCAGAACTATCTGAGATATTGAGGGAGCACTATCTGAGGAATTGAGGGAAAACTATCTGAGGTATTGAGGGAGCAAAATCTGAGACATTGAGGGAGAACTATTTGAGGTATTGAGAGAGCACTTTCAGAGGTATTGAGGGAGCACGGTCCGAGTTATTGAGGGAGAACTATCTGAGGTATTTAGGGAGCACTTTCAGAGGTATTGAGGGAGCACTATCTGAGGTATTGATGGAGCACTTTCTGAGGTATTCATGGAGCACTTTCTGACGTACAGAGGAAGCACTTTCTGAGGTACTGAGGGAGAACTACCTGAGGTATTGATGGAGCACTTTCTGAGGTATTGAGGGAGCACTTTTTGAGGAACTGAAGGAACAATTACTGAGGTATTGAGGGTGCACTTTCAGAAGTATTGGGGGAGAACTTTCTGAGGTATTGAGGGAGCACATTCTGAGGTGTTGAGGGAGCACTTTCTGAGGTAATGAGGGAGCACTTTCTGAGGTATTGAGGGAGCATTATCTGAGGAACTGAGGAAACACTTTCTGAGGTATTGATGAAGCACTTTCTGAGGTATTGAGGGAGCACCCTCTGAGGTACTGAGGACGCACTATCTGAGGTGTTGAGAGAGCATTATCTGAGGTACTGAGGAAGCACTTTCTGAGGTACTGAGGGAGCACTTTCTGAGGTATTGAGGGAGCACTAGCTGTGGTAATGAGGGAGTACTTTCTGAGGTATTGAGGAAGGAACATCTGAGGTACTGAGGGAGAACTATCTGAGGTATTGGTGGAGCAGTTTGTGAGGTATTGAGGAAGCACTCTCTGAGGTACCGAGGGAGAACTATCTGAGTATTGATGGAGCACTTTCTGAGGTACTGAAGGAGAACTATCTGAGGGACTGAGGGAAAACTCTCTGAGATCCTGAGGGAGCACATTCTTACGTATTGAGGGAGCACTTTCTGAGGCATTGCGGGAGCACTTTCTGAGGTACTGAGGGAGAACTATCTGAGGTACTGAGGGAGCGTATTTCTTATGTATTGAGGGAGCACTCTTTGACGTACTGAGGAAGCAATATCTGAGGTACTGAGGGAGCATTTCTGATGTATTGAGGGAGCACTTTCTGAGGTACTGTGGGAGCACTTTCAGATGTATTGAGTGAGAACTATCTGTGGTATAGAGGGAGAACTATCTGAGGTATTGAGGGAGCACTATCTGAGGTATTGAGGAAGCACTTTCTGAGGTATTGAGGGAGCACTTTCTGAGGTATTGAGGGAGCACTATCTGAGGTACTGAGGAAGCACTTTCTGAGGTATTGAGGAAGCACTTTCTGAGGTATTGAGGGAGCACTCTCTGAAGTACTGAGGACGCACTTTCTGAGGTATTGAGGGAGCACTATCTGAGGTATTGAGGGAGAACTATCTGAGGTATTAAGGTTGCACTTTCTGAGGCATTGAGGGAGAACTATTTGAGGTATTGAGGGAGCACTTTCCGAGGTATTGAGGGAGCACTATCTGAGGTATTGTGGGAGAACTATCGAGGGTATTTAGGGAGCTCTTTCAGAGGTATTGAGGGAGCACTATCTGGGATTTGATGGAGCACTATCTGAGGTATTGATGGAGCACTTTCTGAAGTATTGAGGGAGCACTTTCTGACGTACAGAGGAAGCAATTCCTGAGGTACTGAGGGAGAACTAACTGAGGTACTAATGGAGTACTTTCTGAGGGACTGAGGGAGCACTTTCTGAGGTACTGAAGGAACACTTACTGAGGTATTGAGGGAGCACTTTCAGAAGTATTGAGGGAGAACTATCTGAGGTATTGAGGGAGCGCATTGTGAGGTAGTGAGGGAGCACTTTCTGAGGTACTGAGGAAGCACTATCTGAGGCACTGATGGAGTAATATCTTAGGCACTGAGGGACCACTTTCTGAGGTACTGAGGTAGCACTATCTGAGGTATTGAGGGAGCACTTTCTGAGGTATTGAGGGAGCACTATCTGAGGTACTGAGGGAGAACTATCTGAGGTACTGAGGGAGCACTTTCTGAGGTATTGAGGGAGGACTATCTGAGGTACTGAGGAAGCATTTTCGAAGGTATTGAGGGAGCACTATCTGAGGTATTGATGAAGCACTTTCTGAGGTATTGAGGGAGATCTAGCTGAGGTACTGAGGGAGCACTTTCTGAGGTATTGAGGGAGGACTATCTGAGGTACTGAGGAAGCATTTTCGAAGGTATTGAGGGAGCACTATCTGAGGTATTGATGAAGCACTTTCTGAGGTATTGAGGGAGCACTTTCTGAGGAATTGAGGGAGCACTATCTGAGGTACTGAGGAAGCACTTTCTGAGGTATTGAGGAAGCACTTTCTGAGGTATTGAGGGAGCACTCTCTGAAGTACTGAGGATGCACTTCCTGAGGTATTGAGCGAGCACTATCTGACGTATTGAGTGAGAACTATCTGAGGTATTGATGAAGCACTTTCTGAGGTATTGAGGGAGCACTTTCTGAGGAATTGAGGGAGCACTATCTGAGGTACTGAGGAAGCACTTTCTGAGGTACTGAGGAAGCACTTTCTGAGGTATTGAGGGAGCACTCTTTGAGGTAATGAGGACGCACTTTCTGAGATATTGAGGAAGCACTATCTGAGGTATGGAGGGAGCACTTTCTGAGGTATTGGGGGAGCACTTTCTGAGATATTGAGGGAGCACTATCTGGGGTACTGAGGGAGCACTTTCTGAGGTATTGAGGAAGCACTTTCTGAGGTATTGGGGGAGCACTTTCTGAGATATTGAGGGAGCACTATCTGGGGTACTGAGGGAGCACTATCTGAGGTACTGAGGAAGCACTCTCTGAGGTACTGAGGACGCACATTCTGAGATATTGAGGGAGCACGATCTGAGGTATGGAGGGAGCACTTTCTGAGGTATTGAGGTAGCACTATCTGAGGTATTGAGGAAGCACTTTCTGAGGTATTGAGGGAGCATTTTCTGAGGTATTGAGGGAGCACTATCTGAGGTACTGAGGAAGCACTTTCTGGGGTATTGAGGAAGCACTTTCTGAGGTATTGAGGGTGCACTCTCTGAGGTACTGAGGACGCAATTTCTGAGGTATTGATGGTGCACTATCTGAGGTATTGAGGGAGAACTATCTGAGGTATTGAGGGAGCACTTTCTGAGGCATTGAGGGAGAACTATTTGACGTATTGAGGGAGCACTTTCAGAGGTATTGAGGGAGCACTATCTGAGGGATTGAGGGAGAACTATCGAAGGTATTTAGGGAGCTCTTTCAGAGGTATTGTGGGAGAACTATCTCAGTTATTGAGGGAGCACTATCTGAGGTATTGATGGAGCACTTTCTGAGGTATTGAGGGAGCACTTTCTGAGGTACTGATGGAACACTTACTGAGGTATTGAGGGAGCACTTTCAGAAGTATTGAGGGAGAACTATCTGAGGTATTGAGGAGCACATTTTGAGGTATTGAGGGAGTACTTTCTGAGGTAATGAGGAAGCACTATCTGAGGCACTGAGGGAGAAATATCTTAGGTACTGAGGGAGCACTTTCTGAGGTACTGAGGGAGCACTATCTGAGGTACAGAGGGAAAACTAACTGAGGTACTGGGGGAGCACTTTCCGAGGTATTGAGGGAGCACTATCTGAGGTACTGAGGGAGAACTATCTGAGGTACTGGGGGAGCACTTTCTGAGTTTTTACGGGAGCACTATCTGAGGAACTGAGGGAGATCTATCTGAGGTACTGAGGGAGCACTTTCTGAGGTATTGAGGGAGCACTATCTGAGGTACTAAGGGAGAACTTTCTGAGGTATTGAGGAAACACTTTCTGAGGTATTGAGGAAGCAATTTCTGAGGTATTGAGGGAGCACTTTCTGAGGTACTGTGGGAAAATTATCTGAGGTATTGATGGAGCACTTTCTGAGGTACTGAGGGAGCACTGTCTGAGGTATTGAGGGAGCAATATCTGAGTTATTGAGCGAGCACGGTCTGACATATTTAGGAAACACTTTCTTAGGTATTGAGGGAGCAATATCTGAGGTATTGAGGATTGACTTTCTGAGGTATTGTGGGAGCACTTTCTGAGGTATTGATGAAGCACTTTCTGAGGAATTGAGGGAGCACTATCTGATGTATTGAGGGAGCACTATCTGAGGTACTGAGGAAGCACTTTCTGTGGTATTGAGGGAGCTCTTTCAGAGGTATTGATGAAGCACATTTATGTGGTATTGAGGGAGCACTATCTGAGGTATTGAGGAAGCACTTTCTGAGGTATTGAGGGAGCACTTTCTGAGGTACTGTGGGAGCACTTTCTGAGGTATTGAGGGAACACTATCTGAGGTAATGAGGGAGCACTAGCTGTGGTAATGAGAGAGTACTTTCTGAGGTATTGAGGAAGCAACATCTGAGGTACTGAGGGAGAACTATCTGAGGTATTGGTGGAGCAGTTTGTGAGGTATTGAGGAAGCACTTTCTGAGGTACTGAAGGAGAACTATCTGAGGGACTGAGGGAAAACTCTCTGAGATCCTGAGGGAGCACATTCTTACGTCTTGAGGGAGCACTTTCTGAGGCATTGCGGGAGCACTTTCTGAGGTACTGAGGGAGAACTATCTGAGGTACTGAGGGAGCGTATTTCTTATGTATTGAGGGAGCACTCTTTGACGTACTGAGGAAGCAATATCTGAGGTACTGAGGGAGCATTTCTGATGTATTGAGGGAGCACTTTCTGAGGTACTGTGGGAGCACTTTTAGATGTATTGAGTGAGAACTATCTGTGGTATAGAGGGAGAACTATCTGAGGTATTGAGGGAGCACTATCTGAGGTATTGAGGAAGCACTTTCTGAGGTATTGAGGGAGCACTTTCTGAGGTATTGAGGGAGCACTATCTGAGGTACTGAGGAAGCACTTTCCGAGGTATTGAGGGAGCACTATCTGAGGTATTGTGGGAGAACTATCGAGGGTATTTAGGGAGCTCTTTCAGAGGTATTGAGGAAGCACTTTCTGAGGTATTGAGGGAGCACTCTCTGAAGTACTGAGGACGCACTTTCTGAGGTATTGAGGGAGCACTATCTGAGGTATTGAGGGAGAACTATCTGAGGTATTGAGGTTGCACTTTCTGAGGCATTGAGGGAGAACTATTTGAGGTATTGAGGGAGCACTTTCCGAGGTATTGAGGGAGCACTATCTGAGGTATTGTGGGAGAACTATCGAGGGTATTTAGGGAGCTCTTTCAGAGGTATTGAGGGAGCACTATCTGGGATTTGATGGAGCACTATCTGAGGTATTGATGGAGCACTTTCTGAAGTATTGAGGGAGCACTTTCTGACGTACAGAGGAAGCAATTCCTGAGGTACTGAGGGAGAACTAACTGAGGTACTAATGGAGTACTTTCTGAGGGACTGAGGGAGCACTTTCTGAGGTACTGAAGGAACACTTACTGAGGTATTGAGGGAGCACTTTCAGAAGTATTGAGGGAGAACTATCTGAGGTATTGAGGGAGCGCATTGTGAGGTAGTGAGGGAGCACTTTCTGAGGTACTGAGGAAGCACTATCTGAGGCACTGATGGAGTAATATCTTAGGCACTGAGGGACCACTTTCTGAGGTACTGAGGTAGCACTATCTGAGGTATTGAGGGAGCACTTTCTGAGGTATTGAGGGAGCACTATCTGAGGTACTGAGGGAGAACTATCTGAGGTACTGAGGGAGCACTTTCCGAGTTTTTGAGGGAGCACTATCTGAGGTACTGAGGGAGATCTAGCTGAGGTACTGAGGGAGCACTTTCTGAGGTATTGAGGGAGGACTATCTGAGGTACTGAGGAAGCATTTTCGAAGGTATTGAGGGAGCACTATCTGAGGTATTGATGAAGCACTTTCTGAGGTATTGAGGGAGCACTTTCTGAGGAATTGAGGGAGCACTATCTGAGGTACTGAGGAAGCACTTTCTGAGGTATTGAGGAAGCACTTTCTGAGGTATTGAGGGAGCACTCTCTGAAGTACTGAGGATGCACTTCCTGAGGTATTGAGCGAGCACTATCTGACGTATTGAGTGAGAACTATCTGAGGTATTGATGAAGCACTTTCTGAGGTATTGAGGGAGCACTTTCTGAGGAATTCAGGGAGCACTATCTGAGGTACTGAGGAAGCACTTTCTGAGGTATTGAGGAAGCACTTTCTGAGATATTGAGGGAGCACTCTTTGAGGTACTGAGGACGCACTTTCTGAGATATTGAGGAAGCACTATCTGAGGTATGGAGGGAGCACTTTCTGAGGTATTGGGGAGCACTTTCTGAGATATTGAGGGAGCACTATCTGGGGTACTGAGGGAGCACTTTCTGAGGTATTGAGGAAGCACTTTCTGAGGTATTGAGGGAGCACTATCTGAGGTACTGAGGAAGCACTCTCTGAGGTACTGAGGACGCACATTCTGAGATATTGAGGACGCAATTTCTGAGGTATTGATGGTGCACTATTGAGGTACTGAGGGAGAACTATCTGAGGTACTGAGGGAGCACTTTCCGAGTTTTTGAGGGAGCACTATCTGAGGTACTGAGGGAGATCTAGCTGAGGTATTGATGCTGCACTATCTGAGGTATTGAGGGAGGACTATCTGAGGTACTGAGGAAGCATTTTCGAAGGTATTGAGGGAGCACTATCTGAGGTATTGATGAAGCACTTTCTGAGGTATTGAGGGAGCAGTTTCTGAGGAATTGAGGGAGCACTATCTGAGGTACTGAGGAAGCACTTTCTGAGGTATTGAGGAAGCACTTTCTGAGATATTGAGGAAGCACTATCTGAGGTATGGAGGGAGCACTTTCTGAGGTATTGAGGGAGCACTTTCTGAGATATTGAGGTAGCACTATCTGAGGTATTGAGGAAGCACTTTCTGAGGTATTGAGGGAGCATTTTCTGAGGTATTGAGGGAGCACTATCTGAGATACTGAGGAAGTACTTTCTGGGGTATTGAGGAAGCACTTTCTGAGGTATTGAGGGTGCACTCTCTGAGGTACTGAGGACGCAATTTCTGAGGTATTGATGGTGCACTATCTGAGGTATTGAGGGAGAACTATCTGAGGTATTGAGGGAGCACTTTCTGAGGCATTGAGGGAGAACTATTTGAGGTATTGAGGGAGCACTTTCAGATGTATTGAGGGAGCACTATCTGAGGGATTGAGGGAGAACTATCGAAGGTATTTAGGGAGCTCTTTCAGAGGTATTGTGGGAGAACTATCTCAGTTATTGAGGGAGCACTATCTGAGGTATTGATGGAGAACTTTCTGAGGTATTGAGGGAGCACTTTCTGAGGTACTGATGGAACACTTACTGAGGTATTGAGGGAGCACTTTCAGAAGTATTGAGGGAGAACTATCTGAGGTATTGAGGGAGCACATTCTGAGGTATTGAGGGAGTACTTTCTGAGGTAATGAGGAAGCACTATCTGAGGCACTGAGGGAGAAATATCTTAGGTACTGAGGGAGCACTTTCTGAGGTACTGAGGGAGCACTATCTGAGGTACTGAGGGAGAACTATCTGAGGTACTGGGGGAGCACTTTCTGAGTTTTTACGGGAGCACTATCTGAGGTACTGAGGGAGATCTATCTGAGGTACTGAGGGAGCACTTTCTGAGGTATTGAGGGAGGACTCTCTGAGGTACTGAGGAAGCACTTTCGGAGGTATTGAGGGAGCACTATCTGAGGTATTGAGGAAGCAATTTCTGAGGTATTGAGGGAGCACTTTCTGAGGTATTGAGGGAGCACTATCTGAGGTACTGAGGGAGCACTTTCTGAGGTATTGAGGAAGCACTTTCTGAGGTACTGAGGGAGCACTCTCTGAGGTACTGAGGACGCACTTTCTGAGATATTGAGGGAGCACTATCTGAGGTATTGAGGAAACACTTTCTGAGGTATTGAGTAAGCAATTTCTGAGGTATTGAGGGAGCACTTTCTGAGGTATTGAGGAACCACTTTCTGAGGTATTGAGGAAGCAATTTCTGAGGTATTGAGGGAGCACTATCTGAGGTACTGAGGGAGCACTTTCTGAGGTATTGAGGAAGCACTTTCTGAGGTACTGAGGGAGCACTCTCTGAGGTACTGAGGACGCACTTTCTGAGATATTGAGGGAGCACTATCTGAGGTATTGAGGAAACACTTTCTGAGGTATTGAGGAAGCAATTTCTGAGGTATTGAGGGAGCACTTTCTGAGGTACTGTGGGAAAATTATCTGAGGTATTGATGGAGCACTTTCTGAGGTATTGAGGGAGCACTGTCTGAGGTATTGAGGGAGCAATATCTGAGTTATTGAGCGAGCACGGTCTGACATATTTAGGAAACACTTTCTTCGGTATTGAGGGAGCAATATCTGAGGTATTGATGATTGACTTTCTGAGGTATTGTGGGAGCACTTTCTGAGGTATTGAGGAAGCACTTTCTGAGGAATTGAGGGAGCACTATCTGATGTATTGAGGGAGCACTATCTGAGGTACTGAGGAAGCACTTTCTGTGGTCTTGAGGGAGCTCTTTCTGAAGTACTGATGAAGCACATTTATGTGGTATTTAGGGAGCACTATCTGAGGTATTGAGGAAGCACTTTCTGAGGTATTGAGGGAGCACTTTCTGAGGTACTGTGGGAGCACTTTCTGAGGTATTGAGGGAACACTATCTGAGGTAATGAGGGAGCATTTTCAGAGGTATTGAGGAAGAATTTTCTGAGGCACTTAGGGAGAACTACCTGAGGTATTGATTGAGCACTTTCTGAGGTATTGAGGGAGCGCTATCTGAGGGAGTGAGGGAGCACTTTCTGAGGTATTGAGGTAGCACTTTCTGAGGTATTGAGGGAACACTATCTGAGGTATTGAGGAAGAACTTTCTGAGGTATTGAGGGAGCAAATTTCTGAGGTTTTGAGGGAGCACATTCTGACGTACTGAGGAAGCATTATCTGAGGTACTGTGGGAGTGCTATCTGAGGTACTGAGGGAGAACTTTCTGATGTATTGAGGGAGAACTATCTGAGGTATTGAGGGAGCACTATCTGAGGTATTGAAGCAGAACTATCTGAGATATTGAGGGTGCACTATCTGAGGAATTGAGGGAAAACTATCTGAGGTATTGAGGGAGCAAAATCTGAGGCATTGAGGGAGAACTATTTGAGGTATTGAGAGAGCACTTTCAGAGGTATTGAGGGAGCACGGTCCGAGTTATTGAGGGAGAACTATCTGAGGTATTTAGGGAGCACTTTCAGAGGTATTGAGGGAGCACTATCTGAGGTATTGATGGAGCACTATCTGAGGTATTTAGGGAGCACTTTCAGAGGTATTGAGGGAGCACTTTCTGACGTACAGAGGAAGCACTTTCTGAGGTACTGAGGGAGAACTACCTGAGGTATTGATGGAGCACTTTCTGAGGTATTGAGGGAGCACTTTCTGAGGTAATGAGGGAGCACTATCTGAGGTTAAGAGGGAAAACTATCTGAGATCCTGAGGGAGAACTTTCTGAGTTATTGAGGGAGGACTCTCTGAGGTATTGAGGAAGCACTTTCTGAGGTATTGAGGGAGCACTATCTGAGGTATTGAGGAAGCACTTACTGAGCTATTGAGGGAGCACTTTCTGAGGTATTGAGAGAGCATTCTCTCAGGTACTGAGGGCGCACTTTCTGAGGTATTGAGGAAGCCCTTTCTGAGGTATTGAGGGAGGACTATCTGAGGTACTGAGGGAGCACTTTCTGAGGTATTGAGGGAGCACGTTCTGAGGTATTGAGGAAGCACTTTCTTAGGTATTGAGGGAACACTAACTGAGGTATTGAGGAAGCACTTTCTGAGATATTGAGGGAGCACTTTCTGAGGTATTGAGGAGGCACTTTCTGATGTATTGAGGGAGCAGTATTGGAGCTATTGAGGGAGCACTGTCTGAGGTACTGAGGGAGCACTATCTGCGGTGTTGAGGAAGCACTTTCTGAGGTATTGAGGGAGCACGTTCTGAGGTACTGAGGGAGCACTTTCTGAGTTATTGAGGGAGCACTATCTGAGGTAATTTTGAAGCACTTTATGAGGTATTGAGGAAGCACTTTCTGAGGTACTGAGGGAGAACTATCTGAGGTATTTATGGAGCACTTTCTGTGGTATTGAGGAAGCACTCTCTGAGGTACTGAGGGAGAACTATCTGAGTATTGATGGAGCACGTTCTGAGGTACTGAAGGAGAACTATCTGAGGTACTGTGGGAGCAAATTTCTGAGGTATTGAGGGAGCACTTTTTGACGTACTGAGGAAGCACTATCTGAGGTACTGAGGGAGTGCTAACTGAGGTACTGAGGGAGCACTTTCTGATGTATTGTGGGAGCATTTCTGAGGTACTGTGGAAGCACTTTCAGATGTATTGAGGGAGTACTATCTGAGGTATTGAGGGAGAACTATCTGAGGTATTGAGGGAGCACTATCTGAGGTATTGAGGTAGAACTATCTGAGGTATTGAGGGAGCACTATTTGAGGTATTGAGGGAGCACTTTCAGAGGTATTGAGGAAGCACTGTCTGAGGTTTGATGGAGAACTATCTGAGGTATTTAGGGAGCTCATTCAGAGGTATTGAGGGAGCACTATCTGTGTTATTGTTGGAGCACTATCTGAGGTACTGATGGAGCACTTTCTGAGGTATTGAGGGAGCACTTTCTGACGTACAGAGGAAGCACTTTCTGAGATACTGAGGGAGAAGTACCTGAGGAACTGAGGGAGCACTTTCTGAGGTACTGAAGGAACACTGACTGAGGTATTGTGGGAGCGCTTTCAGAAGTATTGAGGGAGAACTATCTGAGGTATTAAGGGAGCACATTCTGAGGTATTGAGGGAGCGCTTTCTGAGGTACTGAGGGAGCACTATCTGAGGTACTGAAGGAACACTGACTGAGGTATTGAGCGAGCGCTTTCAGAAGTATTGAGGGAGAACTATCTGAGGTATTAAGGGAGCACATTCTGAGGTATTGAGGGAGCGCTTTCTGAGGTACTGAGGGAGCACTATCTGAGGTACCGAGGGAAAACTATCTGAGGTACTGAGAGAGCACTTTCTGAGGTATTGAGGGAGCTCTATCTGAGGTAGTGAGGGAGAACTATCTGAGGTACTGAGGGAGCACTTTCTGAGTTTTTAAAGGAGCACTATCTGAGGTACTGAGAGAGAACTATCTGAGGTATTGAGGGAGGACTCTCTGAGGTACTGATGAATCACTTTCTGAGGTATTGAGGGAGCATTATCTGAGGTATTCAGGAAGCACTTTCTGACGTATTGAGGGAGCACTTTCTGTGGTATTGAGGGAGCACTCTCTGAGGTACTGAGGAAGCACTTTCTGAGGTATAAAGGAAGCACTTTCTGAGGTATTGAGGGAGCACTCTCTGAAGTACTGAGGATGCACTTTCTGAGGTATTGTGGGAGCACTATCTGAGGTGTTGAGGGAGAACTATCTGAGGTATGGAGAGAGCACTATCTGAGGCATTGAGGGAGAACTATTTGAGGTATTGAGGGAGCACTTTCAGAGGTATTGAGGAGCACTATCTGAGGTATTGAGGGAGAAATATCGAAGGTATTTAGGGATCTTTTTCAGAGGTATTGAGGGAGCACTATCTGAGTTATTGATGGAGCACTATCTGAGGTATTGATGGAGCACTTTCTGAGATACTGAGGGAGCACTTTCTGAGGTACTGAAGGAACACTTACTGAGGTATTGAGGGAGCAGTTTCTGACGTACAGTGGAAGCACTTTCTGAGGTATTGAGGGAGTACTATCTGAGGTATTGAGGTAGCACATTCTGAGGTATTGAGGGAGCACTTTCTGAGGTACTGAGGAAGCACTATCTGAGGTCCTGAGGGAGAAATATCTTAGGCACTGAGGGAGCACTTTCTGATGTACTGAGGGAGCACTATCTGAGGTACCGAGGGAAAAATATCTGAGGTACTGAGGGAGCACTTTCTGAGGTATTGAGAGAGCACTATCTGAGGTACTGAGTGAGAACTATCTGAGGTACTGAGGGAGCACTTTCTGAGGTATAGAGGGAGGACTCTCTGAGGTACTGAGGACGCACTTTCTGTGGTATTCAGGGAGCAATATCTGAGGTATTGAGGAAGCACTTTCAGAGGTATTGAGGGAGCACTTTCTGAGGTATTGAGGAAGCACTCTCTGAGGTACTGAGGAAGCACATTCTGAGGTATTGAGGAAGCACTTTCTGACGTACAGAGGAAGCACTTTCTGAGATACTGAGGGAGAAGTACCTGAGGAACTGAGGGAGCACTTTCTGAGTTATTGAGGGTGCACTATCTGAGGTACTGAGCGAGTAATTTCTGAGGTACTGACGATGCACTTTCTGAGATATTGAGGGAGCACTATCTGAGGTATTGAGGGAGCACTTTCTGAGGTATTGAGGGAGCACTTTCTGAGGTATTGAGGGTGCACTATCTGAGGTACCGAGCGAGCACTTTCTGAGGTATTGAGGAAGCGCTTTCTGAGGTATTGAGGAAACAATTTCTGAGGTATTGAGGGAGCACTATCTGAGGAACTGAGGGAAAATTATCTGAGGTATTGATGGAGCTCTTTCTGAGGTATTGAGAGAGCACTGTCTGAGGTACTGAGGGAGTGCTATCTGAGGTACTGAGGGAGAACTTTCTGATGTATTGAGGGAGAACTATCTGAGGTATTGAGGGAGCACTATCTGAGGTATTGAAGCAGAACTATCTGAGATATTGAGGGAGCACTATCTGAGGAATTGAGGGAAACTATCTGAGGTATTGAGGGAGCAAAATCTGAGGCATTGAGGGAGAACTATTTGAGGTATTGAGAGAGCACTTTCAGAGGGATTGAGGGAGCACGATTCGAGTTATTGAGGGAGAACTATCTGAGGTATTTAGGGAGCTCTTTCAGAGGTTTTGAGGGAGTACTATCTGAGGTATTGATGGAGCACTATCTGAGGTATTGAGCGAGCACTTTCTGAGGTATTCATGGAGCACTTTCTGACGTACAGAGGAAGCACTTTCTGAGGTACTGAGGGAGAACTACCTGAGGTATTGATGGAGCACTTTCTGTGGTATTGAGGAAGCACTCTCTGAGGTACTGAGGGAGAACTATCTGAGTATTGATGGAGCACTTTCTGAGGTACTGAAGGAGAACTATCTGAGGTACTGAGCGAGCACTTTCTGAGGTACTGAGGGAGCACTTTCTGAGGTATTGCGGGAGCACTTTTTGAGGTACTGAAGCCACACTTACTGAGGTATTGAGGGTGCACTTTCAGAAGTATTGAGGGAGATCTTTCTGAGGTATTGAGGGAGCACATTCGGAGGTGTTGAGGGAGCACTTTCAGAGGTACTGAGGAAGCACTATCTGAGGTACTGAGGGTGTACTATCTTAGGCACTGAGGGAGCACTTTCTGAGGTAATGAGGGCGCACTATCTGAGGTTAAGAGGGAAAACTATCTGAGGTACCTAGGGAGCACTTTCTGAGGTATTGAGGGAGCACTATCTGAGGTACTGACGGAGAACTATCTGAGGTACTGAGGGAGCACTTTCTGAGGTAATGACAGAGCACTATCTGAGGTACTGAGGGAGAACTATCTGAGGTCCTGAGGGAGCACTTTCTGAGTTATTGAGGGAGGACTCTATGAGGTACTGAGGAAGCACTTTCTGAGGTATTGAGGGAGCACTATCTGAGGTATTGAGGAAGCACTTACTGAGCTATTGAGAGAGCACTTTCTGAGGTATTGAGGGAGCACTCTCTCACGTACTGAGTGCGCACTTTCTGAGGTATTGAGGAAGCCCTTTCTGAGGTATTGAGGAAGCACTTCCTGAGGTATTGAGGGAGGACTATCTGAGCTACTGAGGGAGAACTATCTGAGGTATTGATGGAGCACTTTCTGAGGTATTGAGGAAGCACTTTCTTAGGTATTGAGGGAGCACTAACTGAGGTATTGAGGAAGCACTTTCTGAGATATTGAGGGAGCACTTTCTGAGGTATTGAGGAGGCACTTTCTGATGTATTGAGTGAGCAGTATTGGAGCTATTGAGGGAGCACTATCTGAGGTACTGAGGGAGCACTATCTGAGGTATTGAGGAAGCACTTTCTGAGGTATTGAGGAAGCATTTTCTGTGGTATTGAGGGAGCACTATCTGAGGTACTGAGGGAGCACTTTCTGAGGTATTGAGGGAGCACTAACTTAGGAAATTTTGGAGCACTTTATGAGGTATTGAGGAAGCACTTTCTGAGGTACTGAGGGAGAACTATCTGAGGTATTTATGGAGCACTTTCTATGGTATTGTGGAAGCACTCTCTGAGGTACTGAGGGAAAACTATCTGAGTATTGATGGAGCACTTTCTGAGGTACTGAAGGAGAACTGTCTGAGGTACTGAGCGAGCACTTTCTGAGGTACTGAGGGAGCACTTTCTGAGGTATTGCGGGAGCACTTTCTGAGGTACTGAGGGAGAACTATCTGAGGTAATGTGGGAGCAAATTTCTGAGGTATTGAGGGAGCACTTTTTGACGTACTGAGGGAGCACTATCTGAGGTACCGAGGGAAAACTATCTGAGGTACTGAGAGAGCACTTTCTGAGGTATTGAGGGAACTCTATCTGAGGTAATGAGGGAGAACTCTCTGAGGTTCTGAGGGAGCACTTTCTGAGTTTTTAAGGGAGCACTATCTGAGGTACTGAGAGAACTATCTGAGGTATTGAGGGAGGACTCTCTGAGGTACTGCGGAATCACTTTCTGAGGTATTGAGGGAGCATAATCTGAGGTATTGAGGAAGCACTTTCTGAGGTATTGAGGGAGCACTTTCTGTGGTATTGAGGGAGCACTCTCTGAGGTACTGAGGAAGCACTTTCTGAGGTATTGAGGAAGCACTTTCTGAGGTATTGAGGGAGCACTCTCTGAGGTACTGAGGACGCACTTTCTGATGTATTGTGGGAGCACTATCTGAGGTATTGAGGGAGAACTATCTGAGGTATGGAGGGAGCACTATCTGCGGCATTTAGGGAGAACTATTTGAGGTATTGAGGGAGCACTTTCAGAGGTATTGTGGGAGAACTATCTGAGGTATTGAGGGAGAAATATCTGAGCTATGGAGGGAGCACTATCTGAGGCATTGAGGGAGAACTATCTGTGGTATTTAGGGAGCTCTTTCAGAGGTATTGAGGGAGCACTTTCTGAGGTATTGAGGGAGCACTTTCTGACGTACAGAGGAGGCACTTTCTGAGGTACTGAGGGAGAACTACCTGAGGTATTGATGGAGCACTTTCTGAGATACTGAGGGAGCACTTTCTGAGGTACTGAAGGAACACTTACTGAGGTATTGAGGGAGCAGTTTCTGACATACAGAGGAAGCACTTTCTGAGGTATTGAGGGAGTACTATCTGAGGTATTGAGGGAGCACATTCTGAGGTATTGAGTGAGCACATTCTGAGGTACTGAACAAGCACTATCTGAGGTACTGAGGGAGAAATATCTTAGGCACTGAGGGAGCACTTTCTGAGGTACTGAGGGAGCACTATCTGAGGTCCCGAGGGAAAAATATCTGAGGTACTGAGGGAGCACTTTCTGAGGTATTGAGAGAGCATTATCTGAGGTACTGAGTGAGAACTATCTGAGGTACTGAGGGAGCACTTTCTGAGTTTTTGAGGGAGCACTATCTGAGGTACTGAGGAACCACTTTCTGAGGTATTGAGGGAGCACTATCTGAGGTACTGAGGGAGAACTATCTGAGGTACTGAGGGAGCACTTTCTGAGGTATAGAGGGAGGACTCTCTGAGGTACTGAGGACACACTTTCTGTGGTATTCAGGGAGCAATATCTGAGGTATTGAGAAAGTACTTTCGGAGGTATTGAGGGTGCACATTCTGAGTTTTGAGGAAGCACTCTCTGAGGTACTGAGGAAGCACATTCTGAGGTATTGAGGAAGCTCTTTCTGAGGTATTGAGGGAGCACTTTCTGAGATATTGAGGGCGCACTTTCTGAGGTATTGAGGAAGCACTTTCTGAGGTATTGAGGGTGCACAATCTGAGGTACTGAGCGAGTACTTTCTGAGGTACTGACGACGCACTTTCTGAGATATTGAGCGAGCACTATCTGAGGTATTGAGGGAGCACTTTCTGAGGTATTGAGGGAGCACTTTCTGAAGTATTGAGGGTGCACTATCTGAGGTACCGAGCGAGCACTTTCTGAGGTATTGAGGAAGCACTTTCTGAGGTATTGAGCAAGCAATTTCTGAGGTATTGAGGGAGCACTTTCTGAGGTAGTGACGGAGCTCTATCTGAGGTATTGAGGAAGCACTTTCTGAGGTATTGAGGGAACACTGTCTGAGGTATTGAGGAAGAACCTTCTGAGGTATTGAGAGAGCAAATTTCTGAGGTATTGAGGGTGCACATTCTGACGTACTGAGGAAGCACTATCTGAGGGACTGAGGGAGTGCTGTCTGAGGTACTGAGGGAGCACATTCTGATGTATTGAGGGAGAACTATCTGAGGTATTGAGGGAGAACTATCTGAGGTATTGAGGGAGCATTATCTGAGAAATTGAGGGAAGGCTATCTGAGGTATTGAGGGAGCAAAATCTGAGGCATTGAGGGAGAACTATTTGAGGCATTGAGGGAGCACGATCCGAGGTATTGAGGCAGAACTATCTGAGGTATTTAGGGAGCTCTTTCAGAGGAATGGAGGGAGCACTATCTGAGGTATTGATGGAGCACCTTCTGAGGTATTGATGGAGCACTTTCTGAGGTATTGTTGGAGCACTTTCTGACGAACAGAGAAACACTTTCTGAGGTACTGAGGCAGAACTACCTGAGGTTTTGATAGAGCACTTTCTGAGGTATTGAGGGAGCACTTTTTGAGGTACTGAAGGAACACTTACTGAGGTATTGAGGGAGCACTTTCAGAGGTATTGAGGGAGAACTTTCTGAGGTATTGAGGAAGCACTTTCGGAGGTACTGAGGAAGCACTATCTGAGGTACTGAGGGAGTACTATCTTAGGCACTGAGGGAGCAATTTCTTAGGTAATGAGGGGCACTATCTGAAGTAAAGAGGGAAATCTATCTGAGGTACCTAGGGAGCAATATCTGAGGTATTGAGGGAGCACTATCTGAGGTACTGACGGAGAACTATCTGAGGTACTGAGGGAGCACTTTCTGAGTTATTGAGGGAGGTCTCATGAGGTACTGAGGAAGCACTTTCTGAGGTATTGAGGAAGCACTTTCTGAGGTATTGAGGGAGCACACGCTGAGGTACTGAGGAAGCATTTTCTGAGGTATTAAGGGAGCACTATCTGAGGTATTGAGGAAGCACATTCTGAGGTATTGAGGAAGCAATTTCTGAGGTATTGAAGGAGCACTATCTGAGGTACTGAGGGAGAACTATCTGAGGCATTGGTGGAGCACTTTCTGAGGTATTGTGGGAGCACTATCTGAGGTATTAATGGAGCACTGTCTGAGGTACTGAGGTAGCACTTTCTGAGATATTGAGGGAGCACGTTCTGAGGTGTTGAGCAGGCACTTTCTGATGTATTGAGGGAGCAGTATTGGAGCTATTGAGGGAGCACTATCAGAGGTACTGAGGGAACACTTTCTGACGTATTGTGGGAGCACTTTCTGAGGTATTGAGGGAGCACTATCTGAGGTACTGAGGGCACACTTTCTGAGGTATTGAGGAAGCACATTCTGAGGTATTGAGGAAGCAATTTCTGAGGTATTGATGGAGCACTATCTGAGGTACTGAGGGAGAACTATCTGAGGTATTGATGGAGCACTTTCTGAGGTATTGAGGGAGCACTGTCTGAGGTACTGAGGGAGCACTTTCTGACATACTGAGGGAGCACGTTCTGAGGTATTGAGCAGGCACTTTCTGATGTATTGAGGGAGCAGTATTGGAGCTATTGAGGGAGCATTATCAGAGGTGCTGAGGGAGCACTTTCTGAGGTATTGAGGAAGCATTTTCTGTGGTATTGTGGGAGCACTATCTGATGTATTGAGGAAGCACTTTCTGAGGTATTGAGGGAGCACTATCTGAGGTACTGAGTGAACTCTTTCTGAGGTATTGAGGAAGCACTATCTGAGGTACTGAGGGAGCACTTTCTGAGGTATTGAGGGAGCACTATCTGAGGTACTGACGGAGAACTATCTGAGGTACTGAGGGAGCACTTTCTGAGGTAATGGCGGAGCATTATGTGAGGTACTGAGGGAGAACTATCTGAGTTACTGAGGGAGCACTTTCTGAGTTATTGAGGGAGGACTGTCTGAGGTACTGAGGAAGCACTTTCTGAGGTATTGAGGGAACACTATCTGAGGTATTGAGGAAGCACTTTCTGAGGTATTGAGGGAGCAGTTTCTGAGGTATTGAGGGAGCACTATCTGAGGTACAGAGGGAGCACTTTCTGAGGTATTGAGGAAGCACTTTCAGAGGTATTGACGGAGCACTCGCTGGGGTACTGAGGAAGCACTTTCTGAGGTATTGAGGGAGCACTATCTGAGGTATTGAGGAAGCACTTTCTGAGGTATTGAGGGAGCACTTTCTGAGGTATTGAGGGAGCACTATCTGAGGTACTGAGGGCGCACTTTCTGAGGTATTGAGGAAGCACTTTCTGAGGTATTGAGGAAGCAATTTCTGAGGTATTGAGGGAGCACTATATGAGGTACTGAGGGAGAACTATCTGAGGTATTGTTGGAGCACTTTCTGAGGTATTGGGGGAGCACTGTCTGAGGTCTTGAGGAAGCACTTTCTGAGATATTGAGGGAGCACGTTCTGAGGTATTGAGCAGGCACTTTCTGATGTATTGAGGGAGCAGTATTGGAGCTATTGAGGGAGCAATATCAGAGGTACTGAGGGAGCACTTTCTGAGGTATTGAGGAAGCACTTTCTGAGGTCTTGAGGAAGCATTTTCTGTGGTATTGAGGGAGCACTTTCTGAGGTATTGAGGGATCACTATCTGAGGTACTGAGGGAGCACTTTCTGAGGTATTGAGGGAGCACTTTCTGAGGTACTGATGGAGCACTTTCTGAGGTATTGAGGGAGCAATATCTGAGGTAATGTTGGAGCACTTTATGAGGTAATGAAGAAGCACTTTCTGAGGTACTGAGGAGAACTCTCTGAGTTATTGATGGAGCACTATCTGAGGAATTGAGGGAGCACTATCTGAGGTAGTGTGGGAGCTCTTTCTGAGGTATTGAGGAAGCACTTTCTGAGGTATTGAGGAAACACTATCTGAGGTATTGATGAAGCACTTTCTGAGGTACTGAGGAGAACTCTCTGAGTTATTGGGGAGCACTAACTGAGGTATTGAGGGAGCAGTATCTGAGGTACTGAGGGAGCACTTTCTGAGGTATTGAGGAAGCACTTTCTGAAGTATTGATGAAGCACTTTCTGAGATATTGAGGAAGCACTTTCAGAGATACTGAGGGAGAATTTTCTGAGGTATTGAGTGAGCACTATCTGCCGTACTGAGGGAGCACATTCTGAGGTATTGAGGAAGCACTCTCTGAGGTTCTGAGGGAGAACTATCTGAGTTATTGCTGGAGCACTTTCTGAGGTACTGAGCGATAACTACCTGAGCAACTGAGGGAGAACTATCTGAGGTACTGAGGGAGCACTTTCTGAGGTACTGAGGGAGCACTATCTGAGGCATTGAGTGAGCACTATCTGAGGTACTGAGGGAGCACTTTCTGAGGTATTGAGGGAGCACTTTCTGAGGAACTGAGGGAGAACTATCTGAGGTACTGAAGGAGCAAATTTCTGAGGTATTGAGGGAGCACTTTCTGACATACTGAGGAAGCACTATCTGAGGTCCTGAGGGAGAGTTATCTGTGGTACTGAGGGAGCACCTTCTGATGTATTGAGTGAGCACTTTCTGAGGTACTGTGCGAGCACTTTCAGATGTATTGAGGGTGAACTATCTGAGGTATTGAGGGAGCACTATCTGAGGTATTGAGGGAGAACTATCTGAGGTACTGAGGGGGAACTATCTTAGGTACTGAGGAAGCGCTTTCTGATGTGTTGAGGGAGCACGATCTGAGTCACTGACGGAGAACTGTCTGAGGTGCTGAGGGAGCACTTTCTGGGGTATTGAGGGAGGACTCTCTGAGGTACTGAGGGAGAACTATCTGAGGTACTGTAGGAGAACTATCTGAGGTACTAAGGAAGAACTATCTGTGGTACTGAGGGAGCACTTTCTGAGTTATTCAGGGAGCACTCTCTGCGGTACTGAGGGAGAACTATCTGAGGTATTGATGGAGCACTTTCTGGAGTATTGAGGGAGCACTCTCTGAGGTACTGAGGGAGAACTATCTGAGGTATTGAGGGAGCACTATCTGAAGTATTGAGGGAGAACTATCTGAGGTATTGAGGGAGCACTATCTGAGTTATTGAGGGAGAACTATCTGAGGTATTGAGGGAGCACTATCTGAGGCATTGAGGAAGAGCTATTTGAGGTATTGAGGAAGCACTTTCAGAGGTATTGAGGGAGCACTATCTGAGGCATTGAGGGAGAACTGTCTGGGGTATTTAGGGAGCGCTTTCTGAGGTATTGATGGAGCACTTTCTGAGATATTGAGGGAGCACTTTCTGAGGTACTGAGGGATAACTTTCTGAGGTAATCAGGGAGAACTTTCAGAGGTGTTGAGGGAGAATTATCTGAGGTATTGATGGAGCACTTTCTGAGGAATTGAGGGAGCACTTTCTGAGGTACAGAGAAAGCACTATCTGAGGTACTGCGGAAAAACTATCTGAAGTACTGAGGGACTACTTTCTGAAGTATTGAGGGAGCACTTTCTGAGTTACTGAGGCAGAACTATCTTAGGTACTGAGGGCGCACTATCTGAGGTACTGAGGGAGCACTATCTGAAGTTTTGAGGGAGAACTATCTGAGGTACTGAGGGAGCACTTTCTGTGGTATTGAGGGAGCACTTTCTGAGGGACTGAGGAAGAACTATCTGAGGTATTGATGCAGCACTATCTGAGGTATTGAGGGAGAACTATCTGAGGTATTGTGGGAGCACGCTCTGAGGTATTGAGGGAGAACAATCTGAGGTATTGAGGGAGCACTATCTGAGGCATTGATGGAGCACTATCTGAGGTATTGATGGAGCACTATCTGAGATATTGAGGGAACACTTTCTGACGTACTGAGAAAGCACTATGTGAGGTACTGAGGTAGAACTACCTGAGGTATTGAGGGAGCAGTTTCTGAGGAACTGAGGGAGCACTTTCTGACGTACTGAGGGAACACTTTCTGAGGTAATCCGGGAGCACTTTCAGAGGTATTGAGGTAGAACTATCTGAGGTATTGGTGGAGAACTATCTGAGGTATTGATGGAGCACTTTCTGAGATATTGAGGGAGCACTTTCTGACGTACTGAGAAAGCACTATATGAGGTACTGAGGGGGAACTACCTGAGGTATTGAGGGAGCACTTTCTGAGGTAATGAGAGAATACTTTCTGAGGTATTCAGGGAGCACTTTCTGAGGTATTCAGGGAGAACTATCTGAGGTACTGAGGGAGCACTTTCTGAGGTATTGAGGGAGCACTATCAGAGGTACTGTGGGAGAACTATCTGAGGTTGTGAGGGTTCACTTTCTGGGGTACTGAGGAAGCACTATCTGAGGTACCGAGGGAGCACTTTCTGAGGTACTGAGGGAGAACTATCTGATGTACTGAGGGACCACTTTCTGTTGTATTGAGGGAGCACTTTCTGAGTTACTGAAGGAGAACGATCTTCGGTACTGAGGGAGCACGTTCTGAGTTACTGAGGGAGCACTATCAGAGGTACTGAGGGAGAACTATTTGAGGTTGTGAGGGAGCACTTTCTGAGGTATTCAGGGAGCACTATCTGAGGTACTGAGGGAGCACTAACTGAGGTACTGATGGAGAACTATCTGAGGTACTGAGGGAGCACTTTCTGAGGTAGTGAGGGAGCACTCTCTGAGGTACTGAGGGAGCACTATTTGAGGCATTGCGGTCGCACTTTCTGAGGTATTGAGGGAGTACTTTTTGAGGTATTGAGGGAGCACTATCGCAGGTAGTGAGGGAGTGTTTTCTGAGGTATTGAGGGAGCACTTTCTTAGGAATTGAGGAAGCACTTTCTGAGGTATTGAGGGAGCACTTTCTGAGGTATTGAGGGAGCACTTTCTGGGGTACTGAGGAAGCACTTTCTGAGGTATTGAGTGAGCACTATCTGAGGTATTGAGGGTGCACTATCTGAGTTACTGAGGGAGCACTTCCTGAGGTATTGAGGAAGCACTATCTGAGGTACTGAGGGAGACCTATCTGAGGTATTGATGGAGCACATTCTGAGGTATTGAGGGAGCACTTACTGAGGTACTGAGGGAGAACTATCTGAGGTACAGAGGGAGAACTATCTGAGGTACTGAGGGACCACTTTCTGAAGTATTGAGGGGGCACTACGTGAGGCATTGAGGTAGCACTATCTGAGGTACTGAGAGAGCACTTTCTGAGGTATTTAGGGAGCACTTTCTGAGGTACTGAGGGAAAACTCTCTGAGGTACTGAGGGAGAACTATCTGAGGTACTGAGGGAGCAATTTCTGAGGTACTGAGGGAGCACTTTCTGACGTACTGAGGAAGCACTATCTGAGGTACTGAGGGAGTGCCATCTCAGGTACTGGGACAGCACTTTCTGAGGTATTGAGGGAGCACTTTCTGAGGTACTGTTGGAGCAAATTCAGATTTTGTGAGGGAGAACTATCTGAGGTATTGAGGGAGTACTATCTGAGGTATTGATGGAGGACTATCGGAGGTATTGAGGGACCACTATCTGAGGTATTGAGGGAGAACTATCTGAGGTATTGAGGGAGCACTATCTGAGGCATTGATGGAGAACTCTGAGATATTGAGGGAGCACTTTCAGAGGTATTGAGGGAGCACTATCTGAGGTATTGAGGGAGAACTATCTGAGGTATTAGGGGAGCACTTTCAGAGGTATTGAGGGAGCACTTTCTGAGGTATTGATGGAGCAGTATCTGAGGGATTGATGGAGCACTTTCTCAGATATTGAAGGAGCACATTCTGAGGTACTGAGGAAGCGCTATCTGAGGTACTGAGGGAGAACTGTCTGAGGTATTGATGGAGCACTTGCTGAGGTATTGAGGGAGCACTTTCTGAGGTATTGAGGGAGCACTTTGTGAGGTATTGAGGGAGCACTATCTGAGGTACTGAGTAAGCACTATCTGAGGTACTGACGGAGTACTATCTGAGGTACTGAGGGAGAACTATCTGAGGCACTGAGGGACCACTTTCTGAAGTATTGAGTGAGCACTTTCTGAGGTACTGAGGGAGAACTCTCTTAGGTACTGAGGGAACACTTTCTGAGGTACTGAGGGAGCACTATCTGCGGCACTGAGGGAGCACTTTCTGAGGTATTGAGGAGGCACTTTCTGAGGTATTGAGGGAGCACTATCTGAGGTATTGAGGGAGCACTATCTGAGGTACTGAGGGAGCACTTTCTGAGGTATTCAGGAATCACTTTCAGAGGTATTGAGGAAGCACTTTCTGTGGTATTGAGCGAGCACTATCTGAGGTATTGAGGAAGCACTTTCTGAGGTATTAGGGGATCACTTTCTGAGTTACTGAGGGAGCACTTTCTGTGGTATTGAGGGAGCACTATCTGAGGTAATTTTGGAGCACTTTCTGACGTATTGAGTAAGCACTTTCTGAGGTACTGAGGGAGAACTATCTGAGGTATTTAGGGAGCACTTTCTGAGGTATTGAGGGAGCACTTTCTGAGGTAGTGAGGGAGCACTTTCTGAGGTATTGAGGAAGCACTTTCCGAGGTATTGAGGGAACACTATCTGAGGTATTGAGGAAGCACCTTCTGAGGTATTGAGGGAGCACTATCTGAGGTATTGAACGAGCACTATCTGAGGTACTGTGGGAGCACTTTCTGAGGTAGTGAGGGAGCACTTTCTGAGGTATTGAGGAAGCACTTTCCGAGGTATTGAGGGAACACTATCTGAGGTATTGAGGAAGCACCTTCTGAGGTATTGAGGGAGCACTATCTGAGGTATTGAACGAGCACTATCTGAGGTACTGTGGGAGCACGTTGTGAGGTATTGAGGGAGCACTTTCTGAGGTACTGTGGGATCACTATCTGAGGTATTGAGGGAGCACTTACTGAGGTACTGAGGAAGCACTGTCTGAGGAACCGAGGGAGAAATATCTGAGGTATTGATGCAGCACTTTCTGAGGTACTGAGGGACAACTATCTGAGGGACTGAGGGAAAATTATCTGAGGTACTGAGGGAGCACTTTCTGATGTATTGAGGGTGCACTATCTGAGGCATTGAGGGAGCACTATCTGAGGTATTGTGGAAGCAATTTCATATGTATTGAAGGAGAACTATCTGAGGTATTGAGGGAGCATTATCTGAGGTATTGAGGTTGCACTATCTGAGGTATTGAGGGAGAACTATCAGAGGTATTGAGGGAGCACTATCTGAGGCATTGACGGTGAACGATTTGAGGTATTGAGGGAGCACTTTTAGAGGTATTGAGGAGCACTATCTGAGGTATTGAGGGAGAATTATCTGAGGGACTGAGGGAGAACTATCTTGGGGTACTGAGGGAGCAAATTTCTGAGGCATTGAGGGAGCACTTTCTGACGTACTGAGGGAGCACTTTCTGATGTATTGAGGGAGCACTTTCTGAGGTATTGTGGGAGCAATTTCATATGTATTGAAGGAGAACTATCTGAGGTATTGAGGGAGCATTATCTGAGGTATTGAGGTTGCTCTATCTGAGGTATTGAGGAAGAACTATCAGAGGTATTGAGGGAGCACTATCTGAGGCATTGACGGTGAACTATTTGAGGTATTGAGGGAGCACTTTTAGAGGTATTGAGGAGCACTATCTGAGGTTTTGAGGGAGAACTATCTGAGGTACTGAGGGAGCACTTTCTGAGGTATTGAGGGAGCACTTTCTGAGGTACTGTTGGAGCACATTCTGATTTACTGAGGGAGAACTATCTGAGGTATTTAGGTTGCAATATCTGACGTATTGAGGGAGAACTATCTGAGGTATTGAGGGAGCACAATCTGAGGCATTGATGGAGCACTTTCTGAGATATTGTAGGAGCACTTTCTGAAGTACTGAGGAAGCACTATCTGAGGTACTGAGGGAGAACTATCTGAGGTATTAATGGAGCACTTTCTGAGTTATTGAGGGAGCACTTTCTGAGGTATTGAGGGATAACTGTCTGTGGTATTGAGGGAGCACTTTCTGAGGTATTGTGGGAGCACTATCTGAGTTATTGAAGGAGCACTATCTGAGGTATTGATGGACCACTATCTGAGGTATTGATGGAGCGCTTTCTGAGACATTGAGGGAGCACTTTCTGTGGTATTGAGGGATAACTCTCTGTGGTATTGAGGGAGTACTTTCTGAGGTATTGAGGGAGCACTTCCTGAGGTAATGAGGAAGCACTTTCGGATGTATTGTGGGAGCACTTTCTGAGGTACTGAGGGAGAACTATCTTAGGTACTGAGTGAGCACTTTCTGAGGTACTGAGGGAGCACTATCTGAGGTACTGAGGGTCAATTTCTGAGGTATTGAGGAGGCACTTTCTGAGGTATTGAGGGAGCACTATCTGAGGTATTGAGGGAGCACTATCTGAGGTACTGAGGGAGCACTTTCTGAGGTATTGAGGAAGCACTTCCTGAGGTATTGAGGAAGCACTTTCTGTGGTATTGAGGGAGCACTGTCTGAGGTATTGAGGAAGCACTTCCTGAGGTATTGAGGGAGCACTTTCTGAGGTACTGAGGGAGCACTTTCTGAGGTATTGAGGAGCACTATCTGAGGTAATGAGGGAGCACTTTCTGAGGTATTGAGGGAGCACTATCTGAGGTACTGAGGGAGCACTTTCTGAGGTATTGAGGAAGCACTCTCTGAGGTACTGAGGGAGAACTATCTGAGGGACTGAGGGAGAACTATCTGAGGTACTGAGGGAGCACTTTCTGAGGTATTGAGTGAGCACTTTCTGAGGTACTGAGGGCGAACTATCTGAGGGCCTGAGGGAGCAAATTTCTGAGGTATTGAAGGAGCACTTTCTGACGTACTGAGGCAGCACTATCTGAGTTACTGAGGGAGTGTAAAGTGAGGTACTGAGGGAGCACTTTCTGATGTATTGAGGGAGCACTTTCTGAGGCCCTGTGGGAGCACTTTCAGAGGTATTGAGGAAGCAATTTCTGAGGTATTGAAGAAGCACTTTCTGAGGTACTGAGGGAGCACTTTCTGAGGTATTGAGGGAGCACTATCTGAGGTACTGAGGGACCACATTCTGAGGTATTGAGGAAGCAGTCTCTGAGGTACTGAGGGAGAACTATCGGAGGTATTGATGGAGCAGTTTCTGAGGTACTGAGGGAGACTATCTGAGGTACTGAGGGAGAACTATCGGCGGTAGTAAGGGAATACTTTCTGAGGTATTGAGGGAGCACTATCTGAGGCATTGAGGGAGCACTATCTGAGGTACTGAGGGAGCACTTTCTGATTTATTGAGGGAGCACTTTCTGATGTACTGCGGGAACACTTACTTATGTATTGAAAGAGCACTTCCAGAAGTATTGAGGGAGAACTATCTGAGGTATTGAGGGAGCACATTCTGAGGTATTGAGGGAGCACCTTCTGAGGTGCTGAGGAAGCACTATCTGAGGTACTGAGGGAGAACTATCTTAGGCACTGAGGGAGCACTTTCTGAGCTACTGAGGGAGCACTACCTGAGGTAATGAGGGAAAACTATCTGCGCTACTGAGGGAGCACTTTCTGAGGTATTGATGGAGCACTATCTGAGGTATTGAGGGAAAACTATCTATGGTATTTAGGGAGCTCTTTCAGATGTATTGAGGGAGCACTATCTGAGGTAATGATGGAGCACTATCTGAGGTATTGAGGAAGGACTTTCTGAGGTACTGAGGGAGAACTACCAGAGGTATTGATGGAGCACTTTCTGAGGTAATGAGGGAGCACTATCTGAGGTACTGAGGGAGAACTATCTGGGGTACTGAGGGAGCACTTTCTGGCGTATTGTGGGAGCAATCTCTGAGGTACTGAGGGACAACTATCTGAGGGATTGATGGAGCACTATCTGAGGTATTGATGAAAACTATCTGAGGTATTGAGGGAGGCCTATCTGAGGCATTGAGGGAGAACTATTTGAGGTATTGAGGGAGCACATTCAGAGGTATTGAGGGAGAACTGTCTGAGGTATTTAGGGAGCACTTTCAGAAGTATTGAGGGAGCACTATCTGAGGTATTGAGGGAGAACTATCTGTGGTATTTAGGGGAGCACTTGCAGAGGCATTGAGGAAGCACTATCTGAGGTTATGATGGAGCACTATCTGAGGTATTGATGGAGCACTATCTTAGGTATTGAGGGAGAACTATCTGAGGTATTGAGGGAGCACTATCTGAGGTATTGAGGGAGAACGATCTGACGTATTGAGGGAGGACTATCTGAGGCATTGAGGGAGACATATTTGAGGTATTGAGGGAGCACATTCAGAGGTATTGAGGGAGCAATATCCGAGGTATTGATGGAGCACTATCTGAGGTATTGATGGAGCACTTTCTGAGGTATTGAGGGAACACTTTCTGACGTACTGAGGAAGCACTATATGAGGCACTGAGGGAGAACTATCTAAGGTGTTGATGGAGCACTTTCTGAGGTATTGAGGGAGCACTTTCTGAGGTATTGAGGGAACATTTTCTGAGGTATTCAGGGAGCACTTTCAGAGGTATTGAGGGAGAACTATCTGAGGTATTGATGGAGCACTTTCTGAGGTATTGAGGGAGCACTTTCTGAGGTACAGAGAAAGCACTATCTGAGGTACTGAGGGAGAACTATCTGAGGTACTGAGGAAGAACTATCTGAAGTACAGAGGGACCACTTTCTGAAGTTTTGAGAGAGCACTTTCTTAGTTCCTGATGGAGAACTATCTTTGGTACTGAGGGAGCACTTTCTGAGGTACTGAGGGAGCTCTATCGGAGGGACTGAGGGAGAACTATCTGAGGTACTGAGGGAGCACTTTCTGAGGTATTGAGGGAGCACTATCTGAGGTACAGAGGGAGAACTATCTGAGGTACTGAGGGAGCACTTTCTGAGGTATTGAGGAAGGACTTTCTGAGGTACTGAGGGAGAACTATCTGAGGTACTGAGGGAGCAAATTTCTGAGGTATTCACGGAGCACTTTCTGACGTACTGAGGAAGCACTATCTGAGGTACTGAGGGAGTGCTATCTGAGATACTGAGGGAGCGATTTCTGATGTATTGAGGGAGCACTTTCTAAGGTACTGTGGGAGCAATTTCAGATGGATTGAGGGAGAAGTATCTGAGGTATTGAGGGAGCACTATCTGAGGTATTGAGAGAGAACTATCTGAGGTATTGATGGAGCACTATCTGAGGCATTGAGGGAGAGCTATTTGAGGTATTGAGGGAGCACTTTCAGAGGTATTGAGGAGCATTCTCTGAGGTATTGAGGGAGAACTATCTGACGTACTGAGGGAGCACTTTGTGAGGTATTGAGGAAGCACTTTCTGAGGTATTAATGAAACACTTTCTGAGGTATAGAGGAAGCACTTTCTGAGGTACTGAGGGAGCACTTTCTGAGGTATTGAGGGATCACTAACTGAGGTACTGAGGGAGCACTTTCTGAGGTATTGAAGGAGCACTCTCTGAGGTACTGAGGGAGAACTATCCGAGGGACTCAGGGAGAACTATCTGCGGTACTGTGGGAACACTTTCTGAGGTATTGAGGGAGCACTACCTGAGGCATTGAGGGAGCACTATCTGAGGTACTGAGGGAGCTCTTTCTGATTTATTGAGGGAGCACTTTCTCAGGTACTGAGGAAGAACTATCTGAGATAATGAGCGAGCAAATTTCTGAGATATTGATGGTGCACTTTCTGACGTACTGAGGAAGTACTATCTGAGGTATTGAGGGAGTGCTATCTGAGGTGCTGAGGGAGCATTTTCTGATGAATTGAGAGAGCACTCTCTGATGTCTTGACGGAGAACTATCTGTGGTATTTCGGGAGCTCTTTCAGAGGTATTGAGGGATCACTATCTGAGATATAAATGGAGCACTATCTGAGGTATTGAGGAAGCACTTTCTGAGGTACTGAGGGAGAACTACCTGAGGTATTGATGGAGCACTTTCTGAGGTATTGAAGGAGTACTTTCAGAAGTATTGAGGGAGAACTATCTGAGGTATTGAGGGAGCACATTCTGAAGTATTGAGGGAGCACCTTCTGAGGTACTGAGGAAGCACTATCTGAGGTACTGAGGGAGAACTATCTTAGACACTGAGGGAGCACTTTCTGAGCTACTGAGGGAGCACTACCTGAGGTACCGAGGGAAAAATATCTGAGGTACTGAGGGAGCACTTTCTGAGGTATTGAGGGAGAACTATCTGTGGTATTTAGGGAGCTCTTTCAGATGTATTGAGGGAGCACTATCTGTGGTCATGATGGAGCACTATCTGAGGTATTCAGGAAGGACTTTCTGAGGTACTGAGGGAGAACTACCAGTGGTATTGATGGAGCATTTTCTGAGGTATTGAGGGAGAACTATCTGTGGTATTTAGGGAGCTCTTTCAGATGTATTGAGGGAGAACTTTCTGAGGTAATGATGGAGCACTATCTGAGGTATTGAGGGAAGACTTTCTGGGGTACTGAGGGAGTACTACCAGAGGTATTGATGGAGCACTTTCTGAGGTAATGAGGGAGCACTATCTGAGGTCCTGAGGGAGAACTATCTGAGGTATTGATGGAGCACTATCTGAGGTATTGAGGGAGAACTATCTGAGGTATTGAGGGAGCACTATCTGAGGTATTGAGGGAGAACTATCTGGGGTATTGAGGGAGCACATTCAGAGGTATTGAGGGAGCAATATCCGAGGTATTGATGGAGCACTATCTGAGGTATTGATGGAGCACTTTCTGAGGTATTGAGGGAGCACTATCTGACGTACTGAGGAAGCACTATATGAGGCACTGAGGGAGAACTACCTAAGGTATTGATGGAGCACTTTCTGAGGTATTGAGTGAGCACCTTCTGAGGTACTGAGGGAAAACTTTCTGAGGTATTCAGGGAGCATTGTCAGAGGTATTGAGGGAGAAATATCTGAGGTATTGATGGAGCACTTTCTGAGGTATTGAGGGAGCACTTTCTAAGGTACAGAGTAAGCACTATCTGAGGTACTGAGGGAGAACTATCTGAGGTACTGAGGAAGAACTATCTGAAGTACTGAGGGACCACTTTCTGAAGTTTTGAGAGAGCACTTTCTTAGTGCCTGAGGGAGAACTATCTTAGGTACTGAGGGAGCACATTCTGAGGTACTGAGGGAGCACTATCGGAGGAACTGAGGGAGAACTACCTGAGGTACTGAGGGAGCACTTTCTGAGGTATTGAGGGTGCACTATCTGAGGTACTGAGGGGGAATTATCTTAGGTTGTGAGGATGCACTTTCTGAGGTATTCAGGGAGCACTTTCTGAGGTATTAAGGAAGAACTATCTAAGGTTGTGAGGGAGCACTTTCTGAGGTATTGAGAGAGCACTATGTGAGGTACTGAGGAAGAACTATCTGATGTTGTGAGGGAGAACTTTCTGACGTATTCAGGGAGCATTATCTCATGTACTGAGGGAGCACTATCTGAGGTATTGAGGGAGCACTCTCGAGGTACTGAGGGAGCACTTTTTGAGGTATTGAGGAAGCACTTTCTGAGGTATTGCGGAAGCACTTTCTGAGGTATTGAGGAAGCACTTTCTGAGGTATTGAGGGAGCACTTTCTGAGGTATTGCGGGAGCACTATCTGAGGTACTGAGGGAGCACTTTCTGAGGTATTGAGGAAGCACTTTCTGAGGTACTGAGGGAGAACTATCTGAGGTACTGAGGGAGCACTTTCTGAGGAATTGAGGGAGCACTATCTGATGCATTGAGGGAACACTTTCTGAGGTACTGAGGGAGAACTATCTGAGGTACTGAGGGACCAAATTTCTGAGGTATTCAGGGAGCACTTTCTGACGTACTGAGGGAGCACTATCTTAGGTACTGAGGGAGTGCTATCTGAGGTACTGAGGGAGCAATTTCTGATGTATTGAGGGAGCAAATTCTAAGGAACTGTGGGAGCAATTTCAGATGGATTGAGGGAGAACTATCTGAGGTATTGAGGGAGCACTATCTGAGGCATTGAGGTAGCACTATCTGAGGTATTGAGGGAGAACTATCTGAGGTATTGATGGAGCACTATCCGAGGCATTGAGGGAGAGCTATTTGAGGTATTGAGGGAGCACTTTCAGAGGTATTGAGGAGCATTTTCTGAGGTATTGAGGGAGAACTATCTGAGGTACTGAGGGAGCGCTTTGTGAGGTATTGAGGAAGCACTTTCTGAGGTATTAAGGGAGCACTTTCTGAGGTATAGAGGAAGCACTTTCTGAGGTACTGAGGGAGCACTTTCTGAGGTATTGAGGGAGCACTATCTGAGATACTGAGGGAGCACTTTCTGAGGTATTGAGGGAGCACTCTCTGAGGTACTGAGGGAGAACAATCTGAGGTATTGAGTGAGCACTTTCTGAGGTACTGAGTGAGACAATCTGAGGGACTGAGGGAGAACTATCTGCGGTACTGAGGGAACACTTTCTGAGGTATTGAGGGAGCACTACCTGAGGCATTGAGGGAGCACTATCTGAGGTACTGAGGGAGCAGTTTCTGATTTATTGAGGGAGCACTTTCTAAGGTACTATGGGAGCAATTTCAGATGTATTGAGGGAGAACTATCTGAGGTATTGAGGGAGAAATATCTGAGGTATTGAGGGACCACTATCGGAGGTATTGTGGTAGAATTATCTGAGGTATTGAGGGAGCACTATCTGAGGCATTAAGGGAGAACTACTTGAGGTATTGAGGGAGCACTTTCAGAGGTATTGAGGAGCACTATCTGAGGTATTGAGGGAGAACTATCTGAGGTACTGAGGGAGCACTTTCTGAGGTTTTGAGGGAGCACTATCTGAGGTATTGAGGAAGCACTCTCTGCGGTACTGAGGGCGAACTATCTGATGTATTGATGGAGCACTTTCTGAGGTACTGAGGGAGACTATCTGAGGGACTGAGGGAGAACTATCTGCGGTACTGAGGGAGCACTTTCTGAGGTATTGAGGGAGCACTAACTGAGGCATTGAGGGAGAACTATCTGAGGTACTGAGGGAGCACTTTCTGATTTATTGAGGGAGCACTTTCTCACTACTGAGGGAGAACTATCTGAGATACTGAGGGAGCAAATTTCTGAGGTATTGATGTTGCACTTTCTGACGTACTGAGGAAGCACTATCTGAGGTATTGAGGGAGTGCTATCTGAGGTGCTGAGGGAGAAATATCTGAGGTACTGTGGGAGCACTTTTTGAGGTATTGAGGAAGCACTTTCTGAGGTATTGAGGAAGCACTTTCTGAGGTATTGAGGGAGCACTCTCTGAGGTACTGAGGGAGCACGTTTTGAGGTATTGAGGAAGCACTTTCTGAGGTATTGAGGAAGCACTTTCTGAGGTATTGAGGAGGCACTTTCTGAGGTACTGAGTGAGCACTTTCTGAGGTATTGAGGGAGCACTATCTGAGGTACTGAGGGAGCACTTTCTGAAGTATTGAGGAAGCACTCTCTGAGGAGCTGAGGGGGAACTATCTGAGGTATTGATGGAGCACTTTCTGAGGTACTGAGGGAGAACTATCTGAGGGACTGAGGGAGAAGTATATGAGGTACCTAGGGAGCAATTTCTGAGGTATTGAGGGAGCACCAGCTGATGCATTGAGGGAGCACATTCTGAGGTACTGAGGGAACATTTTCAGAGGTATTGAGGAGCACTATCTGAGGTAATGAGGAAGACCTATCTGAGATACTGAGCGAGCAAATTTCTGAGGTATTGATGGTGCACGTTCTGACGTACAGAGGAAGCACTATCTGAGGTATTGAGTGAGTGCTATCTGAGGTGCTGAGGGAGCATTTTCTCATGTATTGAGAGAGCACTATCTGAGGTACTGAGGGAGAAATATCTGAGGTACTGTGGGAGCACTTTTTGAGGTATTGAGGAAGCACTCTCTGCGGTACTGAGGAAGCACTATCTGAGGTATTGAGGGAGTGCTATCTGAGGTAGTGAGGGAGCACTTTCTGATGTATTGAGGGAGCACTATCTGTGGCACAAAGGGGGAACTATCAGAGGTACTGAGGGAGCAAATTTCTGAGGTATTGATGGTGCACTTTCTGACGTACTGAGGAAGCACTATCTGAGGTACTGATGGATCACTTTCTGATGTATTGAGGGAGCACTTTCTAAGGTACTGTGGGAGCAATTTCAGATGTATTGAAGGAGAACTATCTGAGGTATTGAGGGAGAAATATCTGAGGTATTGAGGGACCACTATCTGAGGTATTGTGGGAGAATTATCTGAGGTATTTAGGGAGCACTATCTGAGGCATTAAGGGAGAACTACTTGAGGTATTGAGGGAGCACTTTCAGAGGTATTGAGGAGCACTATCTGAGGTATTGAGGGAGAACTATCTGAGGTACTGAGGGAGCACTTTCTGAGGTATTGAGGGAGCACTATCTGAGGTACTGAGGGAGCACTTTCTGAGGTATTGAGGAAGCACTCTCTGCGGTACTGAGGGAGAACTATCTGATGTAATGATAGAGCACTTTCTAAGGTACTGAGGGAGACTATCTGAGGGGCTGAGGGAGAACTATCTGAGGTAATGAGGGAGCACTTTCTGACTTATTGAGGGAGCACTTTCTCACTACTGAGGGAGAACTATCTGAGATACTGAGGGTGCAAATTTCTGAGGTATTGATGTTGCACTTTCTCACGTACAGAGGAAGCACTATCTGAGGTATCTGAGGTGCTGAGGGAGCATTTTCTCATGTATTGAGAGAGCACTATCTGAGGTACTGATGGAGAAATATCTGAGGTACTGTGGGAGCACTTTTTGAGGTATTGAGGAAGCGCTCTCTGCGGTACTGAGGGAGAACTATCTGATGTAATGATGGAGCACTTTCTGAGGTATTGAGGAAGCACTTTCTGAGGTATTGAGGAAGCAATGTCTGAGGTACTGAGGGAGCACTTTCTGATGTATTGAGGGAGCACTTTCTGAGGTACTGTGGGAACAATTTCAGATGTATTGAGGGAGAACAATCTGAGGTATTAAGTGAGCACTATCTGAGTTATTGAGGGAGCACTATCTGAGGTATTGTGGGAGAACTATCTGAGGTATTGATGGAGCACTATCTGAGGCATTGATGGAGAACTATTTGAGGTATTGAGGGAACATTTTCAGAGGTATTGAGGAGCACTATCTGAGGTAATGAGGAAGAACTATCTGAGATACTGAGCGAGCAAATTTCTGAGGTATTGATGGTGCACTTTCTGACGGACTGAGGAAGCACTATCTGAGGTACTGAGGGAGAAATATCTGAGGTACTGTGGGAGCACGTTTTGAGGTATTGAGGAAGCACTCTCTGCGGTACTGAGGAAGCACTATCTGAGGTATTGAGGGAGTGCTATCTGAGGTAGTGAGGGAGCACTTTCTGATGTATTGAGGGAGCACTATCTGTGGCACAAAGGGGGAACTATCAGAGGTACTGAGGGAGCAAATTTCTGAGGTATTGATGGTGCACTTTCTGACGTACTGAGGAAGCACTATCTGAGGTACTGATGGATCACTTTCTGATGTATTGAGGGAGCACTTTCTAAGGTACTGTGGGAGCAATTTCAGATGTATTGAGGGAGAACTATCTGAGGTATTGAGGGAGAAATATCTGAGGTATTGAGGGACCACTATCTGAGGTATTGTGGGAGAATTATCTGAGGTATTTAGGGAGCACTATCTGAGGCATTAAGGGAGAACTACTTGAGGTATTGAGGGAGCACTTTCAGAGGTATTGAGGAGCACTATCTGAGGTATTGAGGGAGAACTATCTGAGGTACTGAGGGAGCACTTTCTGAGGTATTGAGGGAGCACTATCTGAGGTACTGAGGGAGCACTTTCTGAGGTATTGAGGAAGCACTCTGCGGTACTGAGGGAGAACTATCTGATGTAATGATAGAGCACTTTCTAAGGTACTGAGGGAGACTATCTGAGGGGCTGAGGGAGAAATATCTGAGGTAATGAGGGAGCACTTTCTGACTTATTGAGGGAGCACTTTCTCACTACTGAGGGAGAACTATCTGAGATACTGAGGGTGCAAATTTCTGAGGTATTGATGTTGCACTTTCTCACGTACAGAGGAAGCACTATCTGAGGTATTGAGTGAGTGCTATCTGAGGTGCTGAGGGAGCATTTTCTCATGTATTGAGAGAGCACTATCTGAGGTACTGATGGAGAAATATCTGAGGTACTGTGGGAGCACTTTTTGAGGTATTGAGGAAGCGCTCTCTGCGGTACTGAGGGAGAACTATCTGATGTAATGATGGAGCACTTTCTGAGGTATTGAGGAAGCACTTTCTGAGGTATTGAGGAAGCAATGTCTGAGGTACTGAGGGAGCACTTTCTGATGTATTGAGGGAGCACTTTCTGAGGTACTGTGGGAACAATTTCAGATGTATTGAGGGAGAACAATCTGAGGTATTAAGTGAGCACTATCTGAGTTATTGAGGGAGCACTATCTGAGGTATTGTGGGAGAACTATCTGAGGTATTGATGGAGCACTATCTGAGGCATTGATGGAGAACTATTTGAGGTATTGAGGGAACATTTTCAGAGGTATTGAGGAGCACTATCTGAGGTAATGAGGAAGAACTATCTGAGATACTGAGCGAGCAAATTTCTGAGGTATTGATGGTGCACTTTCTGACGGACTGAGGAAGCACTATCTGAGGTATTGAGGGAGTGGTATCTGAAGTTCTGAGGGAGCATTTTCTGAGGTATTGAGTGAGCACTATCTGTGGCACTGACGGAGAACTATCAGAGGTACTGAGGGAGCAAATTTCTGAGGTATTCAGGAAGCACTTTCTGACGTACTGAGGAAGCACTATCTGAGGTACTGAGGGAGTGCTATCTGAGGTACTGAGGGAGCACTTTCTGATGTATTGAGGGAGCACTTTCTGAGGTACTGTGGGAACAATTTCAGATGTATTGAGGGAGAACTATCTGAGGTATTAAGGGAGCACTATCTGAGTTATTGAGGGAGCATTATCTGAGGTATTGTGGGAGAACTATCTGAGGTATTGATGGAGCACTATCTGAGGCATTGAGGGAGAACTATTTGAGGTATTGAGGGAACATTTTCAGAGGTATTGATGGAGCACTATCTGAGGTAATGAGGAAGAACTATCTGAGATACTGAGCGAGCAAATTTCTGAGGTATTGATGGTGCACTTTCTGACGTACTGAGGAAGCAATATCTGAGGTATTGAGGGAGTTCGATCTGAGGTGCTGAGGGAGCATTTTCTGATGTATTGAGAGAGCACTATCTGAGGTACTGAGGGAGAACTATCTGAGGTATTGAGGGAGCACGATCGGAGTTATTGAGGGAGAACTACCTGAGGTATTGAGGGAGAATTATCTGAGGTATTGAGGGAGCACTATCTGAGGCATGGAGGGAGAACTATTTGAGGTATTGAGAGAGCACTTTCAGAGGTATTGAGGGAGAACTATCTGAGGTATTGAGGGAGCACTATCTGTGGGATTGAGGGAGAACTATCTGAGGTATTTAGGGAGCACTATCTGAGATATTGAGGGAGAACTATCTGATGTATTGAGGGAGCACTATCTGAGGCATTGAGGGAGAACTATTTGAGGTATTGAGGGAGCACTTTCAGAGGTATTGAGGAGCACTATCTGAGGTATTGAGGGAGAACTATCTGTGGTATTTAGGGAGCTCTTTCAGAAGTATTGAGGGAGCACTATCTGATGTAATGATGGAGCACTATCTGAGGTGTTGAGGAAGCACTTTCTGACGTACTGAGGGAGAACAACCTGAGGTATTGATGGAGCACTTTCTGAGGTATTGAGGGAGCACTTTCTGAGGTACTGAGGAAGCACTATCTGGGGTACTGAGGGAGAACTATCTTAGGCACTGAGGGAGCACTTTCTGAATTACTGAGGGAGCACCAGCTGATGCATTGAGGGAGCACATTCTGAGGTACTGAGGGAGCACTTTCTGAGGTATTGAGTGAGCACTATCTGAGGCACTGACGGAGAACTATCAGAGGTACTGAGGGAGCAAATTTCTGAGGTATTCAGGAAGCACTTTCTGACGTACTGAGGAAGCACTATCTGAGGTACTGAGGGAGTGCTATCTGAGGTACTGAGGGATCACTTTCTGATGTATTGAGGGAACACTTTCTAAGGTACTGTGGGAGCAATTTCAGATGTATTGAGGGAGAACTATCTGAGGTATTGAGGGAGAAATATCTGAGGTATTGAGGGACCACTATCTGAGGTATTGTGGGAGAATTATCTGAGGTATTGAGGGAGCACTATCTGAGGCATTAAGGGAGAACTACTTGAGGTATTGAGGGAGCACATTCAGAGGTATTCAGGAGCACTATCTGAGGTATTGAGGGAGAACTATCGGAGGTACTGAGGGAGCACTTTCTGAGGTATTGAGGAAGCAGTTTCTGAGGTATTGAGGAAACACGTTCTGAGGTATTGAGGAAGCACTTTCTGAGGTACTGAGGAAGCACTTTCTGAGGTATTGAGGGAGCACTATCTGAGGTACTGAGGGAGCACTTTCTGAGGTATTGAGGAAGCACTCTCTGCGGTACTGAGGGAGAACTATCTGATGTATTGATGGAGCACTTTCTGAGGTACTGAGGGAGACTATCTGAGGGACTGAGGGAAAATTATCTGCGGTACTGAGGGAGCACTTTCTGTGGTATTGAGGGAGCACTAAATGAGGCATTGAGGGAGAACTATCTGAGGTACTGAGTGAGCCCTTTCTGGGGTATTGAAGGAGCACTCTCTGAGGTACTGAGGGAGCACTTTCTGAGGTACTGATTGAGAACTATCTGAGGTATTGAGCGAGCACTTTCTGAGGTATTGAGGGAGCACTCTCTGAGGTACTGAGTGAGCACGTTTTGAGTTATTGAGGAAGCACTTTCTGAGGTATTGAGGAAGCACTTTCAGAGGTATTGAGGAGGCACTTTCTGAGGTACTGAGTGAGCACTTTCTGATGTATTGAGGGAGCACTATCTGAGGTACTGAGGGAGCACTTTCTGAGGTATTGAGGAAGCACTCTCTGAGGTGCTGAGGGAGAACTATCTGAGGTATTGATGGAGCACTTTCTGAGGTACTGAGGGAGAACTATCTGAGGGACTGAGGGAGAAGTATCTGAGGTACCTAGGGAGCAATTTCTGAGGTATTGAGGGAGCACCAGATGATGCATTGAGAGAGCACATTCTGAGGTACTGAGGGAGCACTTTCTGAGGTATTGAGTGAGCACTTTCTGAGGTACTGTGGGAACAATTTCAGATGTATTGAGGGAGAACTATCTGAGGTACTGATGGAGTGCTATCTGTGGTACTGAGGGAGCACTTTCTGAGGTATTGAGGGTGCACTATCTGAGGTACTGAACGAGCACTTTCTGTGGTATTGAGGAAGCACTCTCTGAGGTACAGAGGGAGAACTATCTGAGGTATTGATGTAGCACTTTCTGAGGTACTGAGGGAACACTTTCTTTGGTATTCAGGTAGCACTTTCAGAGGTATTGAGGGAGAACTATCTGAGGCATTGATGGAGCACTTTCTGAGGTACTGAGGGGGCACTATCTGAGGTACTGAGGGAGAACTACCTGAGGTACTGAGGGAGCACTTTCTGAGGTACTGAGGAAGCACTATCTGGGGTACTGAGGGAGAACTATCTTAGGCACTGAGGGAGCACTTTCTGAATTACTGAGGGAGCACCAGCTGATGCATTGAGGGAGCACATTCTGAGGTACTGAGGGAGCACTTTCTGAGGTATTGAGTGAGCACTATCTGAGGCACTGACGGAGAACTATCAGAGGTACTGAGGGAGCAAATTTCTGAGGTATTCAGGAAGCACTTTCTGACGTACTGAGGAAGCACTATCTGAGGTACTGAGGGAGTGCTATCTGAGGTACTGAGGGATCACTTTCTGATGTATTGAGGGAACACTTTCTAAGGTACTGTGGGAGCAATTTCAGATGTATTGAGGGAGAACTATCTGAGGTATTGAGGGAGAAATATCTGAGGTTTTGAGGGACCACTATCTGAGGTATTGTGGGAGAATTATCTGAGGTATTGAGGGAGCACTATCTGAGGCATTAAGGGAGAACTATTTGAGGTATTGAGGGAGCACATTCAGAGGTATTCAGGAGCACTATCTGAGGTATTGAGGGAGAACTATCGGAGGTACTGAGGGAGCACTTTCTGAGGTATTGAGGAAGCAGTTTCTGAGGTATTGAGGAAACACGTTCTGAGGTATTGAGGAAGCACTTTCTGAGGTACTGAGGAAGCACTTTCTGAGGTATTGAGGGAGCACTATCTGAGGTACTGAGGGAGCACTTTCTGAGGTATTGAGGAAGCACTCTCTGCGGTACTGAGGGAGAACTATCTGATGTATTGATGGAGCACATTCTGAGGTACTGAGGGAGACTATCTGAGGGACTGAGGGAGAACTATCTGCGGTACTGAGGGAGCACATTCTGAGGTATTGAGGGAGCACTAAATGAGGCATTGAGGGAGAACTATCTGATGTACTGAGTGAGCCCTTTCTGGGGTATTGAGGGAGCACTCTCTGAGGTACTGAGGGAGCACTTTCTGAGGTACTGATTGAGAACTATCTGAGGTATTGAGCGAGCACTTTCTGAGGTATTGAGGGAGCACTCTCTGAGGTACTGAGTGAGCACGTTTTGAGTTATTGAGGAAGCACTTTCTGAGGTATTGAGGAAACACTTTCAGAGGTATTGAGGAGGCACTTTCTGAGGTACTGAGTGAGCACTTTCTGAGGTATTGAGGGAGCACTATCTGAGGTACTGAGGGAGCACTTTCTGAGGTATTGAGGAAGCACTCTCTGAGGTGCTGAGGGAGAACTATCTGAGGTATTGATGGAGCACTTTCTGAGGTACTGAGGGAGAACTATCTGAGGGACTGAGGGAGAAGTATCTGAGGTACCTAGGAAGCAATTTCTGAGGTATTGAGGGAGCACCAGCTGATGCATTGAGAGAGCACATTCTGAGGTACTGAGGGAGCACTATCTGAGGTATTGAGTGAGCACTTTCTGAGGTACTGTGGGAACAATTTCAGATGTATTGAGGGAGAACTATCTGAGGTACTGATTGAGTGCTATCTGTGGTACTGAGGGAGCACTTTCTGAGGTATTGAGGGTGCACTATCTGAGGTACTGAACGAGCACTTTCTGAGGTATTGAGGAAGCACTCTCTGAGGTACAGAGGGAGAACTATCTGATGTATTGATGGAGCACTTTCTGAGGTACTGAGGGAACATTGTTTTTGGTATTCAGGCAGCACTTTCAGAGGTATTGAGGGAGAACTATCTGAGGCATTGATGGAGCACCTTCTGAGGTATTGAGAGAGCACTTTCTTAGTTCCTGAGGCAGAACTATCTTAGGTACTGAGGGATCACTTTCTGAGGTACTGAGGGGGCACTATCTGAGGTACTGAGGGAGAACTACCTGAGGTACTGAGGGAGCACTTTCTGAGGTACTGACGGTGCACTATCTGAGGTACTGAGGGGGAATTATCTGAGGTTGTTAGGGTGCACTTTCTGAGGTATTCAGGGAGCACTTTCTGAGGTACTAAGGAAGAACTATCTGATGTTGTGAGGGAGCACGTTCTGAGGTATTCAGGGAGCACAATCTGCTGTACTGAGGGAGCACTATCTGAGGTACTAATAGAGAACTATCTGAGGTACTGAGCGAGCACTTTCTGAGGTATTGAGGGAGCACTCTCGAGGTAATGAGGGAGAACTTTTTGAGGTATTGAGGAAGCACTTTCTGAGGTATTGCGGAAGCACTTTCTGAGGTATTGAGGAATCACTTTCTGAGGTACTGAGTGAGCACTTTCTGAGGTATTGAGTGAGCACTATCTGAGGTACTGAGGGAGCACTTTCTGAGGTAATGTTGGAGCACTACCTGAGTTATTGAGGAAGGACTTTCTGAGGTACTGAGGGAGAACTACCAGAGGTATTGTTGGGGCACTTTCTGAGGTAATGAGTGAGCACTATCTGAGGTACTGAGGGAGAACTATCTGAGGTACTGAGGGAGCACTTTATGGGGTATTGTGGGAGAACTCTCTGAGGTACTGAGGGAGAACTATCTGAGGTATTGAGGGAGCACTATCTGAGGTATTGAGGGAGAACTGTCTGAGGTATTGAGGGAGCACTGTCTAATGTATTGAGGGAGAACTATCTGAGGTATTGAGGGAGCACATTCAGAGGTATTGAGGGAGCAATATCCGTGTTATTGATGGAGCACTATCTGAGGTATTGATGGAGCACTTTCTGAGGTATTCAGGGAGCACTTTCTGACGTACTGAGGAAGCACTATCTGAGGTACTGAGGGAGTGCTATCTGAGGTACTGAGGGATCACTTTCTGATGTATTGAGGGAGCACTTTCTAAGGTACTGTGGGAGCAATTTCAGGTGTATTGAGGGAGACCTACCTGAGGTATTGAGGGAGAAATATCTGAGGTATTGAGGGACCACTATCTGAGGTATTGTGGGAGAATTATCTGAGGTATTGAGGGAGCACTATCTGAGGCATTAAGGGAGAACTACTTGAGGTATTGAGGGAGCACTTTCAGAGGTATTGAGGAGCACTATCTGAGGTATTGAGGGAGGACTATCTGAGGTACTGAGGGAGTACTTTCTGAGGTATTGAGGATGCACTATCTGAGGTACTGAGGGAGCACTTTCTGAGGTATTGAGGAAGAACTCTCTGCGGTACTGAGGGAGAACTATCTGATGTAATGATGGAGCACTTTCTGAGTTACTGAGGGAGACTATCTGAGGGACTGAGGGAGCACTTTCTGAGGTACTGAGGGAGCACTTTCTGAAGTATTGAGGGAGCACTAACTGAGGCATTGAGGGAGAACTATCTGAGGTATTGAGGGAGCACTTTCTGATTTATTAAGGGAGCACTTTCTCACTACTGAGTGAGAACTATCTGAGATACTGAGGGAGCAAATTTCTGAGGTATTGATGTTGCACTTTCTGACATACTGAGGAAGCACTATCTGAGGTATTGAGGGAGTGCTATCTGAGGTGCTGAGGGAGCATTTTCTCATATATTGAGAGAGCACTATCTGAGGTACTGAGGGAGAAATATCTGAGGTACTGTGGGAGCACCTTTTGAGGTATTGAGGAAGCACTTTCTGAGGTATTGAGGAAGCACTTTCTGAGGTATTGAGGAAGCAATTTCTGAGGTACTGAGGGAGCACTTTCTGATGTATTGAGGGAGCACTTTCTGAGGTACTGTGGGAACAATTTCAGATGTATTGAGGGAGAACTATCTGAGGTATTAAGGGAGCACTATCTGAGTTATTGAGGGAGCACTATCTGAGGTATTGTGGGAGAACTATCTGAGGTATTGATGGAGCACTATCTGAGGCATTGAGGGAGAACTATTTGAGGTATTGAGAGAACATTTTCAGAGGTATTGAGGAGCACTATCTGAGGTAATGAGGAAGAACTATCTGAGGTACTGAGGGAGCAAATTTCTGAGGTAATCAGGGAGCACTTTCTGACTTACTGAGGAAGCACTATCTGAGGTACTGATGGAGTGCTATCTGAGGGACTGAGGGAGAAGTATCTGAGGTACCTAGGGAGCAATTTCTGAGGTATTGAGGGAGCACCAGCGGATGCATTGAGGTAGCACTATCTGAGGTACTGAGGGAGCACTTTCTGAGGTATTGAGTCAGCACTGTCTGAGGTATTGAGGGAGAACTATCTGAGGTACTGAGGGAACAAATGTCTGACGTATTCAGGGAGCACTTTCTGACGTACTGAGGAAGCACTATCTGAGGTACTGATGGTGCTATCTGAGGTACTGAGGGAGCACTTTCTGATGTATTGAGGGAGCACTTTCTGAGGTACTGTGGGAAGAATTTCAGATGTCTTGAGCGAGTACTATCTGAGGTATTAAGGGAGCACTATCTGAGGTATTGAGGGAGCACGATCTGAGGTATTGTGGGAGAACTATCTGAGGTATTGATGGAGCACTATCTGAGGCATTGAGGGAGACCTATTTGAGGTATTGAGGGAGCATTTCCATGGGGTCTTGAGGAGCACTATCTGATGTATTGAGGGAGAACTATCTGAGGTACTGAGGGAGCACTTTCTGAGGTATTGAGTAAGCAATTTCTAAGGTATTGAGGAAGCACTTTCTGAGGTATTGAGGGAGCACTTTCTGAGGTATTGAGGGAGCACTATCTGAGGTACTGAACGAGCATTTTCTGAGGTATTGAGGAAGCACTCTCTGCGGTACTGTGGGAGAACTATCTGAGGTATTGATGGAGCACTATCTGAGGCATTGAGGTAGCACTATCTGAGGTACTGAGGGATCACTTTCTGATGTATTGAGGGAGCACTTTCTGAGGTCTTGAGGGAGCACTATCTGAGGCATTGAGGTAGCACTATCTGAGGTACTGAGGGATCACTTTCTGATGTATTGAGGGAGCACTTTCTGAGGTCTTGAGGGAGCACTATCTGAGGCATTGAGGTAGCACTATCTGAGGTACTGAGGGATCACTTTCTGATGTATTGAGGGAGCACTTTCTGAGGTCTTGAGGGAGCACTATCTGAGGTATTGAGGCAGAACTATCTGAGATATTGTGGGAGCACTATCTGAGGTATTGAGGGAGAACTATCTGAGGTATTGAGGGAGCACTATCAGAGGCACTGAGGGAGAAATATTTGAGGTATTGAGGGATCACTTTCAGAGGTATTGAGGAGCACCATCTGAGGTATTGAGGGAGAACTATCTGTGGTATTTAGGGAGCTCTTTCAGAGGTATTGAGGGAGCACTATCTGAGGTAATGATGGAGCACTATCTGAGGGAATCAGGAAGCACTTTCTGACGTACTGAGGGAGAACTACCTGAGGTATTGATGGAGCACTTTCTGAGGTATTGAGGAATCACTTTCTAAGGTACTGAGGAAGCACTATCTGAGGTACTGAGGGAGACCTATCTTAGGCACTGAGGGAGCACTTTCTGAGGTACTGAGGGAGCACTGCCTGAGGTACTGAGGGAAAACTATCTGTGGTACTGAGGGAGCACTTTCTGAGGTATTGAGGGAGCACTATCTGAGGCACTGACGGAGAACTATCAGAGGTACTGAGGGAGCAAATATCAGAGGTATTCAGGGAGCACTTTCTGATGTACTGAGGAAGAAATATCTGAGGTACTGAGGGAGTGCTATCTGAGGTACTGAGGGATCACTTTCTGATGTATTGAGGGAGCACTTTCTGTGGTACAGTGGGAGCAATTTCAGATGTATTGAGAGGGAACTATCTGAGGTATTGAGGGAGCACTATCTGAGGTATTGAGGGAGCACTATGTGAGGTATTGTGGGAGAACTATCTGAGGTATTGAGGGAGCACTCTCTGAGGCATTGAGGGAGAACTATTTGAGGTATTGAGGGAGTACCTTCAGAGGTATTCAGGAGCACTATATGAGGTATTGAGGGAGAACTATCTGAGGTACTGAGGGAGCACTTTCTCAGGTATTGAGGAAGCACTCTCTGAGGTATTGAGGAAGCACTTTCTGAGGTATTGAGGAAGCACTATCTGAGGTACTGAGAGAGCACTTTCTGAGGTATTGAGGGAGCACTATCTGAGGTTCTGAGGGAGCACTTTCTGAGGTATTGAGGAAGCACTCTCTGAGGTACTGAGGGAGAACTATCTGAGGTATTGATGGAGCACTTTCTGAGGTACTGAGGGAGACTATCTGAGGGACTGAGGGAGAACTATCTGCGGTACTGAGGGAGCACTTTCTGATTTATTGAGGGAGCACTTTCTCAGGTACTGAGGGAGAACTATCTCGAGATACTGAGGGAGCAAATTTCTGTGGTATTGAGGGTGCACTTTCTGACGTACTGAGGAAGCACTATCTGAGGTACTGAGGGAGTGCTATCTGAGGTGCTGAGGGAGCACAGTCTGATGCATTGAGGGAGCACTTTCTGTGGTACTGTGGGAGCACTTTCAGACGTACTGAGGAAGCACTATCTGAGGTACTGAGGGAGAACTATCTGAGGCACTGAGGGAGTACATTCTGAGGGACTGAAGGAGCACTACCTGAGGTACTGAGGGAAACCTATCTGAGGTACTGAGGGAGCACTTTCTGAGGTATTGAGGGAGCACTATCTGAGGCACTGACGGAGAACTATCTGAGGTACTGAGGGAGCACATTCTGAGTTAATGAGGGAGCACTATCTGAGGTATTGAGGGAGAACTATCTGAGGAACTGAGGGAGCACTTTCTGGGTTATTGAGGGAGCACTCTCTGAGGTACTGTGGAAGAACTATCTGAGGTTTTGATGGAGCACTATCCGAGGTATTGAGTGAGCACTATCTGAGGTACTGAGGGGGAACTATCTGAGGTTGTGAGGGTGCACTTTCTGAGGTATTCAGGGAGCACTATCTGAGGTACTGAGGGAGCACTATCTGAGGTACTGAGGGAGAACTATCTCAAGTACTGAGGGACTACTTTCTGAAGTATTGGTGGAGCACTTTCTGAGTTACTGAGGGGGAACTATCTGAGGTACTGAGGGACCACTTTCTGTGGTACTGTGGGAGCACTATCTGAGGTACTGAGGGAGATCTATCTGAGGCACTGAGGGAGCACCTTCTGAGGTATTGAGGGAGCACTATCTGAGGTACTGAGGAAGAACTATCTGAGGTTGTGAGGGAGCACTTTCTGAGGTATTCAGGGAGCACTACCTGATGTACTGAGGGAGCACTATCTGAGGTATTGAGGGAGCACTCTCTGAGGTACTGAGGGAGCACTTTCTGAGGTACAGAGGAAGCACTATCTGAGGTACTGAGGGAGAACTATCTGAGGTACTGAGGAAGAACTACCTGTAGTACTGAGGGACCACTTCCTGAAGTTTTGAGGGACCACTTTCTGAGTTACTGAGGGAGAACTATCTTAGGTACTGAGGGAGCACTTTCTGAGGTACTGAGGTAGCACTATCTGAGGTACTGAGGGAGAATTATCTGAGGTACTGAGGGAGCACTTTCTGAGGTATTGAGGGAGCACTATCTGAGGTTCTGAGGAAGAACTATCTGAGGTTGTGAGGGAGCACTTTCTGAGGTATTCAGGGAGCACTATCTGATGTACAGATGGAGAACTATCTGAGGTACTGAGCAGCACTTTCTGAGGTATTGAGGGAGCACTCTCTGAGGTACTGAGCTAGCTCTATTTCAGGTTTTGAGGAAGCACTTTCTGAGGTATTTAGGGAGCACTTTCTGAGGTATTGAGGGAGCACTATCTGAGGTATTGAGGAAGCACTTTCTTAGGTATTGAGGAAGCACTTTCTGAGGTTTTCAGGGAGCACTTTCTGAGGTATTGAGGGAGCACTTTCTGGGGTACTGAGCAACCACTTTCTAAGGTATTGAGGGAGCAGTATCTGAGTTATTGAGGGAGCACTATCTGAGTTACTGAGGCAGCACTTTCTGAGGTATTGAGGAAGCACTCTCTGAGGTACTGAGGGAGCACTATCTGAGGCATTGATGGAGAACTATCTGAGGTATTGAGGGAGCACTTGCTGAGGTATTGAGGGAGCACTATCTGAGGTATTGAGGGACAACTATCTGAGGTATTTATGGAGCACATTCAGAGGTTTTGAGGGAGCACTATCTGAGGTGTTGAAGGAGCACTATCTGAGGTATTGATGGAGCACTTTCTGAGGTATTGAGGGAGCACTTGCTGAGTTATTGAGGGAGCACTATCTTAGGTATTGAGGGACAACTATCTGAGGTATTTATGGAGCACATTCAGAGGTTTTGAGGGAGCACTATCTGAGGTATTGAGGGAGAACTATCTGTGGTATTTAGGGAGCTCTTTCAGAGGTATTGAGGGAGCACTATCTGAGGTAAAGATTGAGCACTATCTGAGGTAATGAGGAAGCACTTTCTGACGTACTGAGGGAGAACTACCTGAGGTATTGCTGGAGCACTTTCTGAGGTATTGAGGGAGCACTTTCTGAGGTACTGAGGAAGCACTATTGTGCAAGATAGGGGACTCTGCGACCCCCCATCAGGCACTCTGCTTCCCTTCCCAAGAACAAAGACACGGAGGAGTTCGTCCAAAACTATTTATTCAATTCTGCAGAACCGGGTGTTACCTCAATGGCTTCCCACGAGGCACACACACAGATTGTAATCCCCGCACGTTATATCCATGTAGGAGTGGGCTGGGCCTTCTACTGTCTCAGCCAATGAGTGTTAAAGTTCCCCTCTGTCCTCCTGATGGATGAGATTATTTGGTTATTCACCCAGCCAATCAGTGTTCGAGTTCCCCGCTTCTCCCTTATTTGGATGATGACGTACAGCCGTGGTTGTGGGCGGTCCCTCAGCCACGAGGAAAGCTGTTTCCATTGTTCCATTCATGAAAATCTGGGGGAGTGTCTGCTCGTGCTTACTACAAGGTAGAGAAGACTAAAATGGTGGCTTTGTACTTACTATGTGCTTACTACAACAGTTAATGATTTAAAAATTACACCACCCCCTACAAATCCCCCGTGTCTTTTCTTACGGTTTGTAATTTTTAAACTGGGAGTTTCTTCTCCAGGGCGTCCAATAGCTCCCGAGCTTGTTTATCAAGCTGCCTGTCTCTAATGCTACCCCCGCCCAAGAGGGATTCAGACTGTTCTATCTCGAGGTTCATCCTTTCGACCTGCCCATAAGGAACATCCCTCTTAGTAAGGGCGGTTTCGATCAGTCGCTGAGTTAACCCCCTGGCGCAGGGAATGATGCAACACCCGAGGGCAGTTCGTACCCCTGCCACCACTATACATGAGACGAGAAAGGAAACGACCACCCCCTTCCATTTACCGAACCAAGCTTCCAACCAACCCGTGAGGCCAGAATCGATGCCCGAGTTTTCGGCGAGTTCATCCGCCAATGTGGTGAGCCCATCCAGGGTGCGGGTGATGGACCCATCAGGGGCTGTGTTGTTGGGGATGAAAGTGCAGCACTGAGTGCCTATCATGACACAAACACCCCCCTTCTCTGCTAACATCATGTCCAGGGCCAACCTATTTTCCCACGCCATTCTGCTAGTGGCGTCTAGTTGTTCTGCTATTCCCTTCACTGCATCCCGAGTATAATTAATGAACCTCTGCTGATTGTAGTAAATATAATTAATCCAATCCACGTTCTTATTGATGGTAACCCACCAGAACAGTGACGACTCAAAACCCGCCGCTATCTGGTTCCTAGCCTTGTATTCATCAGGAACACCCCTGGGGACCCCTATGACATCTAAATATATATTATCATCAAAAGAGGTCTCCAAAGCTCTCTCAGTTCTTCCACTGGAACGGGGTTGCTCTTGTTTTTCGAATGCCACGGTGAATGGGATGGCCAATTGAACGATTGCACAAGTGCCCGCCCATTTTTGGGGCAGGGTCGGTCGCAGAATCCTCCCACCACAGTACCACCAGAGGTCTGCCCTAGGCACATGAATGTGGGAGTAATTCCTGCCCCCGGTAGTTTCGTTGACCCGCCGAATTGATCCGCTGCACTTGTCAAATGTCCCCAAATCATTGTCCCATTGCGGTCCCGTCCGAGAGACGCAGGCTTGGTGCGTACCCGTTACCCCTGTGAATGACGGAGGGCGGGGCGCTCCTTTAGACCTGACGGGAGGAAACTTCAAACTTAAGGGTCGACAAGTGGGGTCGTTCCAGGCCTCTCGGTCCTGGTACAGCCTTACCATGCAGTCCAAGGCTTGTGGATGTTTCTCCCATCCCAGCGGGAATGGGACCACCTGAGGGTTAGGACGGGCACCCGTGCATGCGTAGCAATCACTCTTTTTTTTAGATTAGATTAGATTACAGTGTGGAAACAGGCCCTTCGGCCCAACAAGTCCACACCGACCCGCCGAAGCGAAACCCACCCATACCCCGACATTTACCCCTTACCTAACACTATGGGCAATTTAGTATGGCCAATTCACCTGACCCTGCACATCTTTGGACTGTGGGAGGAAACCGGAGCACCCGGAGGAAACCCACGCAGACACGGGGAGAACGTGCAAACTCCACACAGTCAGTCGCCTGAGGCGGGAATTGAACCCGGGTCTCTGGCGCTGTGAGGCAGCAGTGCTAACCACTGTGCCACCGTGCCGCCCACTTGATGCCATCTTTTTCATGCTCCTTACCGTATATTTGACCCATTCCATCCAGGCATTCGCCTCCCCGTATCCCGTTTCTATTTCAAAGGTCCTTTCCAAGTCCATCACCTCAATTATCCTAACCTTTTCCTGCTCATCGGGCGTGGATGAGGCCCCAGACTCAGCTTCAATGACCGTGATGGTTGTGCAGCACAGCTGCAACCCCTTCTGTCCTGCCTGGCCCCCAACCCTAATACCCAGGATCGTTCCATTAAGGCTCGTCCCGTTGTTCCCCAAGGTCTTGATGGTCAGATAGAGCGGATTGCACTGATTCTGCTCACAATTCCGCCTAGGGGTGATGGGATCACGGACAATTGACACCATAGCCTGGACCCCGGGGGCCGGAGGCCTATTGATGCCTTCTTTGTCATGCAACTGTAATCCTAACGTCTGACCCTGGAATCCCCTTTCTCTCTCTAGGTTACGCTTAGTCTGATTCAGTTCACTTTTAGTCGCACAGGGCACCAACCCACATAGGTCTAAACTAAGTGTCTGTGTTGGCTTGTTGGCGGGAACGGAGATGGAGAGCCACCGACGGTCCTCTGCCTGTTTTTTCCCAGAGGCCGAATTGGGTAACACGCACACTATGACCCAGCCGAAGGATAATGGCAAAGCAAGTTAACAATACGATTGACTGCATTTAGTTGCAACACTCGTGTCCGGCCGGAGGACACAGTCCTTTAAACTCGCCAAAGTCCAATTAGTCTGTTCTCAGGGTCTCTGTTCCTTAGATGCCTCTGTCAGAGAGGTTTGTTCGTCCTCCGTCGGTTGTGGCACCGGTCCCTTGATCCAAGTATAATGTGTCCAGCCCTTTTCGGCTGTGTGGACAGCCGTTTCGGTAGTCAAAAGTACTAGGAAGGGACCGTCCCAAGTTGGTTCGAGGGTGCGTTGCTTCCAGCTTTTAATCAGGACCCACTGACCCGGCTTGATGGTGTGCACCGCAAACTCGAGGGGCGGCGTCTGTGCCAAAAGTCCCTGTTGGCGTAAACGAGATAGAGCAGACCCCAGAGCCACCACATATTTTTGCACAAACATGTCCCGAGACTCGAATAAGGGAGGTTCTCCCTTCGGCCCATGGAACGGGAGGCCAAACAGCATTTCGTAAGGGGAGACGCCCAAATCCCGTCTTGGCTGGGTGCGAATTTGCAACAGGGCGAGGGGTAGGCATTTGGTAACTGTCTTCAGGCCCTGCCTCCCTTCCCAAGAGATGGAGTATTGGCGCACTCTGACGTCGGGGCTCTGGGGCTTTAATTTTACCTCCACAGGTCGAATTGCGAGCCCCCCCCGGTTCCCTTTGGCGACCCAAACCCTAGGGTCTATCTCTGTCAATCGGGACTCACTAAGGTATGACATGGTAATGGCTAATTCTTCCTCTTCTCCCACTTCTATTCGTAGTCCGAAACGGACTATTAAATCCCGTCCCAACAACCCATAGGGAAGGTGCGGGAGGTGAAGGAGTTCCACTTGGAGCTCCTCCTCCTCCAGCCGCAAGGGTTGTGGTTCAAATATTCTTGCACTGAAAACCCCACCCTTTACTCCTGAAATGTTTAATGTTTTAGCCTGGAAGCCAACCCCCCTAGGATGGAGGGGGATTGAGGACCTGCCGGCGCCTGTGTCAACTAAGAAAGTAACATCTTGTCTAAATGGGCCCACCCGTAAATTTACCAGGGGTTCTTGGTAGGCCCGTGTTCCGATCCTCCCCTGACTTCCCTAATCCATTTGTTCGCGCTCCATTTCATACATCCCTTCTCGCTCCCTTTTAAAATCGGGACAATCCCTCTTGAAGTGTCCCAGTTTCCCGCAATGGTAACATCCGGCCGCCTGAGGCCGTTCGATTCCATAAGATCCTCCTCTCCCACTTCTGCCCCGTCTCGCTCCTCTCCCTCTCCAACTTTCCCTCGACCTTCCTCTTTCCATCCCATAACCTTCTTCCCCCATTCCGGTGGATTTACAAGCTTCCCGTACGGCTGCCACCATCATTTTTGTCTTCTGTTTCTCCCTTATTACATCCCTCTGAACGTACACCTTCTGTGCTTCCCGTAATAATTCTGCAACATCTTTTTCAGCCCAATCCTCCACTTTCTGTAATTTCTTCTGAATGTCAGGCCATGACTTAGTCACAAAGTGCACCTTAAGCATGCCCTTGCCTATTAGAAATTGATCTAATTGTGTTCCCACACTGACGGGGTCGTCCAGTAGACGGGGTAGTTCATTACGGAGTTGTCGGATATCCCCAGAATTTAAAGGTTGTACAACGAATCCGGTCCATTCGTTCCCAAACGGCACCTCTCGTAAAGGGTTCATCTGTTCAACATTGTTAACCCTCTCAGCACCCAATCTCTCTTCTTGATCTCTCCGCATCTCAATTCAGGCTGATCTCCTGATGCCTGGGGTGGGCTCTTCTTCCCTTCCTGTGTCCCCCCCAGCAGGCTCTCCATCACTGAGCATGACCTGCCGGGAACCGGGATTATCCGACGCAGGAGGGAGGTCCGCGCTGGACGCCTGGCCGTGCGCGGGTTGTACATACGGGGGCGGGGCAGAAGGGGGCAAACCGTCGGTGAGGACGTCCCAAGACTTCTGGGGCTTTCTCGGGTCTGTTTGGGGAATCAGAGGATAGAGACTCGTGGGGTCCCCGCAGTCACTCGCCAAACAGGCGGCGGCGTATTTGCTCTCTTCTGGGTCAAACGGTTGTTTTCTGTTAACATATATATTTAGGAGTTGACACACCCAGTCTTCATCAGACCCATACTCGGGCCAAACTACCGAGGGGGCGTGGATAGGTTCTTTGGTCCATATAAAACAACAATATTTTATCATGGTCTCTTTCTTTAAGTCCTTTGTCCTACTGCTTTCCGTCCATAAACTCAATTTCCGATCTAGTGGACTATCGGGGGGGTATTTCTTTTCCATTTACAGTCCTCCCTGACTTGTCCTTAGTGGACCTAGAAGTCTGATTTCCCATGGTCTATCTTCGGTCCTGGTCTTAAACGCCTAAAGCATTTTCACAGATAACCGTCAAAACCACAATTTCCCATGGTCGATCTTCGGGCCTGGTCTTAAACGCTTAAAGCGTTCTCACAGATGACCGTCAAAACCACGCGGCCAACAAGGAAGAAAAAAAAGAAACTCTCTCACCTTGATTCGTGCACGAAGTTGTCTGGCCTTTTTAAATGTGTGTACCCCCGCGTATAGTCACTAACCGGTCGTCCCAGCACTCGTCCGTGTGTTCCTTTTCTCGGGATCCAAAATTATTTTAATGAGCCGGGTCACTCTCTTGGCCGACGGCTGACGGACCTAGCCGATCCAGTGAGCAGTATAAATATATACCAGACGCGTCTTTTTGTATCAGACTTGATCCACGAACCGAAGAGAGCCCCGGCAATAATTATTGCATCCCGGAAGAGCCCCCAATTGTGCAAGATAGGGGACTCTGCGACCCCCCATCAGGCACTCTGCTTCCCTTCCCAAGAACAAAGACACGGAGGAGTTCGTCCAAAACTATTTATTCAATTCTGCAGAACCGGGTGTTACCTCAATGGCTTCCCACGAGGCACACACACAGATTGTAATCCCCGCACGTTATATACATGTAGGAGTGGGCTGGGCCTTCTACTGTCTCAGCCAATGAGTGTTAAAGTTCCCCACTGTCCTCCTGATGGATGAGATTATTTGGTTATTCACCCAGCCAATCAGTGTTCGAGTTCCCCGCTTCTCCCTTATATGGATGATGACGTACAGCCGTGGTTGTGGGCGGACCCTCAGCCACGAGGAAAGCTGTTTCCATTGTTCCATTCATGAAAATCTGGGGGAGTGTCTGCTCGTGCTTACTGCAAGGTAGAGAAGACTAAAATGGTGGCTTTGTACTTACTATGTGCTTACTACAACAGTTAATGATTTAAAAATTACACCACCCCCTACACTATCTGAGGTACTGAGGGAGACCTATCTTAGGCACTGAGGGAGCACTTTCTGAGGTACTGAGGGAGCACTGCCTGAGGTACTGAGGGAAAACTATCTGTGGTACTGAGGGAGCACTTTCTGAGGTATTGAGGGAGCACTATCTGAGGCACTGACGGAGAACTATCAGAGGTACTGAGGGAGCACTTTCTTAGGTATTCAGCGAGCACTTTCTGACGTACTGAGGAAGAACTATCTGAGGTACTGAGGGAGTGCTATCTGAGGTACTGAGGGATCACTTTCTGATGTATTGAGGGAGCACTTTCTGAGGTACTGTGGGAGCAATTTCAGATGTATTGAGAGGGAACTATCTGAGGTATTGAGGGAGCACTATCTGAGGTATTGAGGGAGCACTATCTGAGGTATTGTAGAAGAACTATCTGAGGTATTGAGGGAGCACTATCTGAGGCATTGAGGGAAAACTATTTGAGGTAATGAGGGAGCACTTTAAGAGGTATTGAGGAGCACTATCTGAGGTATTGAGGGAGAACTATCTGAGGTACCGAGGGTGCACTTTCTCAGGTATTGAGGAAGCACTCTCTGCGGTATTGAGGAAGCACTTTCTGAGGTATTGAGGAAGCACTTTCTGAGGTACTGAGAGAGCACTTTCTGAGGTATTGAGGGAGCACTATCTGAGGTACTGAGGGAGCACTTTCTGAGGTACTGAGGAAGCACTCTCTGAGGTACTGAGGGAGAACTATCTGAGGTATTGATGGAGCACTTTCTGAGGTACTGAGGGAGACTATCTGAGGGACTGAGGGAGAACTATCTGCGGTACTGAGGGAGCACTTTCTGATGTATTGAGGGAGCACTATCTGAGGCATTGAGGGAGCACTATCTGAGGTACTGAGGGAGCACTTTCTGATTTATTGAGGGAGCACTTTCTCAGGTACTGAGGGAGAACTATCTGAGATACTGAGGGAGCAAATCTCTGAGGTATTGAGGGTGCACTTTCTGACGTACTGAGGAAGCACTATCTGAGGTACTGAGGGAGAACTATCTTAGGCACTGAGGGAGTACATTCTGAGGTACTGAAGGAGCACTACCTGTGGTACTGAGGGAAAACTATCTGAGGTACTGAGGGAGCACTTTCTGAGGTATTGAGGGAGCACTATCTGAGGCACTGACGGAGAACTATCTGAGGTACTGAGGGAGCACTTTCTGAGTTAATGAGGGAGCACTATCTGAGGTACTGAGGGAGAACTATCTGAGGAACTGAGGGAGCACTTTCTGGGTTATTGAGGGAGCACTCTCTGAGGTACTGAGGGAGAACTATCTGAGGCACTGAGGGAGCACCTTCTGAGGTATTGAGGGAGCACTATCTGAGGTACTGAGGAAGAACTATCTGAGGTTGTGAGGGAGCACTTTCTGAGGTATTCAGGGAGCACTATCTGATGTACTGAGGGAGCACTATCTGAGGTATTGAGGGAGCACTCTCTGAGGTACTGAGGGAGCACTTTCTGAGGTACAGAGGAAGCACTATCTGAGGTACTGAGGGAGAACTATCTGAGGTACTGAGGAAGAACTACCTGTAGTACTGAGGGACCACTTCCTGAAGTTTTGAGGGACCATTTTCTGAGTTACTGAGGGAGAACTATCTGAGGCACTGAGGGAGCACCTTCTGAGGTATTGAGGGAGCACTATCTGAGGTACTGAGGAAGAACTATCTGAGGTTGTGAGGGAGCACTTTCTGAGGTATTCAGGGAGCACTATCTGATGTACTGAGGGAGCACTATCTGAGGTATTGAGGGAGCACTCTCTGAGGTACTGAGGGAGCACTTTCTGAGGTACAGAGGAAGCACTATCTGAGGTACTGAGGGAGAACTATCTGAGGTACTGAGGAAGAACTACCTGTAGTACTGAGGGACCACTTCCTGAAGTTTTGAGGGACCATTTTCTGAGTTACTGAGGGAGAACTATCTGAGGTACTGAGGGAGCACTTTCTGAAGTACTGAGGGAGCACTTTGGGAGGTACTGAGGGAGCACTATCTGTTGCATTGAGGGAGCACTTTCTGAGGTATTGAAGGAGCACTATCTGAGGTACTGAGGGGGAAATATCTGAGGTACTGAGGGAGCACTTTCTGAGGTATTGAGGGAGCACTATCTGAGGTACTGAGGAAGAACTATCTGAGGTACTGAGGGAGCACTTTCTGAGTTAATGAGGGAGCACTATCTGAGGTACTGAGGGAGAACTATCTGAGGAACTGAGGGAGCACTTTCTGGGTTATTGAGGGAGCACTCTCTGAGGTACTGAGGGAGAACTATCTGAGGCACTGAGGGAGCACCTTCTGAGGTATTGAGGGAGCACTATCTGAGGTACTGAGGAAGAACTATCTGAGGTTGTGAGGGAGCACTTTCTGAGGTATTCAGGGAGCACTATCTGATGTACTGAGGGAGCACTATCTGAGGTATTGAGGGAGCACTCTCTGAGGTACTGAGGGAGCACTTTCTGAGGTACAGAGGAAGCACTATCTGAGGTACTGAGGGAGAACTATCTGAGGTACTGAGGAAGAACTACCTGTAGTACTGAGGGACCACTTCCTGAAGTTTTGAGGGACCATTTTCTGAGTTACTGAGGGAGAACTATCTGAGGTACTGAGGGAGCACTTTCTGAAGTACTGAGGGAGCACTTTGGGAGGTACTGAGGGAGCACTATCTGTTGCATTGAGGGAGCACTTTCTGAGGTATTGATGGAGCACTATCTGAGGTACTGAGGGGGAAATATCTGAGGTACTGAGGGAGCACTTTCTGAGGTATTGAGGGAGCACTATCTGAGGTACTGAGGAAGAACTATCTGAGGTTGTGAGGGAGCACTTTCTGAGGTATTCAGGGAGCACTATCTGATGTACTGAGGGAGCACTATCTGAGGTACTGACGGAGAACTATCTTAGGTACTGAGGGAGCACTTTCTGAGGTACTGAGGTAGCACTATCTGAGGTACTGAGGGAGAACTATCTGAGGTACTGAGGGAGCACCTTCTGAGGTATTGAGGGAGCACTATCTGAGGTACTGAGGAAGAACTATCTGAGGTTGTGAGGGAGCACTTTCTGAGGTATTCAGGGAGCACTATCTGATGTACTGAGGGAGCACTATCTGAGGTACTGATGGAGAACTATCTGAGGTACTGAGGAGCACTTTCTGAGGTATTGAGGGAGCACTCTCTGAGGTACTGAGCTAGCTGTATTTCAGGTTTTGAGGAAGCACTTTCTGAGGTATTGAGGGAGCACTTTCTGAGGTATTGAGGGAGCACTATCTGAGGTATTGAGGGAGCATTTTCTGAGGTATTGAGGAAGCACTTTCTTAGGTATTGAGGAAGCACTTTCTGAGGTTTTCAGGGAGCACTTTCTGAGGTATTGAGGGAGCACTTTCTGGGGTACTGAGCAACCACTTTCTAAGGTATTGAGGGAGCACTATCTGGGTTATTGAGGGAGCACTATCTGAGTTACTGAGGCAGCACTTTCTGAGGTATTGAGGAAGCACTCTCTGAGGTACTGGGGGAGCACTATCTGAGGCATTGATGGAGAACTATCTGAGGTATTGAGGGAGCACTTGCTGAGGTATTGAGGGAGCACTATCTGAGGTATTGAGGGAGAACTATCTGAGGTATTTATGGAGCACTTTCAGAGGTTTTGAGGGAGCACTATCTGAAGTGTTGAAGGAGCACTATCTGAGGTATTGATGGAGCACTTTCTGAGATATTGAGGGAGCACTTTCTGAAGTACTGAGGAAGCACTATCTGAGGTACTGAGGGAGAACTATCTGAGGTATTGATGGAGCACTTTCTGAGGTACTGAGGAATCACTATCTAGGTACTGAGTGAGAACTATCTGAGGTACTGAGGGAGAATTATCTGAGGCACTGAGGGACCACTTTCTGAAGTAATGAGGGAGCACTATCTGAGGTACTGAGGGAGAACTATCTTAGGTATTGAGGGGGCATTTTCTGTGGTACTGAGGGAGCACTCTCTGAGGTACTGAGGGAGAACTATCTGAGATACTGAGGGAGCACTCTCTGAGGTACTGAGGGGGAACTATCTGAGGTACTGTGGGTGCACTTTCTGAGGTATTGTGGGAGCACTATCTGAGGTACTGAGGGAGAACTATCTGAGGTACTGAGGGAGCACTTTCTGAGGTATTGAGGGAGCACGCTCTGAGGTACTGAGGGAGAACTATCTGAGATACTGAGGGAGCACTTTCTGAGGTATTGAGGGAGCACTTTCGGACGTCCTGAGGGTGTACTCTCTGAGGTACTGAGGAAGCACTTTCTTAGGTATTGAGGGAGCACTATCTGAGGTACAGTGTGAGAACTATCTGAGGTACTGAGAATGCACTATCTGGTGGTACAGAGTGCAGAGGGTAGAAAGCAACAGATGCAATTTCCTGATCATTTCCTCATTGTCCCTGAGGCACTCTGGTCTCATAGTTTGAAATGGAAGCCACTCCCCGTTTCAGAAGAATCAGATCATTTTCAACAATCAGTGAAAAATAACAGCAGCATGTGTCTGAAACATGTTTTGGAGGAAAACTTTCATCAATCTATTGTTACTTGTTGCTTGGAGACGTGTTAGAAAAGCAGGCACCCAAACAGACTAATGCTGTCGATGCAAGAGGTGGTGCACAGGAAGATCCAACCGTTTTCTGCAGCTGCTGTCTATCTCCCTGGAGCAGTCATCATTTGAGATCATGGATCAGTCCTCGGAGAAATCATTTCTCCATCAAAACCTCGACAATGCCTTTACAGCCCTGTGTGTGTGTATGTGTGTGCGAGAGAGAAACTGTCAGAGAGAGAGAGAGAGAGTCTATCCGTGTTTGTGTGTGTGAAAGAGTGGATGCATGTGTATCACTGTGTATCTGTATATGTGTGCGTGAGAGAGAAAGTGCATATTCATGTGAGAGTGAGTGGCTGTGTGTGTATTTGACGGTGTGTGTGTCTCTGTGTGCATGTGTGTGAGTGAGGGTGTGTGTGAGAGAGTGTGTATGTGTGTGTATGTGTGTGAGAGAGAGTGTGTCTGTGTGTATGTGTGTGTGTGAGAGTGTGTCTGTGTGTGTGAGAGTGTGTCTGTGTGTGAGAGAATGTATCTATGTGTGTGTGTCTGTGTGTCTATGTGTGTATGTGTCTGTGTGTCTATGTGTGTGTATGACATTGTGTCTTGTGTGAGAGAGAGTGTGTATGTGTGTGTGAGAGAGTGTGTGTGTGCATGTGTGTGAGAGTGAGTGTGCCTGTGTGTGAGAGAGAGAGTGTGTGTCCATGTGTGTGTGTGAGAGAGTGTGTCTATGTGTATTTGAGGGAGTGTGTGTCTGCGTGTGTATGTGTGTGTGAGAGAGAGTGTAACTGTGTGTTTTTGTGTGTGTGAGAAAGAATGGCTGTGTGTATGAGAGAGTCTGTCAGTGTGTGTGTGAGAGAGAGAGTGTGTCCATGTGCGTGTGTGAGAGAGAGTGTCTATGTGTGTATGTGTGTGCAAGAGAGAGTAACTGTGTGTTTATGTGTGTGAGATAGAGAGTGTGTCTGTGAGTGTTTGAGGGTGCGTGTGTATGTGTGTGAGAGAGAGAGTAACTGTGTGTTTATGTTTCTGTGTGAGTGTGTCTGTCTGTGTTTGAGGGATCGTATGTCTGTCTGTGTGTATGTGTGTGAGAGAGAGAGTAACTGTGTTTATGTTTGTGTGTGAGTCTCTCTGTGTGTGTTTGAGGGATCGTATGTCTGTCTGTGTGTATGTGTGTGAGAGAGAGTGTCTGTGTGTGTGAGAGACAGAGAGTGTGTGTGTGAGAGAGTGTGTCTATGTGCGTGAGAGTGAGTCGGTGTGTGAGAGAATAAGAATGTGTGTGTGAGAGTGCGTGTGTAAATGAGAGAGCGTGTGTGTTTGTGTGAGTGAGAGTGTGTGTCTGTGTGTGCATGAGAGAGAGTGTCTGTGAGTGTGAGAGAGAGAGTGTGTCTGCGTGTATGTGTGAGAGAGCGTGTCCATGTGTGTATTTGAGGGAGCGTATGTCTGTGCATGCATGTGTGTGAGAGAGAAAGTGTGTGCTTGTGTGTGTATGTGTGTGTGAGAGAGAGTTGTGCCTGTGTGTATGTGTTTGTGAGAGTGTGTCTGTGTTTGTGTTTGCGGGAGTGTGTGTGTGTGTATGTGTGTGTGTGTGTGTGTGTATGTATGTATTCGAGCCAATCTTATTGGGTGCCCATGAGTATAAAATCCAGCTGCTGTTTCAGATGAATTGGTCCTTGTGCCTCCAAAGACACAAAAGCTGTAAGAGTGACTTAACTGGGGGAAAGAAAGTCTGTTCATTGCAGTGGGGATTCATCCAGTAAACCTTCCCCACACACTAACATCCCTCTGGCAATGCAGTGACTAGTCCTGCACATAGTGCTCCAGGTACAAACCAATGTAATGTCACCATAGCCTTACCAGAGCATGGGACAGCTCCTCATTAGAGAGCGGTGTCTGGTGGGGAGAGGTTGGGAAGCAGAGTCCTTCTGAGTAACTCGAGATAGTGTGTTAAGCTAACTGCCCAGCCAACTGAGCTTACCAACCTCACTCCAGGGACGTGACCTGTATAACCCAATCATAGCCAGCCTGCACCTCAATAGGAGCCAGAAGCAAGGCCATTCGGCCCTCACTCTACCCCAGAATGGAGATAACGGGAAGCTGATGAAGGAAACAAGCCCCTCCCATGTGGCCTTCTGAAATGCAGATGGAGGACAGAGCACATCTGGCCTGCTGTTTGCTTCCCCGTGACTGGCCTGCTCCACCTTACAGTGAGAGACTGAGGGGAATCTCGAGGAGATTTCACTTCTCACTGAGAGGCTGCAACTCCAATCCAAATCAGGCTGGTTCCCTCCGAGACTCACGGAAGAGGGCAGCACTCTACAGATCAGGCCCTTGTGCAGTCATAACCTCCAGTGTGGGGGCCAAGAGCTGGGAGATAGCATTAAGAACATAAGACCATCCGAAATAGGAACAGGAGACCATTCAGCCCTCGAGCCTGCTCTGCTATTCAATCGGATCAGGGATGAATTAACATTTGATTTGGGAGCAGATACCAGGACAATACAGAGACAGAGAATCATATTATTCTGCCATGAGGAATCATCAGACAGTAGCTGGAATCAGAGACAGCAAAAACACACACACACACACACACACACACACACACACACACACACACACACACACACACACACACACACACACACACACACACACACACACACACACACACACACACACACACACACACACACACACACACACACACACACACACACACACACACACACATTGTGGGATTCAGGTTGTCTGTGGGAATGGGGAGAGACAAAGGACCAAAATGCTAGAGAGGGATCTGATCCCACAGATTTCACTGCTTCCCTCTCTCTCTGCAGCTCTCATGTCTATTTTTGTGTTCCCAGTTCTCTCTCCCATATCTTTCCTTAAATCCCTATCTCTCAACATCCTTCACATCTCTGTCCTGTTTACATTTCCCAGTTGATTGCCTTTTCCCCTTTGTCACCTCGCCAAGTTTTTTAGGAATGTTTATTTATTCAATCTTTCACAAAACCAACCCCTTGCTCATCTCTCTCTGCAACTATCTCTCAGTTCTGTGGGATCTTGTTATTCTTGCCTGTACATCATTCTCACTGCATCGCAGCAGCGCGCCGCCCCCACATCCCCACCATCACCCCACTCTCTCAGCTCTGTCTCTCTGCTGTTGCAACTCCTCTCTCTCTCTCTCTCTCTGTCCTACATCACTCCCTGGGATTTCTGTCTTGCTGTCTGTCTGATCTTCTCTTCCTGTCTTTCTCTCCCATTTTCATGTTGTATCTGTCTGACATTGTATTTCTCTTCCTGGAGTTTCACTCTCTCTCTCTCTCTGTCCTCCTCTCTCTCAGTTCTTCTCACTTCCTCTACCACCCCGCCCCCCCCCGCCTGTCTGTCTTTCTCTTGTTCTCACCCTCCCTCTCACTGTCTGTCCGTCCATCTCTCTTTCTCTCCTGTAGTTTCTCTCCCTCTTTCTCCCTGGACCCCTCTGCTCTATCCCAGTGACTGGCGAAGGGGCAATGGGAAGAGTTTGCCTCAGTGGCTGGTCTCTCCCAGGTTTTACCCCCACTGTGGGGAGGGGTAAGTGGAAGGAACATGAAGTACTTTTCTGAGTGAGTCTGAAATAGAGAAAAAGAGAAAGACACAGGGAGAGTGACAAAAAGAGAAAGAGACATGGAGAGAGTGGAGATGGAGAAAGTGGAGAGAGAGAAATGGGCAATAAGAGTCAAGAAGGTGGAGTGAGAAAAGGGCAGAGTGAGAGAGACAGGGAGAGAGAGAGTGATTGAGAAGGACATATATGGAGGGAGAAGGACAGTGTGTGTACTTGGCGATGGTTTCAGAGTGGGATCTTGGTGTGCATTACAGCAGTGAGTCAAAAGGAGAGTTAGTCTCTACACTATGTCCTCCAGCCCAGGGAGTGTGAGTCTGCATGGGAAGGGGGAGAGTGGGAGACAAGGAGAGAGTGGGACAGCCAGAGACAGGGGGAGAGTTTGATGGGGTTTTGGGGTTGGTGGAGAAAGGAGGGGCTGTTGTCAGAGAGAGATAGACGGAGGGATAGCATGTGATGCAAAATCTGAGACAGGGTGGAGAACAGGTCTCCACGGGAAGGATAGTCAATGAGGTCATTCAGGGGCCAATCCTGAGGATCCTGAACCGGACCAGGATCATTTAATGGGGGAGGGGGGATGATGGGCAGAAAGGACTCCATCTGTGATGCAAACCGTCTAATTCTCGGACTGGGATCTTACTGTACATTAAAATAGTCCCATGCGAGTCAGTCAACCCAGACTCATTTACCGGTGTGAGAAAGTGAGGACTGCAAACGCTGGAGAGTCAGAGTTACGAAGTGTGGAGCTGGAGAAGCACAGCAGGTCAGGCAGGAGAGTCAATGGTTCATGCCTGACCTGCTGGGCGTTTCCAGCTCTTCACTTTTCTACTCAACGCCCTCTGCCCCAGGGAGTGGGGCTGACAGCAATGTTGGGGGGGCAGAAAAATATTTGAGGGGGGCACAGTTGGTCAGGTAGGTATTTGGGAGGGAAGGTATTTGGGGAAGGGGATAAGTTTGGGAGAAGAGTGAAAAAGGGGCAAATGTTTTTACGGGGTTCAAAATTAGGTGAGCACTTTCAGGTTTGAAATAAAGAAAAAGTGAAAGGGAGGGTGAGAAAAAGAGAGAGAGGTAGAGAGAGTGGGGATGGAGAATGGGGATGAGAGAAGGATGGGCAGAGACAGACAGTTAGAGGGAGGGTGTGAGAGAAAGGCAGATTGAGAGAAAGAGACAGACAGGGAGAGAGAAGGACAAAGAGAGAAGCGGGAAGTCAGACTGAGACAAACAGGCGTTGAAGCATGGACAGACTGAAGGGGGGACACTCAGTATTCCAGTTGGTTCCAGCTCCCTCTCTCTCAATGGTTTTTCACACTCCCTCTCTCCCATGCTCCTGAGGTTTCCTTCAGCTTGTCTCCCTTCCTCTCTCTCTCCCTCTCTCTGGATGGTGAGCTGGTCTCTGTCCCTTGCCATGTTGGTCACCTCAGAAAGCCTCCAGAAAACTCAAGAGATCAGTCTGCAGGTGAACCCTGGTTTGGTTCATTTCTGGATGGTTTCCCAGAACTTTCTATACTTCTGGCCAATTCGGAGAATCAGTTAATAGTTTGAAGCGTTGCTAATCATTTGGATGGCTTGTTCCTGTTAGTTTCTTTGTGTAGCAGGACCTGGTGCCTTCCTATCTGGGCCCTCCTTTGTTTGGTGAGACGTTGTTAGGGATATGTCTGCCCAGGGGACCTGTTGCCTTTTGCATTATGCTGATGGGATAACCATCTGGCTGCTGTCTGGCTTTAGTGATTTGGGAGTATAACTTGTCCAATATACCCAGCATCTCTTGGCTGTCTATCTGTGTTTTAGCAAGGAGGCCGCAACATTTCACCCATTCCCCCTCCCCCACCCAGTCTTTTGAATTGAAAGAAGCTTATACAATGAATTACAAACCTAATTTTAAAAGCTGGTTATGTTTGTTGTCAGAGTAGCCTGCTGTTTGAGCGAAAGCTATTTTGTACATTGGTCAAACCGATTGTCATATGGCTGATAAGTGATATCATAGAATCCCTACAGAGCAGAAACAGGCCCTTCAGCCCATCGAGTCCACAATGACCCTCTGAAGAGTATCCAACTCAGATCCATCCCCTGATGAAATCCCTGAAACCCTGCATTTCCCATGACTATTCCAGCTAACCTGAATATCCCTCGACACTACGGGCAATCTGTCAAAAATGTGCACCATTGAACAGTGGGAGAAAACCCATGCAGTTGCAGGGAGAATATATAAACTCCACACAGACAGTCGCTCAATAGTGGAATCAAGCCCAGGTCTCTGGCGCTGTGAGGAAACAGTGCTAACCATTGAGTGACTGTGGTACTCCTAACTGTTTCGACAAAATATATTCCGTTCTGAGAATCCATAAAGAATTGGGATGCATAGCCAACATCCAGTGAGCAGAATAAATGCAAGGGAATGAGACCTGCTGACTCAAACTCCAGGAATTCCCTCCCGAAGGGCATTGTGGGTCCACCACCTGCAACAGTGCAAGGAGGCAGCTCAACACCAAAACCAGCTCCCGAGCAGCTCCGGACAGGCAATCAATACTGGGCCCAGCCAGGAACACTCAAACGCTGCAAATGAATGAAACTAAGGTGATCACCCGGGAAGTTCCATCTACCTTCCAGCCCCTGGGGGTGTATCCAGGCATTATTTACCATGATCGTACCCATCTGTTGTAGCCTGCAATCCTAACCACCGGTATCCCGAGATATATCATGGTGAGTGCGGTTAGGGCCACAGCCGGTGTGAGAGGAGCCGAATTCGTTAATGACAGGCGGTAGGAATGATGTGGTATGGCCTGTTCCTTCACATTTACGTACGTGTGGTCCCTGTCAATGTCCCCTCTATCATGATAACCCATCCAAATACCTTTTTTAATATAATTCTGATACTTTCGACTTCAAAGATCCCCAGCCTAACTTTGTCACTTGGGATAATTGGAATTCCTCGCACCAAGCCCAGTGTCCCACCGAAAGTGTCCTTACAGCTGTCATTAACCCAGCCTTTGGTGAGCTGCTGTAACTGACAGTGAGACATGTTAGTGTGGGTGTTCTCCTGGAACAAAGATTTCCGCTGTTTGTCACTAATCCGGGATGGGACTTTTCTCGAGGATGAGGACCGCTGCCTTCATTTCATCATGGATGCCCCTCCCTCACTGTTGTCCCTCAGGGAGGGCTGAATGGCCTGGTTAACAAAGTCACATGGTGATTAATTTAGTTTGTTTGTCAGCATCCAGTCCGTGTATGACAGACTTTCGGTCTGTCTCATCCAAAAATGCATCTGGGTTTGAGACAGGGTCAAACAGAGTGGCCTTTTTGGTGCTGCCCACCAGCTGGGTGGCTGGAATGGCTATTGTGTACGGAGTGAGACCATCAGCTGTCTGACACTGTGTAACCAGAGGATTCATGGAATCTGAGTTCGGCTGTGGGTCAGCGCTGGGGGCAAAAGGTGCAGTTACCTGGGAGAAAGGCAGTGGCGTGCCCATCTGTGCGCGGGTGTGGATGTGTCAGTGTGGAGCTTGTCATTACCTCCCTGGGGGGGTAGAACACCAAAGGCACACATTATCCCACTCTGGAAGGAGCCCTGGTTCCCTAGGGATTGTATTTGCTCCTGGTACCTCCTGCTAGGGCCTGATGTATGTTGCTCCGTGTTGCAGGTGTAGAGGACCCATGCAGCTGCTTGGAGCGCCCTACACTGTCCTTCCAGATTGTCAATGTAACCTGAGGCTGCTTCCCCATCCCCAGAGAACCTCCTTTCACTGGATTGGGCTCTTCCCAATTGTAACTGGAGTAGTCCCATGTGGGTGAGATTTTCCTGCAACCTTCTGTCCTGCTCATTGTGTAGGAGACCTAGCTCTGTCACAGTCTGTAGGTTTTCCTGGGGTGACCGGATCCCAGCTGCCTTATCCCAGCCGGGGATCCTCCAGGCTATCGGCAGTGGAGTGAGCTTTCCAGCTTCCTTCTCCAGTTCTCTATGGGCTTCTCACCACAGCTCCTGTACCAGGAATCCTTCGCAGCAAGGCCAGGCTGGCTTCCTGCCCAATTCTGCAGTACTGTTTCACATTTGTACCGGCTCGTGTTCCTATTGCTTTGGCTGCTTCTGTATTATGGGATACCTGTGTATACTCATAGAGTCATAGAGTTCGACAGCACGAAGACAGGCTCTATGGCCCAAACTGGTCCATCCACACGAACCCCGTTTCCCTGCACTTGGCCCATATCCTTCCAATACTTTCCTCTCCATGTATTTGTCCAAGTGCCTTTTAAATGTTATTAAATGTATACTCCTTGACCACTCGCGCGGGTAGTTCATTCCGTATGCGTATACACTCTGGGTAAAAACGTTGTCCCCCAGGTACCCTTTTAATCTTGCCCCTTTCACCTTAAACTGATGCCCTTTCGTCCTCGATTCCCCAAGCCTTGGATAAAGACTGAGTGCATTCACCCTATACATGCCTCCCATGATCTTATGCACCTCTATAAGGACACCCCTCAGTCTCCTACACACTAAAGAAAATGTCCTAGCTTGTCCAACCTCTCTCTATAACCGTCTACTTGAGTTCTGGCAATATCCTTGTAAATTCCTTCTGCACTCTTTTCAGTTTAATAACATCCTTTGTATAGCAAGGTGGACAAAACTGAACACAATATTCCAAGTGCGGCCTCACCAACATCCTGCACAACGAAAACATAACCTCCCAACTTCGATATTCCATGCCCTGACTGATGAAGGGCTCATTGTGCCAAAAGCCTTCTTCACTGCCCTGTCTCCCTGTGACTCCACTCTCAGAGAACCGTGTACCTGGAATCCAAGGGCGCTCTGTCCCACTACACTCCTTCAGTCCTGACCATTCACCATGTAACCCCTGTCTTGATGTGACTTTCCAAAATGCTCGATCTCGCCCTTGTCTATATTAAACTCCATTTCCCATTTCTCAGCCCAATTCCCCAGCTGATCAAGGCCCTGTTGCAATTGCTGAGAATATTCCTCACTTATTTTAGTGTAATCTGTAAACTTTCTAATCATGCCTTAAACATCCTCGTCCAAATCATTGATATCGATAACAAACAGCAATGGGCCTAGCACTGACCGGCTCAGTGGTTAGCCATGCTGCCTCACTGCACCGTGGATCTGGGTTCAATTCCAACCTCACAGGATACTCTGTGTGGGTTTAATCATGTTAGGGTTAGATTTCCTACAGTATGGAAACAGGCCATTGGCCCAATAAGTCCACACCGACTTGCCGAAGAGTAACCCACCCAGAGTCATTCTCCCTGCCCAATATTTACCCTGGACGAATGCTCCTAGCACTATGGGCAATTTAGCACGGCCAATTCAGCTGACCTGTACATTTTTGGGTTGTGGGAGGAAACCGGAGAACCCGGAGGAAAGCCACGCAGACTCCGGGAGAATGTGCAAACTCCACACAGATAGTCACTGGGGTGGGGTGAACCCCGGGTCCCTGGCGCTGTGAGGCAGCAGTGCCAACCACAGAGCCACTATGCCACCCCAACTGAGTTTGTATGTTCTCCCCGTGTCTGCGTGGGTTTCCTCCGAGTGCTCCGGTTTCCTCCCACAGTCCAAAGATGTGCAGGTCAGGTAAATTGGCCATGCTCAATTGCCTGTAGTGTTCATCAATGTCTAAGTAAGTTGCATTAGTCAGGGATAAATGGAGAGTAATTAAAGAACTTTTAAAGAGCTTCCACTTGCCAGAGGACCCTTTGCCTGCAAACAAACTTCTCAAACCAACCCCTGCAAGCTGCTGTCTAATTCCGTCAGAATGAGCTATGCCCCAATGTAGAACTAGCACCTTGAGAACATTTTGTCTCACACCACAATGATTACAATATTAATAGAATTAATGTCACTGGTTCCAAAATGCTCCCCCACTGTCACCTCACTCCAAACATTCTGGTTGGGTTGTTTACCTTGTTTTTAGCAGTAACTGAACAACACCATCAGATCTGGAGGAAAGCTTCCTCGAAGTGCCCCCATCGAACACTCTGGAGATTGACAGCACATAGTGTTCTCTCAGTGTTGTCACAGTCAAATACACAAAGCACAAGATTAATTATTAATGCCTCCATCTCACTGACCTGATCTGGGAGAGATGGGTCAGGGACGGGGGAGATTGCTTTGTTGTGTAGGGATCAGTCAGGGAAGGGGAGATTGCAGTGTTGGGTAGGGATCAGTCACGGAGGGGGAGATTGCAGTGTTGGGTAGGGATCAGTCAGGGAGGGGGAGATTGCAGTGTTGTGAAGAGATCAGTCAGGGAGGGGGAGATTGCAGTGTTGGGTAGGGATCAGTCAGGGAATGGGGGAGATTGCAGTGTTGTGTAGGGATCTGTCAGGAAGGGGGCGAGTGCACTGTTGGGTAGGTTTCAGGCAGGGAGGGGGTGATTGCAGTGTTGGGCAGGGATCAGTCATGGAGGGGGAGATTGCAGTGTTGTGTAGGGATCAGTCAGGGAGGAAGTGAGTGCAGTGTTGTGTACAGATCAGTCAGGGAGGGGGGACTACAGTGTTAGAAAGAGATGAGTCAGGGAGGGGGAGATTGCAGTGTTGGGTAGGGATCAGTCATGGAGGGGGAGATTGCACTGTTGTGTAGGGATCAGTCAGGGAGGGGGTGAGTGCAGTGTTGTGTAGGGATCAGTCAGGGAGGGGGTGAGTGCAGTGTTGTGTACAGATCAGTCAGGGAGGGGTGGAATACAGTGCTGGAAAGAGATGAGTCAGGGAGGGGGAGATTGCTTTGTTGGGTGGGTGTCAGTCAGGGAGGGGGGGACTACAGTGTTGGAAAGAGATGAGCCAGGGAGGGGGAGATTGCAGTGTTGGGTAGGGATCAGTCATGGAGGGGGAGATTGCAGTGTTGTGTAGGGATCAGTCAGGGAGGGGGTGAGTGCAGATTGTGTACAGATCAGTCAGGGAGGGGGGGAATACAGTGCTGGAAAGAGATGATTCAGGGAGGGGGAGATTGCTTTGTTGGGTGGATGTCAGTCAGGGAGCGGGGGACTACAGTGTTGGAAAGAGATGAGCCAGGGAGGGGGAGATTGCAGTGTTGGGTTGGGATCAGTCAGGGAGGGGGTGAGTGCAGTGTTCTGTAGCGATCAGTCAGGGAGGGGGGGAATACAGTGCTGGAAAGAGATGAGTCAGGGAGGGGGAGATTGCAGTGTTGGGTAGGGATCAGTCAAGGAGGGGGAGAATGCAGTGTTGTGTAGGGATCAGTCAGGGAGGGGGTGAGTGCAGTGTTGGGTAGGGATCAGTCAGGGAGGGGGTGAGTGCAGTGTTGGGTAGGGATCAGTCAGGGAGGGGGTGAGTGCAGTGTTGGGTAGGGATCAGTCAGGGAGGGGGTGAGTGCAGTGTTGGGTAGGGATCAGTCAGGGAGGGGGAGATTGCAGTGTTGAATAGGGATCAGTCAGGGAGGGGGTGATTGCAGTGTTGGGAAGGGATTAGTCCGGGAGGGGGAGATTGCAGTGTTGGGTACGGATCAGTCAGGGAGGGTGAGATTGCAGAGTTGGGTAGGGATCAGTCTGAGATGGGGGTGATTGCAGTGTTGGGTAGGGATCAGTCAGGAAGCGGGTGATTGCAGTGTTGGGTAGGGATCAGTCAGGGAGGAGGAGATTGCAGTGTTTGGTAGGGATTTGTTAGGCGGGGGTGATTGCAGTGTTGAATCGGGATCAGTCAGGGAGAGGGCGATTGCTGTGTTGGGTAGGGATCAGTCAGGGTGTGGGTTAGTGCAGTGTTGGCTAGAGATCAATGAGGGAGGGGGAAATTGCAGTGTTGGGTTGGGATCTGTCAGGGAGGGGGAGATTGCAGTGTTGTGTAGGGATAGAAGGAAATCAGGAGGGAAAAAAGTGGATATGAGTTTACTTTGAGATATAGCGCTAAGGAGAATCCCAAGGGCTTTTGCAAATGTATAAAGGCCAAAGGGTCACTGGGGAGTGAATCGGGCCCCTCAAAGTTCAAGACAGTATGCACGTGGAGCTGCAAGAGATGGGGGAGAAACTGAACAAGTATTTCCTGTAGAGAAGGACATGGAAGATATAGAACAGGATGATGGTTTGGGAAATAGATGATGTCATCTTGCAAATTGTCCACATTACAGAGGAGGAGTTGCTGGATGTCTTGAAACGCATAAAGGTGCATAAATCCCCAGGACCTATCAAGTGTACTCTCGATCTCTGTGGGAAGCTAGAGAAGTGATTGCTGGGCCCCGTGCTGAAATATTTATGTCATCGATAGACAAAGGTGAGGTACCAGATGACTGCAGGTTGGGCTAACGTGGTGCCACTGTTTAATACGGGAGGTAAGGACAAGCCAGGGAACTACAGATTGGTTCGCCTGACGTCAGTCGTGGGCATGTTGAAAGATGAATACATGAGGGACAGGAATTACAAGTATTTGGAAAGGCAATGTCTAATTGGGGATAGTCAGCATTGCTTTGTGCGTGGGAAATCATGTCTCAAGTTATTGAGTTTTTGATGAAGTAACAAAAGGATTGATGAGGGCAGCGCGGTGGGTGTGAGTGATATGGACTTCAGTAAGGAATTCGAAAAGTTTCCACATGGTAGATTTGAGAACAAGGATAGATCTCATGGAATACAGGGAAAATCAGCCATTTGGATACAGAACTGGCACGAAGGGAGAAGACAGTTGGTGGTTGTCAAGGATTGTTTTTAAGACTGGAGGCCTGTGACCAGTGGAGTGCCACAAGGATCGGTGCTGCGTCCACTACTTTCCATTAATTATATAAATGATTTGGATGTGAACATAGCAGGTGTAGTTAGTATGTTTGCAGGTAACACCAAAATTGGAGGTGTAGTGGACAGTGAAGAATGTTCCTTCACTGAGATTGCAGTTTTGGGGAGGGATCAGTCAGGGAGGGGGTAAGTGCAGTGTTGGCTAGGGATCAGTCAGGGAGGGGGTGAGTGCAGTGTTGGGTAGGGATCAGTCAGGGAGAACTGGTGGGCCAATGGGTTGAGGAGTGGCAGATGGAGCTTCATTTGGATAAATGGGTGGTGCTGCATTTTGGGAATGCAACTCTTCGCAGGATTTATACACTTATTGTTAAGGTCCCAGGGAGTGTTTCTGAACAAAGAGACCTTGGAGGGCAGGTTCATTGTTCCTTGAAAGGAGAATTGTGTGTCGATAGGATACTGAAGAAGGTGTTTGGTATGCTTGCATTTACTGATCAGGGCATTGAGTAGAGGAGTTGGGAGGTCATGTTGTGGCTATACAGGACATTGGATAAGCCAGTTTTGGAATATTGCGTGCAATTCTTGTCTTCTCCCTATCGGAATGATGTGTTAATTGAAAGGGTTCAGAAAAGATTTGCAAAGACGCTGACAGGATTGGAGGATTTGAGCTAAAGGGAGAGGTTAAATGGGCTGGGGCTGTTTCCCTGGAATGTCTGAGGCTGAGGGGTAACCCATATGGAGGTTTATAAAACCATGAGAGGCATGGTTAGGATTAACAGACAAGATCTTTTCCCTGGGGTGGGTTGTCCAGAACTGGAGGGCCCAGGTTCTGGATGAGAGGGGAAAGATATAAAAGGAACGTAAGGGACAACGTTTTGATGTAGAGGGTGTTGCGTGTATGGAATTAACTGCCAGGTGAAGTGGTGGAGACTGGTGCAATTACTGCATTTGAAAGGCATCTGGATGGGTATACGAACAGGAAGGGTTGAGAGGGATTTGGGCCAAGTGCTGGCAAATGTGACGAGATTATGTTAGGATATGTGGGTGGCATGGATGAGTTGGACTGAAGGCCCTGTTTCTGTGCTGTACATCTCTATGACTGTAAATGTTTTCCACTGTCCATTTCCAGCCATGCACTTCACTGTTTCCCCTGTTTACTTTGGTCAGTTCTCCTCTCAAACCCATGTAAATGGCTTTGGTGATTGTAGGGTGTGCTTTATGGTCACTTTAAAAATCCATCATCTCGCTCAATTCCACTACACTACAATTTCCCCGAGGATATCTCAGTGTGACATTACTCCTTCACTCAGCGTCATCACCCAACGGTCGATCTGAGATAGTCACCTCCCTGGCCGTTTGCACAACGTGTTATTCAAAGAAACACTGACACAAACATTCAAAGAGGAGTTCGGAGAACATCACTTTTGCCAATGCGACTGTCCCAGTTTATACAAAGACTGAAGTCTCCCAAAATGGTCACAGTGCCTTTGCAGTACACAGGAATTCATTGGAACGTGTTACAATGTTGAGCAATGAAATGGTGTCAGACAGCCTCAAAACTGTTCTCCTGTTTGTGTTTTTGACACGTGTTACCCAGAATCTGCATTCAGGCTGATTCAGCTGCATCATCTGAGGCCAAATGCTTTCTCTGTACTGCCTTTGTTACTCATTACTGTCAGGGTTACCCATCCTGCACTCCCTGAGACCCCTCAAGAAGGTGTACAATGGAATATTCGTATTCCACCTTTTATTCACCACTAAATAACATTTATCTCTGTGCCACAGTCCATCCACCTTATTGCAGAGACGTTATCCAGTCCAAAAAAAGTACATTACGACTGACTCTTTCCACAATTTCTTGTCACAGTCCAATTCACTGATGTACAGTTTCAGTTAAACTCTGTCTCTTCCTGTTCCTTTCTGCTTGTCTTCAGCTACATTGCCATTTCTGTTTGGAGTTGGAAAGCTCCTTTCACCTGAATCCTGGCCCTGCATCCTCTCTGTCAGTTTAAAGTCATGTCCATAAGCCTACTGACATGATTGGCCAGGACACTGGTCCCAGCAATGTTATGTCTAATTCACTCATGGGATGTTGCTGTCTCTGGCTGGGCAGCATCGCATGCCCACCCCGAGCTGCCCTTGAGCTGAGTGCCTTGCTGGATCATTACAGAGAGCAGTTTAGAGTCAACCCCATCGCTCTGGGTCTGGATCATGTGTAGGCCAGACCCGCTGCCTATAACAGATTTCCCTCCTGAAAGGATATTAGGTAGTTAGATTGGTTATACTGGACACCGGCATTAACATCTGGATGAACAGTCAGGAGAGAATAGCACGAGGCCATCACCTGTCCCACTCGGAGTTCACCCATCAGTGAGTACTCATCCCAGTGCACCATGAATCACAACCCTTTCATCATGTCCATTGTGTGATCCTGATACCTTCCTGCACTCTGGTGATATCACTCAATCTCTCTCCATGTGGTATCACTCACTGTGCGGGTCTAATTGCTGCCTCTGTCAACGCCTCTCGCTCTTACAGCTACTCCAGATCCTGAGCCAACAGAATTCTCCACTCCAGAGAGACGCAGCAGCACAGGCCAGGGATGGAGACTGGGATTTTCCAGACCTCTGTGGGACTCAGTGTCATTCTCCATGTGTAACCCTGACTGCATTAGTCTAATTTCCCATTCTGTCTGCTTCCCTATCTCCTGCAGGTACTCAGGATGTTCTTGTCTCAGCCGAATTCCTAACTCCTGTCTCATCCATAACAACATCAAAGACAGCTGGACAGCCAGAGAGAGATGCAGAGGGAGGTCTGGAGCCGTCAGTAAACCCTGCAGCCGATAAGATCACTCACAGTAAACAGCACAGGGAGGGGTTAGTGGCCTTCAGTATTCAGACCCGGAAGACAGGACATAGATACAGAGCTGGGCAAGGAACAGCAACATTCTAGGCTTCATTCCCACCATCTTGTGAGGGTCCTGCTTTCACCTCTTCTGTACTGGTCCTCACTGAGACATCTCTCTCTCTCTCTCCCTCGCTCTCACACCCTCATTCGTATTCTCTCTTTCTCACCCTCTCTCTCTCTCTGTCTCTCTCCCCCTCACTCATTCTCCACCCAAACCCTCTCTCTCACCCGACTCTCTGTCTCCCTCGCATCCCTCTCTCCCTCATCCCTCTGTCTTTTGCTCGCCTTCTTTCTCTCCCTATCACGCTCTGCCCCCTCTCTATCTATCTATCTTTCTCTCTCTCTCTCTCTCTCTCTCTCTCTCTCTCTCTCTTTCTCTCTCTCTCTCTCCTTCTCGTGCGCTCTTTCGCTCTCTCAGACTCTCTCTCTCATTTCCGTCCCCTCCCTTCCGCTCACTTGCACCTCTCTCTCTCTCACCACTCTCTCTCACTCCCTCACACTCTCGCCCCCTCTCGCTCACACCCTCTCTCACTCTCAACCCATCTCTCTCTCACCCTCTCTACCCGCCTCTCTCTCTGCCGCTCTTGTGCTCTCTACTCCTCTCTTACTCCACCTCTCTCACTCCCCCCTCTTTCCCCCTCTCTCCCCTCTCTCTCCTCCCTCTCCACTCCCCCTCCCCTCCCTCTCTCCTCTCTCTCTCTCCCCTCTATCACCCCTTTCTCTCACCCCTCCCCCTCACCCCTTTCTCTCACCCCTCCCTTTCACCCCTCACTCACACCCCCTCTCACTCTCAACCCATCTCTCTCTCACCCTCTCTCTCTCTTAAGGCCTCTCTCTCTGACCCTCTTGTGCTCTCTTCCCTATCTCTCACTCCACCTCTCTCACTCCCCCTCTCTCTCCCTCTCTCCCCCTCTCTCCCCGTTCACACCTCTACACCCTGTCTCCCCTCCCACTCCCTCTCTCTCACCCCTCTCTCTCGCTCGCCACTCTCACCCCTCCCCTCTGTCTCACCCCTCTGTCTCACCCCTCTGCCACACCCCTCTCTCACCCCTCTGTCTCACCCCTCTCTCACACACCACTCTCTCACCCCTCACACTCCCCCATCTCTTTCGCCCACCTCACTCCCCTTCTCCCCTCTCTCTCACCCATCTCTCATTCCTCTCTCTCACCCCTCTCTCCCCCCTCTCCCCCTCTCTCCCCCTCTCTCTCCACTCTCTCTTGCTCACATCTTTCCCCCCTCTCTCACCCCTCTCTCTCACCCCCTCTCTCCCCCTTTCTCTGCCCCCCGCTCTCCCCATCTCCCCCTCTCCCCCCCCGCTCTCTCCCCCTCTCTCCACCTCTCTCTCCCCCTCTCTCTCTCCCCAACCACTCCCCTCTCTCCCTCCTCTCTTTCTCCTCTACCCCAGCTCTGCCCCCTCTCTCTCCCCCCTCTCTCACCCCTCTATCATTCCTCTCTCTCAGCCCTCCCACCCCCTTTCACTCCCCCTCTCTCTCTCCACTCTCTCTCGCTCACATCTCTCACCCCTCCCTCTCTCCCCCTCTCTCTCTGCCCCCCGCTCTCCCTCTCTGTCTCCCCCCTCTCTCCCTCTCTCTCTCGCTCTCTCTCCTCATCTTTCTCCCCACCTCTCCCCTCTCTCCCCCTCTCTTTCCCTCCCTCTCTCTCCACCCATCGCACCCCATTTCTCTCACACTCCTCCCTCTTGTCTCTCCCCTCTCTCACTCCCCCCTCTATCACCGCTCTCTCACCCCTCTCTCTCCCCTTCTCTCCCCCTCTCTCTCCCCATCCCACCCACCCTCTCTCTCTCCCGCTCTCTCTCACCCCCTCTCTCTGCCCCTCTGTCTGCCCCCCGCTCTCCCCCTCTCTCCACCTCTCTCTCCCCCTCTCTCTCTCCCCCACCACTCCCCTCTCTCCCTCCTCTCTTTCCCCTCTCTCTCCACCCATCTCACCCCATTTCTCTCACACTCTCTCTCCCCTCCCACTCTCTCTACCCCTTCTCTAAACCTCCTCTCTCCACCCGTCTCTCTCCCCTCTCCCCCCTCTCTCTGCCCCAGCTCTCCCCCTTTCTCTCTCCCCACTCTCTCCCCCTCTCGCACCCCCTCCTCCCCCTCTCCCCCCTCTCTTACCCCTCTATCATTCCTCTCTCCCACCCCTTTCTCTCCCCTTCTCTCTCCCTCCTCTCTCCCCACTCTCTCTTGCTCACATCTCTCCCCGTCCCTCACCCCTCCCTCTCTCCCCCTCTCTCTCTGCCCCACACCTCTCCCCTCTCTTCCCCCCTCTCCCCTCTCTCCACTCATCGCACCCCATTTCTCTCACACTCCTCTCTCCCCCTTGTCGCTCCCCCTCTCTCACTCCCCCCTCTCTCACCGCACTCTCACCCCTCACTCTCCCCCTCTCTCTCCCCATCCCATCCACCCTCTCTCTCTCCCGCTCTCTCTCACCCCTCTCAACCCCCTCTTTCTCCCCCTCTCTCCCCCTCTCCCACCCCCTCTCCTTCCCGCCTCTCTCTCACCCCCTCTCTCTCTCACCCCCACTCTCTGAACCTCTCCCTGTCACACCGTCTCTCTCTCTCACCCCCTCTCTTCCTCACTACCTCCGTCTCTTTCCCACTCGCTCTCTCGCCCACACTCTCTCGCCCACTCTCTCTCGTCCACTCTCTCCCTCTTGCCCACACACTCTTTTGCCCACACTCTCTCTCACCCTCTCTCTCTGTCTCTCGCCCCTCTCTCACACATCTCTCTCTCTCTCACCCACTCTCCCTGTCTCTCACTCTCACCCCTCTCTCTCTTACCTCTCTCTCTCATCCCTCTCTCTCACCCATCTTTCTCTCAGCCCTCTCTCACCACTCTCTCTCTCTTACCTCTCCTTCTCTCACCACTCTCTCTCACCCTCTCTCTCACCCCCCTCTCTCACACCGTGTCTCTCGCCCCCCTCTCGCTCACACCGTGTCTCTCGCCCCCCTCTCGCCCCTCTCTCTCTCCCCCTAACTCTCTCCCTCCTCTCTCTCCCCTCTAGCTCTCTCCCTGTCTCTCAGCCCCGTCTCTCTCATCCCCTCACTATCTCACCCCCTCACTGTCTCTCCCCCCTCTCTCTCACCGCCTCGCTCTCAACACCCTCTCTCACTCATCACCCTCTCTCTCACCCCTTTCTCTCACACTCCCTCACTCTCGACCCCTCTCTCTCTCCCCTCTCTCTCTCGCTCGCCCTGTCTCTCTCATCCTCTCTCTCTGACCCCTCTCTCTCACCCCATGCTCTCGCTCACCCCACTTTCTCTCACCCCTCTCTCACCCTCTTTCTCTTTCACCCCGTCTCTCACACACTTCCTCTCTCTCGCCCCCTGTCTCTGTTGCCCACTTTCTCTCTCGCCTCCACCCTCTCTTTTCCCTCTCTCTCTCCCCCTCTAACTCTCCCGCTGACTCTCTCACTGCGTCACACTCTCTCTCCCTCACTCCCTCACCACTCACTCTCTCTCACCCCTCTCTCTCTCACGCCCTTTCTCTCTCACCCATCTCCCTCTCACCCCTCTCTCTTCCCCTCTCTGTCTCACCCCCCCTCTCTCTCAACCCTCTCTCTCAGGCCTCTCATCTCACCTCTCTCTCTCACACCCCTCTCTCTCTCATCACTCTCTCTCTTTCACCCCCCTCACAAGCTCCCTCTCTCTCGCACCCTTCCTCTCCCCGTCTTTCTCTTCCCCCTCTCTCACACCCCTCTCTCTCTTACACCACTCTCTCTCCCCCTCTGTCTCTACCCCTCTCTCTCAACCAACTCTCTCACCCGTCTCTCTTACACCCCTATCTCTCACCCCTCTCTCACCCCCCTCTCTTTCTCACATCTCTCTCTCTCTCGCTCTCACCCCTCTCTCTCACCGATCTCTCTCTCAGCCTTGTGTCACCCCTGTCTCTCACCCCGCTCTCTCTCTTACCTCTCCCTCTCTCACCACACTCTCTCACACTCTCTCACCCCCTCTCTCTCACCCCGTGTCTGTCTCACCATCTCTCTCCCCCAACCCCCCTCTCTCTCTCACCCCCTCTCTCTCAACCCCTGTCTGTCTTACCTCCTCTCTCTCACCCCCTCTCTCTCACCGCCTCGCTCTCAACACCTTCTCTCACTCAAACCCTCTCTCTTTTACCCATCTCCCTCTCTCACCCGTCTATGCCACCCTCTCTCTCACCCCTCTCTCACCCCCTGTCTGTCTCACCTCCTCTCTCTCTCACTGATCTCGCTCACACCACGTCTCTCTCTCTCTCTCCCCCTTTCTCTCTCAGCCCTCTCTCTCACTCACCTCTCTCTCTCCCCTTGGCTCTCTACCCCTCACTCTCATCCCTCTCTTACCCTCTCTCTCTCTTACACTCCTCCCTCTCTCTCACACCCCCTCTCAGCCCTCCCATATTCTCACCCCTCTTTCTCTTACACCGCTCTCCCCTCCTCATCCCACTCTCTCACTGTTCTCTCTTACTCCCCTCTGAATTTCTCTCACCCCTCTCTCATCCCGCCTCTCTCTCACCCTCTCTCTCTCTCACCCGTCTCTCGCTCACCCTCTCTATCTCGCTCTCACCCTTCTCTCTCTCACCCCTCTCTCTCTCTCACCACTCTCTCTCCCCTGCTCTCTCACCCCTTCACTCTCTCACCCCTCTCTCACACCCTCTCTCTCTCAGCCCCTCTCTCTCTCACCCCCTCTCTCTCACCCCTCTCGTTCTCTCACCCCATGCTCTCGCTCACCCCTCTCTCTCACCCTCTCTCTCTTATGCCTCCCTCTCACCCCTCGCTCGGCCTCTCTCTATTTCATCCTCCTCTCTCACACACTCCCTCTCTCTCACCCCCGTCTCTGTCGCCCCCTCTCTCGCCCCCTCTCTTTCTAGCCCCTCTCTCCCCATCACTCTCTCCACTCTCTCTCTCTCTTCCCCCCTCTATCTCTCCCCCTGTCTCTCACCTTCTCTCTCTCCCACCCCCTCTCTCTCTCAACCCCTCTCTCACCCCCTATCTGTCTCACCTCCTCATCTCTCACCCCCTCTCTCTCTTTCACCGCCTCTCTCTCAACACCCTCTCTCACTCATCCCCTCTCTCTCTCACCCCTCTCTCTTTCACCCCGTCTCTCACACACTCCCTCTTTCTCACCCCCTGTCTCTCTCGACGTCTCTCTCTCACCCCTCTCTCTCTCACCCTCTCTCTTTCACCCCGTCTCTCACACACTCCCTCTCTCTCGCCCCTGTCTCTTTCTCCCCCTTTCTCTCTCGCCTCCTCTCTCTCTCGCCCCTCTCTCTCTCACCCCCTCACACTCTCAACCCTCTCTCTCTCCCCTCTCTCTCCCCCTCTATCTCTCTCCATGTCTCTCACCCCCTGACTCTCTCACTGCATCAATCAATCATCCCCTCTCTCCCTCACCACTCTCTCTCTCTCTCACCCCCACTCTCTCATCCCTCTCTCTCACCTCTCTGTCTCTCACCCTCTCTTTCTCTCACCCCATCCTCTCTCTCCCCCCTCTCCCTCACCCTCTCTCTCTTTCACCCCGTCTTTCACACACTCCCTCTTTCTCACCCCCTGTCTCTCTCGACGTCTCTCTCTCACCCCTCTCTCTCTCTCTGCCCTCTCTCTCTCACCCAATGTCTCTCACTCTCTCACGCGCTTAGTCTCTCACAGCGTCTCTCTCTCACCCTCACTCTCAGAACCTCTCCCTGTCACATCCCTCTCTCTCTCTCATCCCCTCTCTTCCTCACTCCCTCCGTCTCTTGCCCACTCTCTCTCTCGCCCACTCTCTCTCTCGCCCACACTCTCTCTTGCCCACACACTCTCTCTCAGCCCTCTCTCTCTCTCTGACGCCCCTTCTCTCTCACCCATCTCCCTCTCACCTCTCTCTCTCACCTATCTCTCTCACCCCTTTCTCTCTCCCCATTCTCTCAAACCCTTTCTCTCTAACCCCCTCACTCAACTGTCACTCTCTCTCCCCTCGCTCTCTCACCGCCTCTCTCTCTCGCTCTCACCCCGCCTTTCTCATCCCCCTCTCTTTCACCCCTCTCTCACCCCTTTCCCTCTCAACCGCTCTCTCTTTCATCCCATTCTCTCACACACTCCCTCTCTCTCACCCCCTCGCTCTCATCACGCTCTCTCTCTCACCCCTCTCTCTCACCCCTCTCTCTCTCACCCTCTCTCTTTCACCCCGTCTCTCACACACTCCCTCTCTCTCGCCCCTGTCTCTTTCTCCCCCTTTCTCTCTCGCCTCCTCTCTCTCTCGCCCCTCTCTCTCACCCCCTCACACTCTCAACCCTCTCTCTCTCCCCTCTCTCTCCCCCTCTATCTCTCTCCATGTCTCTCACCCCCTGACTCTCTCACTGCATCAATCAATCATCCCCTCTCTCCCTCACCACTCTCTCTCTCTCTCACCCCCACTCTCTCATCCCTCTCTCTCACCTCTCTGTCTCTCACCCTCTCTTTCTCTCACCCCATCCTCTCTCTCCCCCCTCTCCCTCACCCTCTCTCTCTTTCACCCCGTCTTTCACACAATCCCTCTCTCTCGCCCCCTGTCTCTCTCGCCGTCTCTCTCTCACCCCCCTCTCTCGCCCCCTCTTTCCCCCCTCACTCTCTCCCTCCTCTCTCTCCCCCTCTATCTCTCCCCCTATCTCTCAGCCCCTCTCTCTCTCACCCCCTCACTACCTCACCCCGTTACTGTCTCTCACCCTCTCTCTCTCACCGCCTCGCTCTTAACACACTCTCTCAATCATCCCCCTCTCTCTCACCCCTCTCCATCTCTCACCCTCTCTCTCACCTCCTCTCTCTCACCCCCTCTCTCTCACCCCGTCTCTCTCACCACCTGTCTGTCTCACCTCCTCTCTCTCCCACCCCTCTCTATCTCTCACCCCCTCTCTCTCACCCCTGTCTGTCTCATCTCCTCTCTCCCTCATACCCCTCTCTCACTGCCTCTCTCGCAACACCCTCTCTCACTCACCCCCTCTCACTCTCACCCCCCTCTCTCACATCTCTCTCTCTCCCGTTCTCTCTATCTCACTTCACTATCTCACTCACCCCTCTCTCTCTCTCAACCCTCTCTCTCATCCATCTATCTCTCCCTCTCACCCTCTCTCTCTCTCTCCCCGTCTCTCTCTATCAACCCTCTCTCTCTTTCACCCGACTCTCTCTCTCACTCCCTCTCTGTCTCTCGTCCTTCTCTCTCACACACCTCTCTCTCTCCCCGCGCTCTCACCCCCTCTCTCACCCCTCTCTCACACCCTCTCTCTCTCATCCCTCTCTCTCCCACCTCACTCTCCCTCACCCCTCTCTCTCTCACCCTCTCTCTCTTTCAACCCACCTCTCACACTCTCCCTCTCTCTCACCCCCTCGCTGTCTCACCCCATCTCTCTCTCTTTCCCCTCTCTCTCAGCTCTCTCTCACTCACTCCTCTCTCTCTCACCCCCTCTCTCTCCCACCCCATTCTCTCTCACCCCCTCCCTCTCTCACCCCTCTCTATCTCACCCCTCTCTCTCTCTCACCCCTCTCTCACTCACCCTCTCTCTCTCTCACCCCTCTCTCTCCCACCCCACTGTCTCTCACCCCCTCATTCTCTCACCCCTCTCTATCTCACCCCCTCTCTCTCTCACCCTCTCTCACTTACCCTCTCTCTCTTTCACTCCCCTCTCTCAAACACTCCCTCTCCACAACTTTCTCTCTCACCCCATGCTCCCGCTCTCCCCTCTCTCGCCCTCTCTCTCTTTCACCTTCTTCTCTCACACACTCCCTCTCTCTCACCCCAATCTCTCTCGCACCCTCTCTTTCTTGCTCCTCTCTCTCTCCCCCTCACTCTCTCCACACTCTTTCTCCCCTCTATCTCTCCCCTTGTCTCTCACCTCCTCTCTCTCACACCCCTTCTCTCTCTCAACCCCTCTCTCTCACCCCCTATCTGTCTCACCCCCTCTCTCTTTCTCACCCCTCTCTCTCTTTCACCGCCTCTCTCTCAACACACTCTCTCACTCATCACCTCGCTCTCTCACCTGTCTCTCACACACCTCTATCTCCCCCTCTCTCTCACCCCTCTCTCTGCCCTCTCTCTCTCACCCACTGTCTCTCACCCACTCTCTCTCACGCTCTTAGTCTCTCACAGCGTCTCTCTCTCTTACCCCTATCTCTCACACCCACTCTAATAACCTCTCCCTGTCACACCCATCTCGCTCTCACCCCCTCTCTGCCTCACTCCCTCCATCTCTCGCCCACTCTCTCTCTCGCCCACTCTCTCTCGCCCACACACTCTCTCGCCCACACTCTCTCTCGCCTCCTTTCTCTCAGTCTCACGCCCCTCTCTCTCACCCCTCTCTCTTTCACACCTCTCTCTCACCCACTCTCTCTCCGCCCTCTCTGTCTCTCACCCCTCTCTGTCTCTCACCCGTCTCTCTCTCACACGCCCTTTCTCTCTCACCCATCTCCCTCTCACCCCTCTCTCTCTCACCTCTCTCTCTCTCACCCCTCTCTCTCACCACACTCTCTCTTTCACCACCCCTCTCACACGCTCCATCTCTCTCGCACCCCCCTCTCTCACCCCATCTTTCTCTTCCCCCCTCTCTCACAGCTCTCTCTCTCCCTCTCATTCATCCCTAATGTTTAACCACTCTCTTTCTTACACTCCTCCCTCTCTCTCACCACTCTCTCAGCTCTCTTATAATCTCACCTCTCTCTCTTACACCACTCTCTCTCTCCACTTCTCTCTCTACCCCTCTCTCTCAACCAAATCTCTCACCCCTCTCTCTTACACCCCGATCTCTCACCCCTCTCTCAACCCCCTCTCTTTCACACATCTCTCCCCTCTCTCTCACCCCTCTCTCTCTCACACACCAATCCCTCTCACCCCTCTCTCTCTCAACCCTCTTTCTCTCACCCTGCTCTCTCTTACCCTCTCTCTCTGCCATCTCTCTCTGTCACCACTCTCTCTCACCCCTCTCTCTCACCCATCTCTCTCTTAGCCTTGTCTCACCCCTGTCTCTCACCTCTCTCTTTCTTACCTCTCCCTCTCACACCCACTCTCTCTCACCCTGTATCTGTCTCACCTCCTCTCTCTCCCAACCCCTGTCCCTCAACCCCCTCTCTCTCACCCCTTCTCTCTCAACTTCTGTCTGTCTCACCTCCTCTCTCTCACTCCCTCTCTCTCTCACCGCCTCTCTCAAACCCTCTCTCACTCAACCCCTCTCTTTCTCACCCCTCTCCCTCTCTCACCCCTCTCTCTCACCCCCGTCTGTCTCACCTCCTCTCACTCTCACCGATCTCTCTCTCTCACACACGCGCCTTCTCTCTCACCCATCTCTCCCTCACCCCTCTCTCTCACCCTCTCTCTCTCACCCCCTCCTCTATCTCTCAACCGTCTCTCTCACCTCTCTCTCTCTCACCCTCTTTCTCTCGCACTCACCCGTCTGTCTCTCACCACACTACCTAAGAAAGTGCTCCATCAGTACCTCAGACAGTTCTCCCTGAGTACCTCAGAAAGTGCTCCCTCAATACCTCATATAGTGCTTCCTCAGTACCTCAGAAAATGATCCCTCACTACCTCAGACAGTGCTCCTTCAATACCTCAGATAGTTCTCCCTCAGTACCTTAGATACTACTCCCTTAATACCTCAGAAAGTGCTCCCTCAATAGCTCAGATATTTCTCCCTCAGTAACTCAGATAATGCTCCCTGAATCCCTCAGATAGTGCTCCCTCAATACGTTAGAAAGTGCTTCCTCAATACCTTAGAAAGTGCTCCCGCAGTACCTCAGAAAGTGCTCCCTCAATACCTCAGATAGTGCTTCCTCAGTACCTCAGATAGTGCTCCTTCAGTACCTCAGATAGTGCTTCCTCAATATCTCAGAAAGTGCTCCCTCAATAGCTCAGATAATTCTCCCTCAGTACCTCAGATAATGCTCCCTTAATTCCTCAGATAGTGCTCCCTCAATACCTCAGAAAGTGCTTCCTCAAAACCTCAGAAAGTGCTCCCTCAGTACCTCAGAAAGTGCTCCCTCAGTACCCCAGAAAGTGCTCCCTCAGTACCTCAGAAGCTGCATCCTCAATACCACAGAAAGTGCATCCTCAGTAGCTCAGAATGTGCTCACTCAGTACCTCAGAAAATGCTCCCTCAATACCGCATATAGTGCTTCCTCAGTAATCAGAAATAGATCCCTCACTACCTCAGACAGTGCTCCTTCAATACCTCAGATAGTTCTCCCTCAGTACCTCAAATACTACTCCCTTAATACCTCAGAAAGTGCTTCTTCAGTACCTCAGATAGTGCTTCCTCAGTACATCAGAAAGTGCTCCCTCAGTACCTCAGAGAGTGCTTCCTCAATACCTCAGAAAGTGCTCCCTCAATACCTCAGAAAGTGCACCCTCAATACCTCACAAAGTGCTTCCTGAATACCTCAGAACGTGCTCCCTCAATACCGCAGAAAGTGCTCCCTCATTTCCAAAGAAAGCATCACTTTGTTGTGTTTAACCCCCAAAGCCCTTCAGACAGTAGTTCAACAAAGCATTCACATCCTCAACACTTCAGGGCTGAGCCCAGCTCCCCCCTCAGACTGTGTTCAAACCCTTTCAGACTATAAGGACCCACATCCACCCCTGTCCAAGATTGGAGCCCAGATCCCCAGAACATTACATGTCTCTCTGGATTAATTTTAGAATTACTGCAGTGTAGTAGCAAGCCATTCTGTCCATTGGCTCCACACTGACTTTCTGAACAGCATCCCACCCAGACTCACACCCTCGACCCTATCCCTGTGATGCTGCATTCCCATGGCATCTTTGGGCAGTGGGAGGAAACTGGAGCACCCGGAGGGAACCCGCACAGATACAGAGAGAATGTGTAAACTCCACATAGACAGCCACTGGGAGTTAGAATCAAACCACTGAGGCACCGTGCTGCACTCTCTCCTTGGATGCCATCTCATCTAAACCTTTACTAAGCAGTCTCCCATGTGAAACCTTCTCATCTGTCTTCTTGGTCATCCCTTCAAAAGCTCTATCAAGTTGGACACATCATTTCCACAAACAAAGCCAAGCTGACCATCCCTAACCAATTCTTGCTTTTCCAAATGCATGTAAGTTGTCTCTCAGAATGCCCTCCAACAGTTTACCCACCACTGCCACCAGGCTCACAGCTCCATAGTTCAATGGCTGTTCCTTGCAGCCTTACGTCAATAATGGCACATCATTAATCACCCTCCAGTCTTCAGGCACCTCACCCGTTGTCCCTGATCGGTCCATCTGACAAGGCCATCTACATCCCTCTGTAATCTAAGGCTATCATCCTCAGTATTTATCACCCAACGAAACTTCATATCATTCATGACCCCAATGATTAACCCTCCACCATTCAAATCTAAATCTTTTCTAACAACCACATCAGCAAGACCCCAACAGTGAGACATGAACAGACAGAGATTTTTAATTGGGCCATCACTGTCTGCTTCCTCCCACTCAGCATTCTGCGCCAAATTCCTTGGATCTTGAGTTTTTATGTTCACTATCAGTTTCCAGTATGGGTCCTGATAAAAGCCTAACTGACCTCCAAGCAGGCGACAGAAAAGCATTGCCCTTATTTACAGACCTGGTCACCTCCTTAAAAAGTGCAATCCCATTGGTCAGACCTGAGCTCCCCTTAACACAACCATTCTGACTGTTCTTCATGAACTCCAGTCTCTTTAAATGCTGATTAATTCTATCTCCCAAAATTGCTTCCAACAAACGTCCCACCCACGATATTAGCCTGCCTGGCCTGCAGCTGCCTGGTATATCCATTGTTCCTTCTTGAATAACAGTACCACATGGTCAGTCCGACGACACCTCTCCTGTGGCCAGAGGGGATTTGAAAAAGTTTGCAAGTGTACCTGTTACTTCCTCCATTATCACATTCGGTAAACTGAGATACATTTCCACCGTCTTTGGAGATTTATTGGGTTGTAAGAAGGTCAGGCCACTCAGAACCATCTCTCTCTATATATATGCTAATTCATTTAATTGTATCACAGAGCATCTCCACGATTTCATACCAACCCTGTCCCAATGAGCATTGACAAAATGCATCCATTCACTGTAGCCTCTGGGTCCATGCACAAATTCTCACTGTGTTCCACAACCCACTCTTTCTCTCATTATCAATTCATCCTTAATGTCACTGTAAAGCCCTTTCAGATTTTTATTTCCTCTCTTAACACTCATCGCTCCCAGACAAATAGCCTGTGATACGATTTGGAGGAGTGTGGGATGTCATTCTGCATGTGGATTAGCATTGGGAAGCTCAGATTTAAGGAACATACAACTGTTCTGAGTGTGGGGCAGTGGGATTCATTTGGGATGAGCACACGGAAGCTGCGGAATAAACCTCAGCCCTGCAGCATGAAAATATCCCTTTGAGCTGGCAGGTCAGTGACGTGACACGAAAACTCGATCCCTGGGAAAAGAGGGTGGAACCTCTTCAGGTTCAATAACCAAATGAAGACGGTCTGTTTGAACACAGTCTCTGGAATCTGGACGTGGGAATCACTGCTGAGCAGGGTATGAAGGTCGAAGAGGCAGAAATGTACTGAACAATTTCACACATTCCTCTTAGACCACAAGACATGGGAGCAGAAATTTGGCCATTCAGCCCATCCGCTAGTGTGCCACTCAATCAGGACTGACTCTCTTACAATGCAGGTATCCCCCAGACTGATGCACTGACAGTGCAGCGCTCCCTCAGTAATGACACTCTGACAGTGCAGCACGACTCCCATATTGACCCTCTGACATTGCGGCAATTCCTCATTACTGACCCCCTGACAGCGCAGCACTTCCTCAGTAGTCACCCTCTGACAGTGCAGCACTCCCTCAGTACTGACCCTCTGACAGTGCTGCTCTCCCTCAGTAATGACCCTCTGACAGTGCAGCATTTCCACAGTACTGATCCTCTGACAGTGCGGCACTCCCGCAGTGCTGACACTCTGACAGTGCATCCCTCCCTCAAACTGAGCCGCTGACAGTCTAGCACACACTCAGAACTGACCCTCTGACAGTGCGACACCGCTTCAGTACTGACCCTCTGACATTGCAATGCATCCTCTGTCCTAAACCTCTGACAGTGCATCCCTCCCTCAAACTGACACTCTGACAGTGCAGCACTCTCTCTGTACTGAGAGTACAACACTACCTCAGCACTGTCCATTTGACAGTGCGACACTCCGCCAGTATTGAACGTCTGACACTGCAGTGCTTCCTCCGTCCTGACCCTCAAACAATGCTGCACTCCCTCCATACTGATCAACTGACAGTGCTGCACTCCCTCAGTTCTGACACTCTGACAGTGCAGTACTCCTTTGGTCCTGCACCCTTGACAGTGCAGCAGTCCCCGAATACTGACCCTCTAACAGTGCAGCACTCTCTCAGTACTGATCCTCTGGCAATGCAGGAGGCCTTCAGTTATGAAATTCCGACAGTGTGGCACTCCCTCAGTACGGACCGTCTGACAGTGCAGCACTCTCTCAGTAATGACCCCCTGAAAGTGCAGCATTCCCTCAGTACTGACCATCTGACAGTGCAGCACTCGCTCAGTACTGACCATCTGACAGTATGGCACTCCCTCAGTACTGACACTCTGACAGTGCAGCACTCCCTCAATACTGACCCACTGACAGTGTGGCTCTCCCTCTGTACTTAAACTCTGACAGTGCAGCACTCCCTCAATACTGACCTTCTGACATTGCAGTACATCTTTTGTACTGATCCTCTGACAGTGCAGTACTCCCTCAGTATTGACCCTAAGACAGTGCAGTACTCCCTCAGTATTGACGCCAAGACAGTGCAGCACCCCCTCAGTACTGACCCTCTGACAGTGCAGCAGTCCCTCAGTACTGACCTTCTGGCAGTGCAGCACTCCCTCAGTACTGACCTTCTGACAGTGCAGCACTCCCTCAGCACTGACCGTCTGACAGTACACTGCTCCCTCAGTACTGACCCTCTGACAGTACAGCGTTCCCCAGTACTGACTCTCTGAAAGTTTTTCATTCCCTGAGGACTGAACCTCTCACAGTGCGACACTTCCTCACAGTGCGACACTGAACTCAGACTGTACTGATGCTCCAACAGTGCAGCTTTCCCTCAGCACTGACCAACACAACAGGGCAGCACTCCCTCAGCAGTGACCCTCCGACAGTGTGGCACGTCCCTGACACTCTGACAGGGCTGTATTTCGTCGGGCCTGCCCCTCGACAATGCACACTCCTTTAGTACTGGCCCTCTGATACTGCAGCATTCCCTCAGTACTGACGCTCCGACCGAGGAGAACTCCATCGATGCGTGGCACTGTTTCGATTCTGCACCTCTGATAGTGCAGCAATGCCTCAGTATTGACCCTCTGACAGTGCAGCTCTCAGTCAGTACTGACCCTCTGGCAGTGCAGCACTCCCTCAGTACTGACCCTCTGACGGTGCGGCACTCCGTCAGTACTGACCCTCTGACAGTGCAGCACTCCCTCAGTACTGACCTCTGACAGTGCTGCACTCCCTCAGCACTGACCCTCTGACAGTGCAGCCCTCCCTCAGTACTGGCCCTCTGAAAGTGCAGCACTCCCTCAGTACTGACTCTCTGGCAGTGCAGCACTCTCTTTGTACTGATATTTCTACAGTGCAGCACTCCCTCAGTACTGACCCTCTGACAGTCCGGCACTCCCTTAGTACTGACCCTCTTGCAGTGCAGCACTCCCTCAGTACTGACCCTCCGACAGTGCAGCACTGCCTCAGTACTGACCCTCCGACAGTGCAGCACTCCCTCAGTACTGACGCTCCGACAGTGCAGCACTCCCTCAGTACTGACCCTCTGACAGTCCGGCACTCCCTCAGTCCTGACCCTCTGACAGCGCAGCACTCCCTCAGTACTGACCCTCCGACAATGCAGCACTCCCTCAGTACTGACCCTCTGACAGCGCAGCACTCCCTCAGTACTGACTCTCTGGCAGTGCAGCACTCCATCAGTACTGACCCTCTGACAGTGCAGCACTCCCTCTTTACTGTCCCTCCGACAGTGCAGTACTCCCTCAGTACTGACCCTCCGACAATGCAGCAATCCCTCAGTACTGACCCTTTGACAGCGCAGCACTCCCTCAGTACTGACTCTCTGGCAGTGCAGCACTCCATCAGTACTGACCCTCTGACAGTGCAGCACTCCCTCAGTACTGACCTCTGACAGTGCAGCACTCCCTCGCTATTGACCCTCTAACTGTGCAGCACTCCCTCAGTACTGACCCTCTGACAGTCCGGCACTCCCTCAGTCCTGACCCTCTGGCAGTGCTGCAATCCCTCAGTGCTGACCCTCTGGCAGTGCAGCACTCCCTTAGTACTGACCCTCTGACAGTGCGGCACTGGCTCATTCCTGCACTTCTGGTACTCCAGCACTCCGTCAGTACTGACCCTTTGGCAGTCCATCACTCTCGCAGTACTGATCCTCTGGCAATGCAGCAGTCCCTCAGTACTGATTGTCAGACACATAGCGCGACGCTCCCACAGTACTGGCCCCCTCACAGCACTGTGATCCCTCAGTACTAACCCCCTCAGGGTGCCGTGATCCCTCAGTTCTAACCCTTTCACAGTGCAGCGCTCGCTCAGTAGTAACCCTCTCACAGTGTGACAGCATGGCCATCCATTAGCACTGACCCTCAGAGAGTGCGCACTTCATCATTACTGACTCTCTTACTGCACAGCAATCCCTCCGTCCTGTCTCTCTGACAATGCTGCGGTCCGTCCATACTGATCGTCTGACAATGCTGCACTCCCTCCATACTGACCCTCTGAAAATGCAGCACTCCCTCCACACTGACCCTCTGGCAATGCAGCACGCCCTCCACACTGACCCTCTGACAATGCTGCCATCCCTCTATACTGATCCTCTGACAATGCTGCACTCCCTCCACACTGACCCTCTGACAATGCTGCACTCCCTCCACACTGACCCTCTGACAATTCTTCACTCCGTCTTTCCTGATCCTCTGACAATGCTACACTTTCTCCACACTGACCCTCTGACAATGCTGCACTCCCTCCACACTGACCCTCTGACAATGCGGCAATCCCTCAGTACTGACCCTCTGACAGTGCTGCACTCCCTCAGCACTGACCCTCTGACAGTGCAGCCCTCCCTCAGCACTGGCCCTCTGAAAGTGCAGCACTCCCTCAGTACTGACTCTCTGGCAGTGCAGCACTCCCTCAGAAATGATGCTCTGACACAAGATTTCCCTCAGTACTGACTCTCTGACTCTGCAGCACTCTCTTTGTACTGATATTTCTACAGTGCAGCACTCCCTCAGTACTGATCCTCTGACAGTCCGGCACTCCCTTTGTACTGACCCTCTGGCAGTGCAGCACTCCCTCAGTACTGACCCACTGACAGCGCAGCACTCCCTCAGTACTGACCCTCTGACAGCGCAGCACTCCCTCAGTACTGATTTTCTGGCAGTGCAGCACTCCATCAGTACTCATCCTCTGACAGCGCAGCACTCCCTCAGTACTGACCCTCTGGCAGTGCAGCACTCCCTTAGTACTAACCCTCTGACAGTGCGGCACTGCCTCATTCCTGCACTTCTGGTACTCTAGCACTCCGTCAGTACTGACCCTTTGGCAGTCCATCACTCTCGCAGTACTGACCCTCTGGCAATGCAGCAGTCCCCCAGTACTGACTGTCCGACACATAGCGCGACGCTCCCTCAGTACTGGCCCCCTCACAGCACGGTGATCCCTCAGTACTAACCCCCTCAGAGTGCCGTGCTCCCTCAGTTCTAACCCTTTCAAAGTGCAGCGCTCCCTCAGTAGTAACCCTCTCACAGTGTGACACTCTGACAGCATGGCCATCCATTAGCACTGACCCTCAGAGAGTGCGCACTTCATCATTACTGACTCTCTCACTGCACAGCAATCCCTCCGTCCTGTCTCTGTGACAATGCTGCGGTCCGTCCATACTGATCGTCTGACAATGCTGCACTCCCTCCATACTGACCCTCTGAAAATGCAGCACTCCCTCCATACTGACCCTCTGACAATGCTGCACTCCCTCTATACTGATCCTCTGACAATGCTGCACTCCCTCTACACTGATCCTCTGACAACGCAGCACTCCCTCTATACTGATCCTCTGACAATGCTGCACTCCCTCCACACTGATCCTCTGACAATGCTGCACTCCCTCCACACTGACCCTCTGACAATGCTGCACTCCCTCCATTCTGACCCTCTGACAATGCTGCACTCCCTCCACTCTGATCCTCTGACAATGCTGCACTCCCTCCACACTGATCCTCTGGCAATGCTGCACTCCCTCCATACTGACCCTCTGACAATGCTGCACTCACTCCATTCTGACCCTCTGACAATACTGCACTCCCTCCATATTGACCCTCTGACAATGCAGCACTCTCTCCACACTAATCCTCTGATAGTAATGCACTCTCTCAGTCCTGGCCCTCTGAGAGTGTGGCCCAATCTCTGTATAAATCCTCTGACAGTACAGCACTCCGTCAGAATGATTTTCTGACAGTACAACACTCACTCAGTACTAACTTATTGACAGTGTAGCACTCCCTCAGAACTGACAAATTGACAGTGCAGCACTCCCTCAGTACTGACTGTCTGACAGTGTAGCACTCCCTCAGTACTGACTGTCTGACAGTGCCGCAATCCCTCAGTACTGACACTCTGTCAGTGCAGCACTCACTCAGTCCTAACCCTCTGACAGTGTAGCACTCGCTCAGTACTGACCCGCTGACAGTGCAGCGCTCCCTCAGTGCTGACTCTCTGGCAGTGCTGCAATTCCTCAGTACTAACTCTCTGACAGTGCAGAGCTCCCTCAATACTGACCCTCTGACATTGCAGCACTCCCTCAATGTTAACCCTCGGACAGTGCAGCACTCCCTCAGTCCTGGCCGTCTGACCGTGCAGCGCTCCCTCAGTACTGACCCTCTGACAGTGCCACAATCCCTCAGCACTGACACTCTGACTGTGCAGCACTCCCTAGTACTGACCCTCTGACAGTGCAGCACTCCCTCAATACTGACCCTCTGACATTGCAGCACTCCCTCAGTGTTGATTCTCCGACAATGCAGCACTCCGTCAGTACTGATCCTCTGACAGTGCAGCACTCCCTAGTACTGACCCTCTGACAGTGCAGCACTCCCTCAATACTGACCCTCTGACATTGCAGCACTCCCTCAGTGTTGATCCTCCAACAATGCAGCACTCCGTCAGTACTGATCCTCTGACAGTGCCCCAATCCCTCAATGTTGACCCTCGGACAGTGCAGCACTCCCTCAGTCCTGACCGTCTGACCGTGCAGCGCTCCCTCAGTACTGACCCTCTGACAGTGCCACAATCCCTCAGCACTGACACTCTGACTGTGCAGCACTCCCTAGTACTGACCCTCTGACAGTGCAGCACTCCCTCAATACTGACCCTCTGACATTGCAGCACTCCCTCAGTGTTGATTCTCCGACAATGCAGCACTCCGTCAGTACTGATCCTCTGACAGTGCAGCACTCCCTAGTACTGACCCTCTGACAGTGCAGCACTCCCTCAATACTGACCCTCTGACATTGCAGCACTCCCTCAGTGTTGATCCTCCGACAATGCAGCACTCCGTCAGTACTGATCCTCTGACAGTGCCCCAATCCCTCAGTACTGACTCTCCGACAGTGCAGCACTCCCTCAGTACTGACCCCCTTTTTACTATTTCTTAGAGTCTTTTGGAAATTTGGAGACATTGGGTCTGTAGATTCTGAGGAAGCATGAGATAGACACACAAACCAAATCCTGTCTGAAACTCTCTGCAATAGACTATTCGGAGGCACATAGTCACAGAGGTGCACAGCTTGGAAATGGACCCTCTTGTCCAACTCGTCCATACCAACCAGATATTCTTATCTCATTTCATTCCATTTGCTAGCACTTGGCTGATATCCCTCTAAATCCTTCCTATTCACATACTCGTCCTGATGCCTTTTAAATGTCGCAATTATACCAGCCCCCATCACTTTCTCTGGCAACTACCTGCTAGACCTTGAATAAGTGCTCAAACATTCATACTGTCGATACAAACTCTAATAAACACCAACCTACGAAAGGCTATCATTGTCATTTTCAACCCACCCTTTGATTCTCCATTACGCTGATTTCAACTGAGGTAAAGAAGCAGTCTTAGTGACCATCTACCGTGACCCTGTTATGAAATTTATTTTCAAATGTGGCTTGCATGTGATTCCCACACCCTCTAATAGTTGCCTGGACGATGGGGGTGAGCTGTACTCTCTTGCTGCAGTCCTTGGGTGTCCCGCAGTGATGTTAGGGTGGGAGCTCCAGGATTTTAACCTGAACCATGTAAAGAGCTCTCTTACTGGAGGGTCCCTTTTAAAGTTGGGAAGTTAGTACAGACCAGGAGGACCTGAGAGCTGCTGTCTTGTCATAGAGAGTGGCCTGGTGGGTCACACACCTCAGGTGAGAGGCGAGGTTGAGAAGCTGGGGGCCTCATGGTAATTTCAGACATGATAGAGATTGAGCCAACAGTGTTGGCATCACGAACCTGTTAGCTGTGGTAACTGACCCTCTTTTGTAGCCGAGGGATTCAATCCTCTTAATAGAGCCAGCTTGAGAATTCAACCCTAAAATCAATCTGTACAGACGCGCTGGAGACCTGAACCATCAACACCTGAAGAAACTCAGCATGTCCGGCAGCATCTCTGAAGGGAGAGGGAGAAAGAGACAGAGAGTTCACCTTTCAATCCAGTGATTGCAGGAATGTTCCTTCAGAACAGACCGTTTTGAGGAAGGGTCACTTGAAATGCGAATTGTTCCTCTCTCTCTTCACCATTGCTACTGAATATCCCCAACCATCTGTTTGCTTGAGAATTTGACCTGATCCAAGCGTCACTGAGTAATTCAGTCTGTGTTCAATGCCCTGAGGCTGCTTCTGCTGAACGTTGACAAACAGATTTAAGGCTTTGTAATGTATTGTATTCGGAGGGCGGGGTACATGGGAGAACAGATACAGAACACAGGCACTTCACAAAGATCCTTCTCAATTTAACTTTGTGATGTTCATTCAGAAGGAATAGCTCAGAGCTAACATTTAAGTTAATCAGCCAAGGGGAGGATGTATGTAATGGCAAAGACTTATTGTAAAGACTGTACCGAACCGAACTTTAGTGACTATGTTTGTACGTAAAGTTTTTGTCGTGAATAAAGTATCTTTTTGATTTTGATATAAATATTTTTTCGAGGGGGACCAAGCATCTTGAGCTTGTGGAGGCATTGCCCTTTTCCCTAATCTTTCTTACATAAACGCCAGACAAGTTCGATACCCCCCGGGTATAAACATCAAACGGTCATCAACGTGGAGGAGATGGTGGGATTGTCACGGGGGCTCAGTGTTGCCCCACCCCACCCGGGTTCGATTCCAGCCTCGGGCGACTGTCTGTGTGGAGTTGGCACATTCTCCCCATGTCTGCCTCCGGGTGCTCCAGTTCCCACCCACTGTCCAAGGATGTGCAGGCTGGGTGGGTTAGCCAGAGGAAATGAAGGGATCCGGGGATCGAGGGGGGGGATGGGATGCTCTGCCGAGGGTCAGTGTGAACCTGATCGGCCGAATGGCCTGCTTCCACATCTTTGGGATTGTATGATCAATCCAGAGACTCAAATAATGTTCTGGGCCCTGGGCTCCAATCCTGGGGGTGGCTGTGAGTCATCACAGTGAGAACAGGTTTGGGGATGAACACGGTCCAAGGGGGTAACAGGTTTGCTTTCTGAGGTGTGGAGGGCATGAATGCTCTGTCGAGGTGCTTTTGGGGATAAACATACTGAGGGGATGGTTTCTCAGGTATTGAGGGAACACTATCTGTCAGTACAGGGTGCAGATGGTCGAAAGGTACAGATACACTTCATAGAACATACAACATAGGACATAGAACAGTACAGCACAGAACAGGCCCTTCAGCCCACGATGTTGTGCTGACCATTGATCCTCATGTAAGGTAAACCTAATGTATGAACCCTCAAATGTCTGTGACCATATGCATGTCCAGTAGTCTCTTAAATATCCCCAATGACCTCGCTTCCACAACTGCTGCGAGCAACGCATTCCATGCTCTCACAACTCTTTGCGTAAAGAACCAGCCTCTGACATCCCCTCTGTACTTTCCTCCAAACAGCTTAAAACTATGACCCCTCGTGTTAACAATTTCTGCCCTGGGAAAAAGTCTTTGGCTGTCGACTCTATCTCTGCCTCTCATTATCTTGTACACCTCAATTAGGTCCGCTCTCTTCCTTCTTTTTTCCAATGAACAAAGTCTGAGCTCAGTCAACCTATCTTCATTAGATAAGCCACCTATTCCAGGCAGAATCCTGGTAAATCTCCTCTGAAGCCTCTCCAAAGCATCCACATCTTTCCAATAATAGGGCGACCAGAACTGGACACAATATTCCAAGTGCGGTCTAAGCAAAGTTTTATAGAGCTGCAACAAGATCTCATGGCTCTGAAACACAATCCCCCAGTTAATGAAAGCCAAAAAACCATATGCTTTCTTAACAACCCTGCCCACTTAGGTAGAAATTTTAATGGATCAATATATTTGCACACCAAGATCCCTCTGTTCCTCCACACTGCCAAGAATCCTGTCTTTAATCCTGTACTCAGATTTCAAATTCGACCTTTCAAAATGCATCACTTCGCATTTATCCAGGTTGAACTCCATCTGCCACCTCTCAGCCCATCTCTGCAGCCAACAACAGCCTTCTATACTGTCAACGACATCTCCAACCTTTGTGTCATCTGCAAACTTGCTGACCCCTCCTTCAATCCCCTCATCCAAGTCATTAATAAAAATTACAAACAGTAGAGGCCCAAGGACAGAGCCCTGTGGAACACCACTCACCACTGACTTCCAGGCAGAATATTTTCCTTCCACTACCACTCGCTGTCTTCTGTTGGCCAGCCAATTCTGTATCCAGACAGCTAAGTTTCCATTTATCCCATTCCTTCTGACCTTCTTAAGGAGCCTACCATGGGGAACCTTATCAAATGCCTTACTGATGTCAGGATAGACAACATCCTCAGCTCAACCCTCATCAACTTGCCTCGTCACATCCTCAAAGAACTCAATAAGGTTTGTGAGGCATGACCTCCCCTCAGAATGCCGTGCTGACTGCCTTTAATCAAGCCATGCTCTTCCAGATGGTCATAAATCCTATCCCTCAGAATCCTTTCTAACTCCTTGCAGACAACAGACGTAAGACTGACTGGTCTGTAATTGCCGGGAATTTCCCTAATTGCTTTCTTGAAGAGAGGAATTACATTTGCCTCCCTCCAGTCCTCTAGTGAGGGTCAGGCTGGAGGCGGTATGTAGACGGCGGTGAAGTTCAGGTTTTGGGTGGTGTGTGGACGACGGTGAGGGACATGCTTGGGGTAGTGTGTGTACGGTGGTGAGAATCAGCCCGGGGGCGCGGTTAGACGGAGGTGAGGGTCAGGCTCGGGGCCGTGTTTGGATGGCGGTGAGTATCAGGCTGGGGGCAGGAGTGGGCGGCAGAGAGGGTCATGCTGGGGGCGGGACGTGGACGATGGTGGTGGTCAGGCTGGGAGCGGTGTGTGGATGTCTGTGTGGGTCAGGCTGGGGATGGTGGGTGGATGGAGGTGAGGGTCTGGCTGGGGATGGTGTGTGGACAGCGGTGAGGGACTGGTTTGGGGTGGTGTGTGGACGGCGGCGAGAGTCAGGCTGGGGGCATTGTGCGGACTGAGATGAGAGTCAGGCTGGGGGCGGTGCATAAATGGCGGTGAGGGTCAGGCGGTGTGCGGGTGGCAGTGTGGCTCAAGCTGGGTGCGGTATTGGACAGAGGTGAGGGTCAGGCTGGGGACCATGTATGGACAGCAGTGAGGGTCAGACTGGGGGTGGTGATGGATGGAGATGAGGGTCAGTCTGGCGACGGTGTTGGACAGTGGTGAGTGTCAGGCTGAGGGTGGTGTGTGGACAGTGGTGAGGGTTAGGTTGGGGTGGGGTTGGACAGAGGTGAGTGTCAGGCTGGGGGCAGTGCATAGATGGCAAAGAGGGTCAGACTTGTGGCGCTGTGTGAACAGCAGTGAGGGTCAGGCTGGGGGCAGTGTTGGAAGTTGGTGAGGGTTAGGCTGGTGGCGGTGTGCCAATAGCAGTGAGGGTCAGTCTTGGTGCGGTGTGTGGACAACATTGAGTGTCAGGCTTGGGGCGGTGTGTGGACTGTGGTGAGGGTCAGGCTGGGGGCAATGCTAAACGGCGGTGAAGGTCATGCTGGGGGCGGTGTGTCGATAGCGGTGATGGTCAGGCTGGGGGCGGTGTGTCGACCGCGGTGATAGTCAGGCTGGGGGCGGTGTGTCGACAGCGGTGAGAGTCTGCCTGGGGGCAGTGTTGGACATCAATGAGGGTCATGCAGGGTGCAGTGTTGGACGTCGATGAGGATCACATAGGGGCGGTGTTGGACGTTGGTGAGGGTCAGGCTAGGAGTAGTGTGTGGACATCGGCGAGGTTCAGGCTGGGGGCGATGGGTGGATGGCTGGGGGCGGTGTGTAGGTGGCAGTGAGGGTCAGGCTGGGGGCAGTGAGTGGACGGCAGTGAGGGTCAGGCTGGGGGCGGTGAGTGGACGGCAGTGAGGGTCAGGCTGGGGGCGGTGTTTTGGGTCAGTGAGTGTCAGGTTTGGGGCATTGTGTGGATGGCAGAGAGGGTCAGGGTGTGGGTGTTGTGTGGATGGCGGAGGGGGTCAGGCTGGGGCGGAGTGTGGATGACGCTGAGGGACAGGCTGGATGCGCTTTTAAACAGCGGTGGGGGTCAGCCTGGGGGCGGTGTGTGGACGGCGGTGAGGGTCAGGCTTGGAGCGGTGTTTGACGGAGGTGATGGACAGCCTGGGGCGTGTTGGACAGAGGTGAGGGTCAGGCTGGGGGTGGTGTTGGACAGCGGTGAGGGTCAGGCTAGGGGAGGTGTGTAGAAGGCGATGAGTGTCAGGTTTGGGGTGGTGTGTGGACGGCGGCAATGGTCAAGCTGGGGCGGTGTCGGACGGCAATAAGTGTCAGGCTTGGGGCGGTGTGTAGATGGCGGCAATGAGTGTCAGGCTTGGGGTGGTGTGTAGATGGCGGCAATGGTCAGGCTGGGGACAGTGTGCAGACAGCAATCAGTGCCAGGCTTGGTGCGGTGTGTAGACGGCGGTGAGGGTCAGGCTGGGGACAGTGTGCAGACGGCACTGAGTGTCAGGCTTGGGGCGGTGTGTGGACGGCGGTGAGGGTCAGGATTGAGGCGGTGTGTGTATGGTGGTGAGGGTCAGGCTTGGGGCGATGAGTGTATGGCGGTGAGGGTCAGGCAGGGGGCGGTGTTCGACGGCAATGAGTGTCAGGCTTGGGGCGGTGTTGGACAGAAGTGAGGGTCAGGCTTGGGGCAGTGTGGAGACGGTAGTGAGGGTCAGGCTGGGGGCGGTGTGCGGGTGGCATTGAGGGTCAGGCTGGGGGGGCTGTTTGACAGAGGTGTGGGACAGCCTGGGGGCGTGTTGGACGGAGGTGAGGGTCAGTTGGGGGCAGTGTTGGACAGCGGTCAGGGTCAGGCTGGGGATGGTGTGTAGACGGCAATGAGTGTCAGGATTGGGGTGGTTTGTGGACGGCGGTGTGCGTCAGGCTTGGGGCGGTGTGTGGATGGCGATGAGCATCAAGCTGGGGGCACTGTTGGACGGTAACGAGTGTCATGCTTGGGGCAGTGTTGGACAGCATTGAGGGTCAGGCTTGGGGCTGTGTGTTGTCGGTGGTGAGGGTCAGGCTGGGGGCGGTGTGCAGGTGGCATTATGAGTCAGGTTGGGGCGGTGTTTGACGGCGGTGGGGGTCAGGCTGGGGGCGGTGTATGGACAGCGGTGAGATTCAGGCTTGGGGCAGTGTGTGGACAGCGGTGAGGTTTAGGCTGGGGGCGGTGGGTGGACGTCGGTGAGGGTCAGGCTGGCTCGGTGTGTGGGTGGCAGTGAGGGTCAGGCTGGGGAGATGTGTGGTTGGCAGTGAGGGTCAGGCTGGGGGCGGTGTGGGGACAGCAGAGGGGGTCAGGCTGGGGGCGGTGATGGTCAGACTCGGGATGGCGTTGGACAGCGGTGAGGGTCAGGCTGGGGTCGGTGTGGGGATGGCAGAATGGGTCAGGCTGGGGGCAGTGTGTGGACGGCAGATGGGGTCAGGCTGGGGTCGGTGATAGTCAGACTGGGGGTGGTGTGTGGACGGCGGTGAGCGTCAGGCTGGGGGCGGTGTGGGGATGGCGGAGGAGGTCAGGCTGGGGGCGGTGATGGTCAGACTGGGAATGTGGTGGATGGCGGTGATGTCAGACTGCGGACGGTGTGGGGACAGCAGTGAGGTTCAAGGTGGGGGTATTGTGTGGATGGCAGGGGGGACAGGCTGGAGGCAGTGTGTTGACAGCGGTGAGGATCAAGCTGGGGGCCGTGTGTCGACAGCGGTGATGGTCAGGCTGGGGGCGGTGTGTCGACAACGGTGATGGTCTGCCTGGGGACAGTGCTGGACATCAATGAGGGTCATGCAGGGTGCAGTGTTGGACATCGATGAGGGTCACATAGGGGGCGGTGTTAGACGTTGTTGAGGGTCAGGCTGAGAGTGGTGAGTGGACGTCGGTGAGGGTCAGGCTGGGGGCGGTGGCTGGATGCCGGTGAGGGTCAGGCTGGGGGCAATGTGTAGGTGGCAATGAGGGTCAGAGTTGGGGCAGTGAGTTAACGGCAGTGAGCGTCAGGTTTGGGGCGGTATGTGGACGCCGGCGAGGGTCAGGCTTGAGGCGGTGTGTGTATGGCTGCGAGGGTCAGGCTGGGGGCGGTGTTGGACGTCAATGAGTGTCAGTCTTGGGGCAGTGTTGGACAGCAGTGAGGGTCAAGCTTGGGGCAGTGTGTAGACGGCGGTGAGGTTCAGTCTGGGGCCGGTGTGCAGGTGGCATTGTGAGACAGGCTGGGGCGATGTTGACGGCGGTGAGGGTCAGGCTGGGGCGGTCTTGGACCATGGTGTGGGTCAGGCTGGGGGCTGTGTGTGGACAGTGGTGATGTTCAGGATGGGGGCGGTGTGTGGACAGCAGTGAAGTTCAGGCTGGGCGCGGTGTGGACAGTGGTGAGGTTCAGGCTGGGGGCGGTGGGTGCACAGCGGTGAGGGTCAGGCTGGCTCGGTGTGTGAGTGGCAGTGAGGGTTAGGCTGGGGGCGGTGTTTCGAGGTGTTGAGGGTTAGGCAGGGGGTGGTGGGTGGACGGCGGTGAGGGTCAAGCTGGGGGCGGTGTGGGGACGGCAGTGAGTTTCAGGGTGGGGGCGGTGTGAGGACGGCGGAGGGGGTCAGACTGAGGGCTCTAATGGTCAGACTCGGGGTGGCCTTGGACAGCGGTGAGGGTCAGACTGGGGGCTGTGTGGGGATGGCGGAGGGTGTCAGGCTGGGGGTGGCGTTGGACGGCGGTAAGGGTCAGGCTAGTGGCGGTGTGGGGACAGCAGTGTGGTTCAGGATGGGGGTGTTGTGTGGATGGTGGAGGGGATCAGGATGGGGTTGGTGATGGTCAGACTGGGGGTGGCGTTGGACAGCGGTGAGTGTCAGGCTGGGGGTGGTGTGAGGATGGCGGAGGGGGTCAGGCTGGGACAGTGTGTGGACAGCGAAAGTGGTCAGGCTGGGGCGGTGATGGTCAGACAGAGGGTGGCGTTGGACGGCGGTGAGGGTCAGGCTGGGGGCGGTGTGTGAATGGCAGAGGTGATCAGGCTGGATGCAGTGTATGGACCGTGGAGGGAGTCAGGCTGGGGGTGGTGATGGTCAGGCTGGAGGAGATGATGGTCAGACTGGGGGTGGCGTTGAACGGCGGTGAGAGTCAGCCTGTGGCGGTGAGTGGACGGTGATGAGGGTCAGGCTGGTTGCGGTGTGTGGACGGCAGTGAGGGTCAGGCTGGGAGCGGAGTTGGATGGTGGTAGGGGTCAGGCTGGGGCCCGTGTGTGGGTGGGCGATCGTCCTGTGTGCTGCTGCAGTCTCCTGAATGGGGAGCAGACTTTGAAAACTCCAAGCCCCAGAGAAAAGGCATTTAATTGATTAACCGAATCATTGATTGTCCGAATGAATTAGTGCCCACCCAACTCGTTCACATAATTGAGGTTCCTCTATCAGTGGGAACATGAATTGGAAGGGTTTAGAGGGATATAGGCCAGGTGCTGGCAGGTGGGACTAGAATGGGTTGGGATACCTGGTCGGCATGGACTGGTTGGACCGAAGGATCTGTTTCGGTGCTGTATATCTCTATGACTCTATGACCTTCCAGCCAATTTTTTATCCAAATCTCCCCATCTCCTTGTATTCTATGATGATGAACTTGCTAACCCGTCTGTTATGTGGACCCTTGCTGAACGTCTTTCTGAAGTCCAAGTTAGTGATTTCCATGCACAAAGCCATGCTGACTATCCCTAATCATTCTTGTCTTTCCAATTACATATACATCCTGCCCCTTATAAGCCCTTCCAACAACTTGCCTTCTACTGGCTTCAGGGTCACCAGTCAATAGTTCGCTGGCTTTTCCTTACGACCTTTCTCAAATAAGGGCATCAGTCTTCCAGAAACTAGTCCAGAACTAGAGGGCATAGGTTTAGGGTGACAGGGAAAAAATATAAAAAAGACCAAAGTGGCAACTTTTTCATGCAGAGTGTGGTACGTGCATGGAATGAGCTGCCAGAGGAAGTGGTGGAGGCTGGTACAATTGCAACATTTAAGACGTATTTGGATGGATATATGAATAGGAAGGGTTTGGAGGGATATGGGCTGGGTGCTGGCGGGTGGGACTAGATTGGGTTGGGATATCTGGTCAGCATGGATGGGTTGGATAGAAGGGTCTGTTTCCATGTTGCACATCTCAATGACTCTGACACGAAATGGCCAGTTTCCACACCGCAGTGATTCTACGGGAAACCCATTTGGACAGGTACCTAATAGGAAATGTTTGGATACATGTGGACCAAGGGGAGGCAGGTGAGATTACCTCAGTTTGGAATTATGTTTGACATGGATTGATTGGATCACAGGGTCTGTTTCCATGCTACATAATATTACGACTCTAATTCTTGCTATCTCTGCATACCTCCCTCTTCACATCTCTCCCTATCTCTGTCACATCACCCAGCCTCACAATTCTTCCTTATCTTCAAAGTTTGGGATAAGATTTGTAGCTCGGGTGCTCGTTGGTGTAGTTCTGTTCGCCGAGCTGGGAATTTGTGTTGCAGACGTTTCGTCCGCTGTCTAGGTGACATCGTCAGTGCTTGGGAGCCTCCTGTGAAGCCCTTCTGTGATGTTTCCTCCAGCATTTGTAGTGATTTGTATCTGCCGCTTCCAGTTTTCAGTTCCAGCTGCAACGGACAGGGGACGAAACGTCTTCAACACAAATTTCCAGCTCGACGAACATCTTCCTTATCTCTAATAATCCCTCTCCAGCCTCAGACCCCTCCCTAACTCTCATCCCCTCCAGTCTCTCAAAGCTGTGTTATATGTGCCTTTCTTTGATTTCGGCCTTGAGGATACCCCATTTGTATTTCTCACTTGATGACGGTCCTTTCAGATTCTTGCATCGAGCTCCAGAATTTCCTCCTAAACCTCTCCATCTCGCTTTCCTCCCAAACACATTGACCAATCATGTGTCATCTATTCTACGATCATTTTTTTCTGACCTGGTTTCAAAGGTGGCCGGTCATATTCCTATATTAAGTGTCTTGAGGTTTACAGCACAGAAAAAGGCTCTGTGGGCCATTGAGTCTGTGCCAGTGAAGAAAACTATCACCAAAGTATCCTGATCCATTTTCCAATCCACTGTCATTTGCACCATCTGTCTTGGTATCACAAGTGTGCACCTAAATATATCTTAAATGCTATTGGGAATTCTGTGTCTCCCACCCTTCCAGACAGTGAGGTTTCGTGCAACGGTTGCTCGATGATGACATCACCCACAGGAACACAGAGCAGGAACACAGAGCAGGGGGCATAGCTTTAAATTAAGGGGGGGGGGTAGGTATAGGACAGATGTTAGGGGTAGGTTCTTTACTTAGCGAGTCGTGAGTTCATGGAATGCCCTGCCAGTAGCAGTGGTGGACTCTCCCTCATTATGGGCATTTAAGCGGGCATTGGATAGGCATATGGAGGATAGTGGGCTAGTGTAGGTTAGGTGGGCTTGGATCGGCGCAACATCGAGAGCCGAAGGGCCTGTACTGCGCTGTATTCCTCTGTGTTCTATGCTCTATGTTCTAAACCAGAGATCGCCCATACATTGGGAAGGACGGCATTGTCCCTGATAGGAGGCACAGGGGATTTACCAAGATGATTCAAGGAATGGGAGATTTTAGTTGCGTGTTTTGGATATTTTTTACATTATTCATTGGTATGATCTAGTTGTTGCTGATACATTGGGTAGATAATATTGATCTACAATAAATGGACTCTCCTTCCCAACCTCTCCCCTTGCCTGGGCTGGGGTTACCTTCAGGTTAAACTACCACCAGTCATCTCTCCCTAATGAGAGAGCAGCCCTATGGTCTGATAGCTGGAAATGTGTTGCTGGAAAAGCAAAGCAGGTCAGGCAGCATCCAAGGAACAGGGGAATCGACGTTTCGGGCATACGCCCTTCATCAGAAAGGGCTTATGCCCGAAACGTAGATTCTCCTGTTCTTTGGATACTGCCTGACCTGCTGTGCTTTTCCAGCGACACATTTTCAGCTCTGATCTCCAGCATCTGCAGTCCTCACTTTCTCCCCTATGGTCTGGTAGGACAATACTGACTTCACCTTTGACACAGTGATGTCACTGTATCGCGGGGGTGGTGAGAGGGAATGCTGAGGGTGGTGGATGGGACACCACTCAGGCACAATGCTTTGCCCTGGAGGATGTTCACATTCTTTAATATTGCTGGGAGCTGCACTGATGCAGGCAAGTGGAGTTTGTTCCAACACAATCCTGATGTGTACCTTATAGAGAGCAAACAAACATTGGGAAATCAGGGGTTTGGAGAAACTGAGATTGTTCTCCTTGTAGCAAAGGAAATTGAGGGGAGCTGTGACAGAGGGGTTTACAAAAGTTACCCGTTATAATAATAAACCTTACACCCATCAGCTCATTATACAAGGATTACAGGACACAATGAAGGTGTGGGGAGAACTATTGAGAGAATGGGATGATTTAAAGGAGAACTTTTCTGCAGTAAATGGGATTGAGCTGGAACACAATACTCACACACAATGTGAATATCCAGGTCCTGATGAATTGAGTAATTCTGTCAGGGTTTGGCGTTACAGTTACTGAGATTGCCATCTGAATGCCCACCTGTAGTATCCTCTAATACAAGTTATAAAATCTGTCACTGTCAGATCAGGTTAGAAACTCACACCATTCCCTCCTCCTGGGCCAGGATGACTGTACACGTTACCCCTTGTGGAGGTCAGCAGTTAGTTCAGGGGGGAATCTATGTGGGTTTCTATGAGTTTCCAACCTGGGATCATGTGACTGAACAGGGCAGATCTTTCATAGATGGGACAGAATTATCCAAGAGTCAGTGAGATGTGGAGAGCAGGATTTCCTTCCTTTTCTTTCCTTCCGTGTTGCCGCTGTGCCTCATCAATGGGGTGTGAAAGGCTCATGCAGCGCGATGGTCAAGTTGCCTCCAATCTGAACAATGGGCAGCAAGCTCCTCCTAGTCATCCCATAGAGTTTCACGAAAAACAGAGCAACACTGCACGCTTCCCACTGCCCAGGATTCCCAGTAAGCGTTTAGAAGAACTTGTGGGAATCTGTCAGGAAAGTTCTAAGAGGGTTGTGAAGAGAGAGAGATGCACAGGAGAAGGAGGCAACAAGTTGCCAGATGGAGTATAATTTGGGAAATTTGGAAGTTGGTCATGTTGGAGGAGATAATAAAAGAACAGAGTGCTATTTAAATGGTGGAAACTGTAGAAAGCTGCACCACAAAGGGACCAGGGGTAATTGTGCAGGAAACACAGAAAGCTAGCAGATTCTGGGTCAGTCACGGAATCAAGGGTTCTGCTTCAGATTCGTCAAGTTTAAGGCAACACCGACACGAGTGAGGGGTTTCAGTAACAATGGAGCTGGGGTGAGGTGGATGTGGGATATAGGTAAATTAATATTATTTCTGCAATTATAATTTCTGATACAAGGTAAATGAACTCACACCAGTGTGTAATTGTTTCAGCCAAGAGCTGAGTCATCAAGAATGGAAACTATGTGGAGGAAATATATAATTGTTTTTGTATTAGCTAACATTGTAAGTCAGCATGAAACGTGATTGCAAAACAATGGTAGATTTTATGGGCAAATAGATAAGATGTTGTGAGGGGATGCAATCAAGCTAGAAAGACTGTATAAACCTTAGGTTTCCCACTTTTACAGAGACACAGGAACAAACCCTAATTAAATAGGTCATAGAGATCAGAGTGGTCTCGGGAGATGCCCAGATGGAAAGAGTAGATACTGATGAAGAAAGAATATGCCTAACAATGACCTGCAGTGGGATGAGGTCAAACGGCCTTGTGAGGCCAGTACTAAGCATTTTGTCACAGACAAGGCCGGATGAGCAGGAGTGGTGGGATCAGTCTTCGGGAAGTGGAGGATGTAAACGGGGGGGGGGGGGGGGGGGGACAATGAAATATGAAAAACTATGTAGGAACCAAATTATATAAATATCGAAAATTTGTTGAATTTGGTGTGTGTCTGTCCTCTGCCTTGCCTGGCACGGGACATCACACCCAATTGCAAGTGGGTGTATAGGACACTACTGATTCCGATCTTGTCTCAGACTGCAATGATTGAAGTGTGTGAGCTTTGTTTCTCACAGGGAGACAAGCAACGTTTAAGAGAATGGAATTCCTGGTGTTTGTGACTGTGTGGATGTCTGATCAGAAGGTCACCTTGGGGTCAGATATGAGAGCAATATTGTAAAGAATGTAGTTCTACCTCAGATATTTCCCTGTGGGAGGGAGGGGCTCAGCAGTAAGGGAAAGTAATTTGTAATAGCAACTGAAGGCAATGGTTTTAACCATCACAATGTTTCAATGGAGAAGATTGCAGCGAATCGAGTAGTGGGAGCGTGGTAAGCAGTTTGCTAACTGAGTAAAAGTGGAGAAATGGAGAGGGATGATGGGGAGGGAGAGCTGGGCAGTGTCAGTGTACACCTGAAACCTAACACGGTGCTTTTGGACAATGTCACGTCCTGGCAGGATGTAGGTGAGAAAAAGGAGGGTCCAAGGTTAGATCCTTAGATTCCCTACAGTGTGGAAACAGTCCCTTCAGCCCAACAAGTCCACACCGACTCTCGGAAGAGGAATCCATCCAGACCCATTCCCCTACGTTTACCACTGATTAATACACCTAACACTACCGGCAATTTAGCATGGCCATTTCACCTGATCTGCACACCTTTGGATTATGGGAGGAAACCAGAGCACCCGGAAGAAACCCACGCAGATACGGGGAGAATGTGCAAACTCCACACAGACAATCGCCCGAGTCTGGAATTGAACCTGGTTCCCTGGTGCTGTGAGACAGCAGTGCCCACCATTGAGCCACCGTGCTGGCCAACCCTTGACGGGCACCACATGCAATGAATTCATAAAGGAAATCAGAGAGTGTATCACAGCTACAGAAGTTACCATTGTGGAGGAGGGTCTGCCTACTGAGTCAGTATGGGTGGAAATTAGAAACAGTAAGGGAGCAGTCACCTCATTAGGGGTTTACTACAGGCCCCCCAACAGCAGCAGGGAGATTGAAGAAAGCTTAGGTCGGCAGATTTTGGTAAAGAGTGAATGTAATAGGGTTGTTGTAATGGGTGACTTTAACTTTCCCAATATTGATTGGAACCTCCTTCGAGCAGATGGTTTGGAAGGAGCTATTTTTGTAAGGTGTGTTCAGGAGGGTTTCCTAACTCAGCACATTGAAGCGGCCGACGAGGGGAGAGGCCATTTTGATTTTGGTGCTCGGCAATGAACTGAGGCAGGTGTCAGATCTTGCGGTGGTAGAGCATTTTGGTGACAGTAACCACAACTGACTCACATTCTATATAGCAATGGAGAAGGAGAGAAGCAGGCACAATGGGAGGATATTTAATTGGGGTAAAGGAAACTATGATACTATCAGACGAGAGTTGAGAACCATGGACTGGGAGCAATTGTTCCATGGAAAGGCCACTATAGACATGTGGAGACTGTTTAAGGAATAGTTGTTGCGAGTGATGCATAAATATGTCCCTCTGAGACAGGCAAGAAAGGGTAAGATAAAGGAACCTTGGATGTCAAGAGCGGAGGAGCTTCTTTTCGAAAGAAAGAAAGCAGCTTACGTTAGATGGAGGAAGCAAGGGCCTTGCTCAGCTCTAGAGGATTACAGGCAGGTGAGGAAGGATCTCAAAAATGGTCTGAGGAGAGCCAGGATGGGGCAGGAAAAAGGCTTGACAGGAAGGATTAGGGAGAATCCAAAGACATTTTACACGTATGTGAGGAGTAAGACAATGATCAAAGAAAGAGTAGGGCCGATCAGGGATAGCATAGGGAACTTGTATGTAGAGTCTGAGGAGGCAGGGGAACCCCCTAAATGAGTTTTTTGCTTCTGTCTTTACTCAAGAAAAGGGCCTTGTAGTGAATGAAATCATTGAGGAGCAGGTAAGCCTGCTGGAACGGATAGAGATTGAGGAAGCTGATGTGCTGAACATTTTGACAAACATTAAGATTGACAAGTCGCCAGGGCCAGACCAGATTTGTCCGCGGCTGCTTTGGGAAGCGAGACATGTGATTGCTTCGCTGCTTGCGAAGATCCTTACATCCTCGCTCTCCATTGGAGTCGTACCTGAGGACTGGAGGGAGGCAAATGTAATTCCTCTCTTCAAGAAAGGAAATAGGGAAATCCCTGGCAATTACAGACCAGACTCTCTCACGCCTGTCGTCTATAAGGAGTTAGAAAGGATTCTGAGGGACCGGATTTATGACCATCTGGAAGATGCTTGATTAAATGCAGACAACATGACTTTGTGAGGGGCAGGTCATGCCTCGCAAACCTTACTGAGTTATTTGAAGATGCTACTCGGCAAGTTGATGAGGGTCGAGCTGTGGATGTTGTGTCTGTGGACTTCAGTAAGTCATTTGATAAGGTTCCCCATGGTAGGCTCGTGCAGAAGGTTAGGAGAAATGGGATACAGGGAAACTTAGCTGTCTGGATACAGAATTGGCTGGCCAACAAAAGACAGCGAGTGGTAGTAGAAGGAAAATATTCTGCCTGGAAGTCAGTGGTGAGTGGTATTCCACAGGGCTCTGTCCTTGGGCCTCTACTGTTTGTAAATTTTATTAATGACTTGGATGAGGGGATTGAAGGATGGGTCAGCAAGTGTGCAGACAACACAAAGGTTGGAGATGTCATTGACAGTATCGAGGTCTGTTGTTGGCTGCAGCGGGACATTGAAAGGATGGAAAGATGGGCTGAGAGGTGGCAGATGGAGTTCAACCTAGATAAATGCGAGGTGATGCATTTTGGAAGGTCAAAGTTGAAAGCTGAGTACATGATTAAAGACAGGATTCTTAGCAGTGTGGAGGAACAGAGGGATCTTGGTGTGAAGGTACATAGATCCTTTAAAATGGCTACCCAAGTGGACAGGGTTTTTAAGAAAGCATATGTTGTTTTGGCTTTCATTAACAGGAGTATTGTGTTTAAGAGTCGTGAGATCTTGATGCAGCTCTATAAAACTTTGGTTAGAACGCACTTGGAATACTGTGTCCAGTTCTGTTCGCCCTATTATAGGAAAGATGTGGACGCTTTGGAGAGGGCTCGGAGGAGGTTTACCAGGATGCGTCCTGGAATGGAGGGCTTATCTAACAAAGAGGTTGACTGAGCTCGGACTTCTTTCAGTGGAAAAAAGAAGGACGACAGGGGACCTAATTGGGGTGTACAAGATAATGAGGCATAGATAGAGTTGATAGCCAGAGACTTTTTTCCCAGAGCAGAAATTGTTAACACGAGGGGTCATAGGTTTAAGCTATTTGGCGGAAAGTACAGAGGAGATGTCAGAGGCGGGTTCTATACGCAGAGAGTTGCGAGAGCATGGAATGCGTTACAAGCAGCAGTTGTGGAATCAAGGTCATTGGGGATATTTAAGAGACTGCTGGACATGCATATGGTCACAGACATTTGAGGGTTCATACATTAGGTTTACCTTACATGAGGATCAATTGCCAGCACAACATCTTGGCTGAAGGGCCTGTTCTGTGCTGTACTGTTCTGTGTCCTATGTTGTATGTTCTATGAAGTGTATCTGTACCTTTCGACCATCTGCACCCTGTTCTGACAGATAGTGTTCCCTCAATACCTTAGAAACCTTCCCCTCAGTATGTTTATCCCCAAAAGCACCTCGACAGAACATTCATGCCCTCAACACTTCAGAAAGCAAACCTGTTGCCCCCTTGGACCGTGTTCATCCCCAAACCTGTTCTCACTGTGATGACCCACAGCCACCCCCAAGATTGGAGGCCAGGGCCCAGAACATTATTTGAGTCTCTGGATTGATCATACAATCCCTAAGATGTGGAAGCAGCCATTCGGCCTATCAGGTTCACACTGACCCTCGGCAGAGCATCCTATTCCCCACCCTACCCCCATCCCTGGATCCCTTCATTTCCTCTGGCGAATCCACCTAACCTGCACATCTATGGACAGTGGGAGGGAACTGGAGCACCCAGAGGCTGACACGGGGAGAATGTGCCAACTCCACACAGACAGACGCCCGAGGCTGGAATCGAACCCGGGTGGGGTGAGGCAACACTGAGTCCCGGTGACAATCCCACCATCTCCTCCCCGTTGATGACCGTTTGATGTTTGTACCCAGGGAATATCTAACTTGTCTAGCGTTTATTTAAGAAACATTAGGGACAAGGGCAATGCCTCCACAAGTTCAAGATGCTTGATCCCCCTCAAAAAATATTTATATCAATATCAAAAAGAGACTTTATTCACAAAAAAAACTTTACGTGCAAACATAGTCACTAAAGTTCGGTTCGGTACAGTCTTTACAACAAGTCTTTGTCATGACATACATACTCCCCTTGGCTGAATAACTGAAATGTTAGGTCTGAGCTGTTCCTTCTGAATTAACATCACAAAGTTAAATTGAGAAGGACCTTGTGAAATTCCTGTGTTCTGTATCTGTTCTCCCATGTACCCCCCCTCCCCCCCCCCTCCGAATACAATACCTTACACAGCCTTAAACCTGTTTGTTAGCTTTCAGCAGAAGCAGCCTCAGGGCATTGAACATAGACTGAATTACTCAATTACACTTGGATCAGGTCAGATCAAATTCTCAAGCAAACAGATGGCTGGGGATATTCAATAGCAATGGTGAAGAGAGAGACGAGCAATTCACATTTCAAGTGACCATTCCTCAAAACGGTCTGTTCTGAAGGAACTTTCCCGCAGGAATCACTGGATTGAAAGGTGAACTCTGTCTGTCTTTTTCTCCCTCTCCCTTCAGAGATGCTGCCGGACATGCTTAGCTTCTTCAGCAATCTCTGTATTGATGTTTCAGGTCTCCAACGCGTGCATACAGATTGATTTTAGTGTTAAATTCTCAAGCTTGCTTTGTTCAAGAGATTGAATCCCTCTGCTACAAATGGGGGTCAGTTACCACAGCTAACAGGTTCGTGATGCCAACATTGTTGGCACAATCTCTATCATGTCTGAAATTACAATGAAGCCCCCAGCTTCTCAACCTCGCCCCTCACCTGAGGTGTGTGACCGACCAGTCCTCTCTCTCTGACAAGACAGCAGCTCTCGGGTCCTCCTGGTCGACATTAAATTCCCAATTTTAAAAAATGCACTCCAGTAAGACAGCTCTTTACATGGTTCAGGTTAAAATCCTGGAGCTCACACCCTAACATCGCTGCGGGACACCTAAGGACTGCAGCAGGCGAGTACAGCTCACCCCCATCTTCCAGGCAACTATTAGAGGGTGTGGGAATCACATGCAAGCCAAATTTGAAAATAAGTTTTATTACAGGGTCACTTTGGATGGTCACTAAGACTGTTTCTTTACCTGTGTTGAAATCAGCATAATGGAGAATCAAAGGGTGGGTTGAAAATGACAATGATAGTATTTCGCAGGTTGGTGTTTATTAGAGTTTGTATCGACAGTATGAATGTTTGAGCACTTATTCAAGGGCATGCAGGTAGCTGCTAGAGGAAGTGATGGCGACATGTAAAAGGAACCAGGAAGGGTTTAGAAGGACATCAGCCAAGTGCTAGCAAATGGAACAAAATGAGATGAGAATACCGGGTTGGTATGGACGAGTTGGACAGGAGGGTCCATTTCCAAGCTGTGCACCTCTGTGACTCTGTGCCTCTGAATAGTCTATTGCAGAGAGTTTCAGACAGGGTTTGGTTTGTGTGTCTCTCTCATGCTTCCTCAGAATCTGAAAACCCATATTTCCCCAAATTTCCACAAGACTCTAAGAAATAGAAAAAAGAGGGTCAGTACTGAGGGAGTGCTGCACTCTCGGAGGGTCAACACTGAGGGTGTGCTGCACTGTCAGAGGGTCAGTACTGAGGGAGTTCTGCACTGTCAGAGGGTCAGTACTGAGGCACTGCTGGACTGTCAGAGATGCAGGACGAGACAGACGGTTAGTACTGAGGGAGTGCTACACTGTCAATGGGTCAGTGCTGAGGGGAGTGCTAAACAGTCAATGGGTCAGTACTGAGGGAGTGCTACATTGTCAATGAGTCAGTACTGAGGGAGTGCTGCACTGTCAGAGGGTCAGTTCTGATGGAATGCTGTACTGTCAGAGGATGTGTCCTGAGATTGGGTCACACTGTCAGAGAGTCAGTACTGAGGGAGTGCATCACTATCAGAGGAGCAGTGTGGAGGGAATGTTGTATTGTCAGATGATCAGTGTGGAGGGTGTGCTGTGTTTTCAGAGGATCAGTGTGGAGGGAGTGCAGCATTCACAGAGGGTCAGTGTGGAGGGTGTGCAGCATTGTCAGAGGGTCAGTGTGGAGGGAGTGCAGCATTGTCAGAGGGTCAGTGTGAAGGGAGTGATGTATTGTGTGTGAGAGAGTATGTGTTTGTATATGTGTCTGTCTGAGTGTGTTTGCGTGCGTGTGTGAGAGAGAGAGGAATGTGTGTTTGTGTGAGAGAGTGTGTGTATGTGTTTGAGGGAGTGAGTGCGTGTGTGTTTGAGAGAGTGAGTGTCTGAGAGAGAGAGAGAGAGAAAAAGAGAGAGAGAGAGAGAGTGTGTGTGTCTGTGTGTGTAAACTATCCAGTCTTATTGTGTGCCCAGCTGCTGTTTCAGGTGAATTGGTCCTTGTGTCTCCAAAAACACAAAAGCTGTAAGTGACTTAACTGGGGGAAAGAGAGTGCTATTCATTCCAATGGGGATTCATCCAGTAACCTTCCACACACACTAACATCCCTCTTGCTGTACAGTGACTAGTCCTGCACACAGTGCTTCAGCTGCAAAACAATGTAATGTCACCATAGTCTTACCAGAGCATGGGACAGCTCCTCATTAGAGAGCGATGTCTGGTGGGGATTTAATCAGAGGGTCATCATGGCCCAGCTGAGGGGGGAGGTTTGGAAGGAAAGTCCTTCAGAGTAAGTCTAGCTCGTGTGGTAAGCTAACTGCCCAGCCAACTGAGCTAACGGACCTCACTCCAGGGACGTGCCCTGTATAACCAAATCATAGCCAGCCTGCACCTCAATAGGAGCCAGGAGCAACGCCACTCGACCCCCACCCTAACGCAGAAGGGAGAGCACGGGAAGCTGATGAAGGAAACAAGCCCCGCCCACGTGGCCTTCTGAAATGGAGCTGAAGGACAGAGCAGACCCGACCTGCTGTTTGCTTCCCCGAGATTGGCCTGCTCCACCTTACAGTGAGAACCGGGAGGAGATTTCACTTCTCACTGAGAGGCTGCAACTCCAATCCAAATCAGGCTGGTTCCCTCCGAGACTCATGGAAGAGTGCAGCACTTGTGTAGTCATAACCTCCAGTGGGTGAATCAAGAGCTGGGAGGTAGCGTTAAGAACATTAGACCATCTGAAATAGGAACAGGAGGAAACCACTGTGCCACGGTGGCATGGTGGTTAGCACTGCTGCCTCACAGCGCCAGAGACCCGGGTTCAATTCTCGCCTCAGGCGACTCTCTGTATGGAGTTTGCACATTCTCCCCGTGTCTGCGTGGGTTTCCTCCCACAATCCAAAAATGTGCAGGTTAGGTGAATTGACCATGCTAAATTGTCCGTAGTGTTAGGTGAAGGGGTAAATGTAGGAGTATGGGTCTGGGTGGTATACACTTCGGCGGGTCGCTGTGGACTTGTTTGGCCGAAGGGCTTGTTTCCACACTGTAAGTAATCTAATCTAAAAAAAAAAACATCCAGCCCCTCGAGTCTGCTCTGGTATTCAATAGGCTCATGGATGATTCAACATTTGATTTGGGAGCTGAAACCAGGACAACACAGAGACAGAAAATCAAATTATTCTGCTATGAGTAATCATCAGACAGGAGCTGGAATCAGAGAGAGCGAACGCACACACACACACACATACAAAGAGACACCAAGACACACACACACATACAGAGAGACACATACACACACACATACACACACACAGGAATTGTGGGATTCAGGCTGTCTGTGGGAATTTTGCTACAAGGGGCGAGCTCTGGATTGGGGAGAGACAAATGAGCAAAATCCTAGAGAGGGATCTGATCCCACCGATCTCACTGCTTCCCTCTCTCACTGCAGCTCTCCTGTCTATTTCTGTGTTCCCAGCTCTCTCTCCCACATCTTTCCTTCAATCCCTATCTCTCAATATCCTTCACATCTCTGCCCTGTTTCCATTTCCCGGTAGATTCCCTTTTCCCCCTTTGTCACCTCATCAGGTTTTTCAGGAATGCTTAATCATTCAATCTTTCACAAAACCAACACCTTGCTCATCTCTCTCTGCATCTATCTCTCAGTTCTATGCGATCTTGCTATTCTTGCCTGTATATCATTCTCGCTGCATCGGAGCAACTCTAAACCCACCTCCCCCCACCCCGACCCCCGACCATCAACCAACTCTCTCAGCTCTATCTCTCTGCTGTTGCAACTCCTCTCACTCTGTCTGTCCTATATCACTCCCTGGAATTTCTGTATTACTGTCTGTCTGACCTTCTCTTCCTGTCTTTCTCCCCAATTTTCATGTTGTATCTGTCTGATATTGTATTTCTCTTTCTGGGCTTTCACTCTCTCCCTCTCTCTCTGTCTCTCTCCTGCTCTCTCAGTTCTTCTCACTTTCTCACCCTCTCTCTGCCTGCCTGTCTTTCACTTGTCCTCTCCCTCCCTCTCTCTGTCTGTCCATCTCTCTTTCTCCTGTAGTTTCTCTTGCTCTTTTTTCCCTGGACCCCTCTGCTCTGTCCCAGTGACTGGGGAAGGGGCAATGGGAAGAATTTGCCTCTGTGCCTGGTCTCTTCCAGGATTTACCCCAACTGTGGGGAGGGGGTGAGTGTAAGGAACATGGAGTGAGTCTGAAATAGAGAAAAAGAGAAAGGGAGAGTGACAAAAAGCGAGAGAGACATGGAGAGAGTGGAGATGGAGAAAGTGTGGAGAGAGAGATGGGCAGTGAGAGTTAGGGAAACAGAGAGAGTGAGAGAAGGACAGAGTGAGAGAGATGGAGAGAGAGAGAAGGATGTATATGGAGGGAGAAGTATATGTGTGTGATTGCCGATGGTTTCAGAGTGGGATCTTTCTGTGCATTACAGTCGTCAGTCAAAAGGTGAGTTAGTCTCTGCACTATATCCTCCAGCCCAGGGTCTGTGAGTCTTCATGGGAAGGGGGAAAGTGGGGACAAGGAGGGTGTGGTACAGCCAGAGACAGGGGGACGGTTTGGTGGGGTTTTAGGGTTGGTGGAAAAAGGAGTGGCTGTTGTCAGAGAGAGATGGGGGCAGGATAGCATGTGATGTAAAGTCTGAGACAGGGCAGAAAAGAGGTCTCCACACGAAGGATAGTCAATGAGGCCATTCAGGGGCCAATCCTGAGGATCGTGAACAAGTCCAGGATCATTTAATGGGGGAGGGGGCATAATGGGCAGAAAGGATTCCATCTGTGATGCAAATCTTCTGTAATTCTGAGACTGGGATCTTGCTTTGTATTAAAACAGTCACAGGCCAGTCAGTCAACACTGACTCATTTACCGGTGTGAGAAAGTGAGGATTGCAGTTGCTGGAGAGTCAGAGTCACAAAGTGTGGAGCTGGGGAAGCACAGCAGGTCAGGAAGGGGAATCGATGGTTCAGGCCTGACCTGCTGGGTTTTTCCAGCTCCACACTTTTCCATTCATTTCCCTCTGCCCCAGGGAGTGGGGCTCACAGCAATGTTGGAGGCAGCAAAATATTTGAGTGGGGCACATGTGGTGAGGCAATTACTTGGGAGGGAAGATATTTGGGAAAGGGGTTACATTTTGGAGGAGAGTGAAAATGGGGGCAAAATATTTTTGAGGGAGTTCAAAATTGGGTGAGCACTTTCAGGTCTGAAATAGGAAAGAGAGAAAGGGAGGGCAAGAAAAAGAGAGAGAGAGATCGAGAGAGTGGGGACAGAGATGAGAGTAAGATGGGCAGAGAGAGACAGGGAAAGGGAGAGTGAGAAAAAGGCAGTGAGTGAGAGAGAGATCGAGAGAGGCAGAGAGAGAAGGACAGAGAGAGGCAGAGAAGGACGGTCAAACTGAGACAAACAGGAGTTAAAGCATGGACAGACTGAAGGAGTGACACACATTATTCCAGTTGTTTCCAGCTCTATCTCTCTCTCAATGGTTTTGCACACTCCCTCTCTCCCATGTTTCTGGGGTTTGCTTTAAACTGTCTTTCTATCTCTAGCACTCTGGTTCTGGTACTGTCTTTGGGTCTGCGAAGCTGCTTTCTCTCTGTCTGTGTCTGTCTGTGTGTCTGTCTCTTGCCATGCTGGTCTCCTCAGATGGCCTCCAGAAGATTCAAGACATCAGCCTGCAGGTGAACCCTTTCTATGTTCATTTCTAGATGGTTTTCCGGAACTTTCTGTAGTTCTGGCCAATTAGGAGAATTGGCTAATAGTTTGAGATATTTCCAACCATTTGGATGGCTTGTTACTGTCAGTTTCTTTGTGTAGCAGGACCCGGTACCTGCCTGTCTGGGCCCTCCTTTGTTTGGTGGAGAAGTTGTTAGGGATATATCTGTCCTGGAGAACTGTTGCCTTTTACATTATGCTGATGACATTACCACTTGGCTGCTGTGTTTGCACTGTACCCGGTGTGTGGGTTTTGTGATTTGGGAGATTAACTTGGCCAATATACCCTGGCTGTCTATCTGTGTTTTAGCCAGGAGGTTGTGACATTTCCCCCAACTCATCCGTTTAGATGGAAAGAAGGTTATACAATGAATTGCAAACCTGAGTTTAAACGCTGGGTATGCTTGTTGTCAGAGTAGCCAGCTGTCGGATCGAAAGCCATTACGTACATTGGTCAAACCTATCATCATATGGCTGATAAGTGATATGAAAGAAATGAATCATAGAATCCCTACACAGCAAAAACAGGCCCATCAGCCCATCGAGTCCACAATTACCCTCTGAAGAGAATCCAAATCAGATTCCACCACCCCATGATATCCCTGAAACCCTGCATTTCCCATGGCTATTCAACTTGCCTGAATATCCCTAGAAATTATGGGCAATTTTACATGGCCAATTTGTCTAACACGCGCATCTTTGGACTGTGGGAGGAAACCCATGCAGATGCGAGGAGAACGTGCAAACTCCACAGAGACAGTCGCTCGAGGGTGGAATCAAACCCAGATCTCTGGCGCTGTGAGACAACAGTGCTAACCAGTGAGCGACTGTGGCTCTCCTAACTGCTTCTATAAAAAATAAAGCATTCCAATAATATGTACAGAATTGTTATGCATAGACAGTGATCAGAATTAATACAAGGGAATGAGAACTGATGGCGCAAAATCCTGGAATTCTCTCCTGAGTAGAATTCCCTGAGAATTCTATCAGCCTTATAGCCCCTGTGAGTATGTCCAGGCATTATGCATAATGATGGTACCCATCTGTTGCAACCTGCAATCATAACCACCAATACCCCAAGATATATCAAGGTGAGTGCAGTTAGGGCCACAGCTTGATGGGAGAGGAGCCAAATTCATGGATGACAGGCTCTGAGCATGTGATAGTATGGCCTGTTCCTTCACATTTACTTAGGAGTGGTCCCTGTTCCCTCTATCTCCACAGTATGTGGGATGGATTCATGGTAACCCAAACAAATACCAGTTTTGTACAACTCCCATAATTTGGACTTCATCCTAACTTTGTCACTTGGTGTGAGAAACAAAGATCACTCACTTCAATAATTTCAGTCCGAGACAAGTTCTGAAGCAATCAGTATGTTTATTAGACGCTTGCAAGCATGGTGCCTGGAACAGGGCACGCAGAGGCAAGTACATACCTTATATAGGATTCACTACTCCAAACCTGGTGCCCATTACTATTGTTTATCTCTTGTCTTATCCGGTCTTGTGCATAACAAAGTACAAGTTTTACTTGGCCATTTCATCACATCCTGCTGTGGCCCATTGTTAGGTATATCCTCCTTCACTATTATCTACTTTCCCCACTTGTGACAGTTCCTCCCTTTCCCCAACCATATTGATCCTGATGACCGTTTAATTGGGGTTTGTTTTTGTGTTTTTGCAAAAGTGGGAAACGGATGCTTATAACTACTGCTTGTACAAGCATATTTGGCTTAATCTACATCCTCACAGCACCTTATCTATTTATCTACATTTGTTAGCAGGCACATTTCATTCGTGTATGCACATTTTAGTTAATACAAAAACAATTATATATTTCCTCCACACAGTTTTTATTCTTTTTCCTCAGCTCTTGGTTGAAATAATTATGCACTGGTGTGAGTGCATGTATCTTGCATAGATAATTATAATTGCAGAAATAACACTACTTTACCTATATCCCACACCTCGCACCAAACCGAGTGTCCCAATGAGAGTGTCCTTACAGCTGTCATTAACCCAGCCCTTGGTGAGCTGCTGTCACTAACAGTGAGAGATGTTGGTGTGGGTGTTCTCCTGGAACAAATATTTACGCTGTTTGTCGCTCACCCGGGATGAGACTTTCCCTTGGCTGGCCTGCCTGAGCTCCTCCCTCAGCTGTACCACCATCACGTTACCGAAGATGGTTTTATTGCTCGCCGTCATCTCTTTTTGGGCCGTTGGTGATCTGGCTAATTGCGTTGGCACGACCCTCCCGTCTGGTCACTAAGTGATGGGTAGCCTAATTCTCCACTAGTTGTCCCATGGTCTTTTCTGGGTTTTCTGTATTCAGTCTTTCTCAGGCTCATTAGAGAGTTGTTGGATCAGGATCCTGAGTTTATTCTCCAAATTAGCCACGTCAGCATACTGACCGGTAACATTCCTGCCCTGGGAGTGGACTTGTATACTGTGGCTAAATCATCATGGAATTCCCTTTTCTTTCATCTGCAATTTGCTGTTGTGGGCTTTCCCTCATATGTCCCTGTCCCTCACCCCCTTATCCTGTGGGTCAGGTGGCAACATAATCATTTTAATGGGGAAGGACACGACTCTGGTTACTGTATCTCTGATGCATTCATTATGATTGGCATTAGTTTGTGATAAATGTTAGTGAACAAGGTATTGCCTGTGGGTATAGTGACTAGTCCATTGCGAGAGTCTGGTGTGTGTGGGACAAGATGGGAGAGGAGCCTTCACTCCTGGTCTCAGTCTGTTTTTAATTTTGTTCTTGAGGAATTCTCCTTGGTTGGCTTCCTGGGATATCACTGTTTGAACTCTGACCCCTTGTCTGGGCTGGTGCTCAACAGCTCACTACCATACACCCGTATTTGATGAAACCGCACTAATCGCCTTTGATCCCTGAGCCTCTGTACCACAATGTGGAAATCCCTAAAATCTATTTCCTATTCAGCAATTAATTAGCAGAGGGCCCAAGCCTCATTCCAGGGGGCGTCTGAGGGTTTGAATCCCAGGTGTCCCTCCTTCTTTCTGATACATGGGAGACAAAGGGTTGGGCCCAGTTTCTCATCGCTAAGAGAGGTGCAGGTCATAGCCCCAAAATTCCAGACAAATTGGACCCAGAGTTTCCAGATGAAGCTGACGGGGTGAGGCGAGGGTCATTCCCCTGGTTGTTGTTCTGCAGTTATGCAGCGCCTCTGCAGGGTCTGCATTATCCTGCCCTCGAGCAGTGAGGACCGCTGCCTTCATCTCATCATGGATGCCCCTCCCTAGCTGTTGGCCCTCAGGGAGGGCTGAATGGCCTGCTGGACTAAGGCACATGGTGATTAATTTGGTTTGCTCCTCAGCGTCCACTCTGTGTATGACAGACTGTCGGTCAATCTCATCCAAACATGTATCTGGGGTCAGAGATGGGATCTTTTTGGTGCTGCCCACCAGCTGGATGCGTGGACTGGCTGTTGTGTACGGAGTGAGACCATCAGCTGTTTGACACTGGGTAACCACAGTATTCATGGATTCTGAGTTCGGCTGTGGGTCAGAGCTGGGGGCAAAAGGTACAGTTACCTGGAAGAAAGGCAGTGGGAGTTCCCATCTGTGGGCGGGTATGGATGCGTCAGTGTGGGGCCTGTAATTATCTCCCTGGGGAGGTAGAACCCAAAGGCACACATTATCCATTCTATCAGGAGCCCGGGTTCCCTTGGCATTGTATTTGCTCCTGGCACCTCCTACTTGGGCCTGATGTGTGTTGCTCCGTGTTGCAGGTGTACAGGACCCATGCAGCTGCTTGGAGCTCATACACACTGTCCTTCCAGATTGTCAATGCAACCTGAGGCTGCCTCCCCATCCCCAGAGAACCTCCTTTCACTGGATTGGGCTCTTCCCAATTGTAACTGGAGTAGTCCCATGTGGGTGAGATTTTCCTGCAATGTTCTGCCCTGCTCATTGTGTCGGAGACCTAGCCTGTCTCTTTCCCTGGGGTGACCGAATCCCAGCTGCCTTATCCCAGCCGGGGGTCCTCCAGGCTACCGGCAGTGGCGTGAACTTTCCAGCTTCCTTCCCCAGCTCTCTATGGGCTTCTAACAACAGCTCCTGTACCAGGAATCCTTCGCTGCACGGCCAGGCTGGCTTCCTGCCAAATTCTGCCGGACTGTTTCACATTTGTGCCGGCTCGTGTTCGTGTTGCTTTAGCTGCTTCTGTATTGTGGGACACCTGGGCATACTCATAGAGTCATAGAGTTCTACAGCATGGAGACTGGCTCTTTTGCCCAAACTGGCCCATCCACACTAACCCCGTTTCCCTGCACTTGACCTATATCCTTCCAATATGTTCCTCTACATGTATTTGTCCAAGTGCCTTTTAAATGTATCCTCCTTGACTACTTCCACTGGTAGTTCATTCCGTATATGTATCACCCTCTGGAGAAAAGGGTTGTCCCTCGGGTTCACTTTTAATCTTTTCCCTTTCACCTTAAACTGATGCCCTTTCGTCCTCGATGTCCCAAGCCTTGGATAAAGACTGAGTGCATTCCCATGCCTCCCATGATCTTATACACCTCTATAAGGACACCCCTCAGTCTCCTGCGCACTAAAGGCAATGCCTTAGCTTGTCCAACATCTCTCTATAACTGTCTAGTTGAGTTCTGGCAACATCCTTGTAAATTTCGTCTGCACTCTTTCCAGTTTAATAACATCCTTCCGATAGCAAGGTGGCCAAAACTGAATCCTGTACAACTGCAACAGAACTGCCCAACTTCGATATTCCATGCTCTGACTGATGAAGTGCCCAGTGTGAAAAAAGCCTTCTTCACTGCCCCATCTCCCTGAGTTCAGAGAGCCGTGCTCCTGGAATCCAAGGTCCCTCTGTCCCACTACACTCCTTCAGGCCCTACCATTCAGCATGAAACCCCTGTCTTGATGTGACTTTCCAAAATGCTCGATCTCGCCCTTGTCTATTTTAAGCTCCATTTGCCATTTCTCAGCCCAATTCCCCAGTTGATCAAGGCCCTGTTGCAATTGCTGAGAACCTTCCTCACTTATTTTAGTGTAACCTGCAAACTTTCTAATCATGCCTTAAACATCCTCATCCAGATCATTGATATCGATAACAAACTGCAATGGGCCGAGCTCTGACCAACTCAGTGGCACAGTGGCTCAGTGGTTAGCACTGCTACCTCACAGCACCGTGGATCTGGGTTCAATTCCAACCTCACATGATACTCTGTGTGGGTTAGATCCTGTTAGGGTTAGATTTCCTACAGTATGGAAACAGGCCATTTGGCCCAACAAATCCACACCGACCTGCCGAAGAGTAACCCACCCAGAGCTATTCTCCCTGCCCAATATTTACCCTGGACGAATGCAACTACCACAATGGGCAATTTAGCCTGGCCGATTCACCTGACCTGTACAATTTTGGATTGTGAGAGGAAACCGGAGCACCCAGAGGAAACCCACGCAGACACAGGGAGAATGTGCAAACTCCACACAGACAGTCACCGGGGGCTGGGGTCGAACCCGGGTCCCTGGCACTGTGAGGCAGCAGTGCCATCCACTGAGCCACTATGCCACACCAACTGAGTTTGTACCATCTCCCCATGTCTGCGTGGGTTTCCTCTGGGTGCTCCGGTTTCCTCCCACAATCCAAAGATGTGCAGGTCAGGTAAATTAGCCATGCTCAATTGCCTATAGTGTTCATGGATGTGTAAGTAAGTTGCGTTAGTCAGGGGTAAAAGTAGAGTAACAGGGTAGGGGAATGGGTGAGGGTGGAATAATCTTCAGAAGGCAAGGAGACGTGTTGGGCTGAAGGGCCTGTTTCCACAGAGGAGGGATTCTATGATTCTATGACCGCTGAGGCACACCACTAGTCACAGGCCTTCAGTCTGACTATTACCCTCTGCTTCCTACCATCAAGCCAATTGTGTACCCAGTTTGCCAATGCCCCCTGGATTCCATGCGATCTAACCTTCCGGCGGAGGGGGGGGGGGGGTAGTGGCGAGTGCAGAGTTGTGTAGGTATCACCAAGGAAGGGGGAGATTGCAGTGTTGGGTAGGAAATAGACAGGGAGGAAGAGGTTGCAGTGATGTGAAGTAATCAGTCAGAGAGGGGGAGATTACAGTGTTATGTAGGGATTAGTCAGGGAGGGGGAGGTTGCAGTGTTGTGCAGGGATCATTCAGGGAGGGGGAGATTGCAGTGTTGTATAGGGATTAATCAGGGATGGGGAGGTTGCAGTGTTGGGGAGGGATCAGTCAGGGAGTGGGAGATTGCAGAGTTGGGTAGGGATGAGTCAGGGAGGGGGAGTTTGCAGTGTTGTGTAGGGATCAGTCAGGGAGTGGGGTGATTGCAATGTTGGGTAGGGATTAGTCAGGGAGGAGAGGTTCCAGTGTTGCGTAGGGGTCAGTCAGGGAGAGGGAGATTACAGTGTTGGCTAGGATTAGTCAGGGAGGGGGTGATTGCAGTGTTGTGTCGGGATCAGTCAGGGAGGAGAGGTTCCAGTGTTGGGTAGGGGTCAGTCAGGGAGAGGGAGATTACAGTGTTGGGTAGGGATTAGTCAGGGATGGGGAGATTGCAGTGTTGGTTAGGGATCAGTCAGGAATGGGGGGATTGCAGTGTTGGGTAGGGATTAGTCAGGGATGGGGAGATTACAGTGTTGTGTAGGGATCTGTCAGGGAGGGGGAGAGTGCAGTGTTGTGTAGAGATCAGTCAGGGAGGGGGAGAGTGCAGTGTTGGGTAGGGATCAGTCAGGGAGGTGGTGATTGCAGTGTTGTGTAGGGATCTGTCAGGGAGGGGGAGATTGCAGTGTTGTTTAGGGATCAGTCAGGGAGGGGGAGAATGCAGTGTTGGGTAGGGATCAGCCTGGGTGGGGGTGGTTGCAGTGTTGTGTCGGGATCAGTCTGGGAGGGGGTGAGTGCAGTGTTGGGTAGGGATCAGTCAGGGAGGGGGAAATTGCAGAGTTGGGTAGGGATCAGTCAGATGGGGGCGATTGCAGTGTTGGGTAGGGATCAGTCAGGGAAGGGGTGAGTGCAATGTTGGGTCGGGATCAGTCAGCGAGGGGGTGATTGCAGTGTTGGGTAGGGATCAGTCAGGGAGGGTGTGAGTGCAGTGTTGGGTAGGGATCTGTCAGGGAGGGGGAGATTGCATTGTTGTGTAGGGATCAGTCAGGGAGGGGGAAATTGCAGTGTTGGGTAGGGATCAGTCAGGGAGTGGGTGATTGCAGTGTTGTGTCGGGATCAGTCAGGGAGTGGGTGATTGAAGTGTTGGTAAGGATCAGTCAGGAAGGGGGAGGTTGCTGTGTTGGGTAGGGATCAATCAAGGAGGGGATGAGTGCAGTGTTGGCTAGGGATCAGTCAAGGAGGATGAGATTACAGTGTTGGGTAGGAATCAGTCAGGGAGTGGGAGATTGCAGTATTGTGTAGGGATCAGTCAGGGAGGGGGAGATTGCTGTGTTTGATAGGGATCAGACAGGGAGGGGGAAATTGCAGTGTTGGGTCGGGATCAGTCAGGGAGTGGGTGATTGCAGTGTTGTGTAGGGATCAGTCAGGGAGGAGAGGTTCCAGTGTTGGGTAGGGGTCAGTCAGGGAGACGGAGATTACAGTGTTGGGTAGGGATTAGTCAGGGATGGGGAGATTGCAGTGTTGGTTAGGTATCAGTCAGGGATGGGGGGATTGCAGTGTTGGGTAGGGATCAGTCAGGGAGGGGGTGAGTACAGTGGGTAGGGATTAGTCGGGAAGGGGGAGATTGCAGTGTTGGGTTGGGATCAGTCAGGGAGGGGGAGAGTGCAGTGTTGTGTAGAGATCAGTCAGGGAGGGGGAGAGTGCAGTGTTGTGTCGGGATCAGTCAGGGAGGGGGAGAGTGCAGTGTTGGATAGGGATCAGTCAGGGAGGGGGAGAGTGCTGTGTTGTGTAGGGATCAGTCAGGGAGGGGGTGATTGCAGTGTTGTGTAGGGATCTGTCAGGGAGGGGGTGAGTACAGTGGGTAGGGATTAGTCGGGAAGGGGAGATTGCAGTGTTGGGTAGGGATCAGTCAGGGAGGGGGAGAGTGCAGTGTTGTGTAGAGATCAGTCAGGGAGGGGGAGAGTGCAGTGTTGTGTCGGGATCAGTCAGGGAGGGGGAGAGTGCAGTGTTGGGTAGGGATCAGTCAGGGAGGGGGAGAGTGCAGTGTTGTGTAGGGATCAGTCAGGGAGGGGGTGATTGCAGTGTTGGGTAGGGATCAGTCAGGGAGGGGGTGAGTGCAATGTTGGATCGGGATCAGTCAGGGCGGGGGTGATTGCAGTGTTGGGTAGGGATCAGTCAGGGAGGGTGTGAGTGCAGTGTTGTTTAGGGATCTGTCAGGGAGGGGGTGAGTGCAGTGTTGTTTAGGGATCTGTCAGGGAGGGTATGATTGCATTGTTCTGTAGGGATCAGTCAGGGAGGGTGAAATTGCAGTGTTGGGTAGGGATCAGTCAGGGAGTGGGTGATTGAAGTGTTGGTAAGGATCAGTCAGGAAGGGGGAGGTTGCTGTGTTGGGTAGGGATCAATCAAGGAGGGGTTGAGTGCAGTGATGGCTAGGGATCAGTCAAGGAGGATGTGATTACAGTGTCGGGTAGGAATCAGTCAGGGAGTGGGAGATTGCATTGTTGTGTAGAGATCAGTCAGGGAGGAGAGGTTCCAGTGTTGGGTAGGGGTCAGTCAGGGAGAGGGAGATTACAGTGTTGGGTAGGGATTAGTCAGGGATGGGGAGATTGCAGTGTTGGTTAGGGATCAGTCAGGGATGGGGGGATTGCAGTGTTGGGTAGGGATCAGTCAGGGAGGGGGTGAGTAAGTGGGTAGGGATTAGTCGGGAAGGGGGAGATTGCAGTGTTGGGTAGGGATCAGTCAGGGAGGGGGAGAGTGCAGTGTTGTTTAGGGATCAGTCAGGGAGGGGGTAGAATGCAGTGTTGGGTAGGGATCAGCCTGGGTGGGGGAGATTGCGGTGTTGGGTAGGGATCAATCAAGGAGGGGGTGAGTGCACTGTTGGGTAGGGATCAGTCAGGGAGGGGGTGATTGCAGTGTTGTGTAGGGATCAGTCAGGGAGGGGGAGATTGCTGTGTTTGATAGGGATCAGTCAGGGAGGGGGGTGAGTGCAGTGTTGGGTAGGGATCAGTCAGGGAGGGGTAGATTGCAGTGTTGGATTGGGATCAGTCAGGGAGGGGGGTGAGTGCAGTGTTGGGTAGGGATCAGTCAGGGAGGGGTAGATTGCAGTGTTGGATTGGGATCAGTCAGGGAGTGGGAGGTTGCAATGTTGGGTCGGGATCAGTCATGGAGGGGGAGATTGCAGTGTTGGGTAGAGATTAATCAGGGAGGGGGTGATTTCAGTGTTGTTTAGGGATCAGTCAGGGAGGGGGTGAGTGCAGTGTTGGGTAGGGATCAGTCAGGGAGGGGTTTGAGTGCAGTGTTGTGTAGGGATCAGTCACGGAGGGGGAGATTACAGTGTTGTTTAGGGATAGAGGGAAATCAGGAGGGCAAAAGGGGACATGAGATTGCTTTGGCAAATAAGTTTAAGGAGAATCCAAAATGTTTTTACAATTCCATAAAGGACAAAAGGGTCACTGAGGAGAGAATAAGGTCCCTCAAAGATCAAGACAGCCTGCACGTGGAGCTGCAGGAGATGGTGGAGATACTGACAAGTATTTCCTGTGGAGAAGGACCAGGAAGATATAGAATAGAATGATGGTTGGTGAAATATCTTTGGGAAATAGAGGATGTCATCTTGCAAAATATCCACATTACAGAGGAGGAGGTGTTGGATGTCTTGAAATGGTTAAAGGCGGATAAATCCCCAAGATCTTATCAGGTATACTCTCATCCTGACGGGTGTTCAGGATAAGCCAGGGAACTACAGACTCGTTTGCCTAATGTCAGTCGTGGGCACGTTGAAAGCCGGATACATGAGGGACAGGACTTACATGTGTTTAGAAAGGCAATGTCTAATTGGGGATAGTCAGCATTGCTTTGTACGTGGGAAATCATGTTTCAAGTTATTGAGTTTTTTGAAGAAGTAACAAAAGGATTGATGAGGACAGAGCGGTGGATGTGAGTGATATGGACTTCAGTAATGTATTCGAAAAGTTTCCACATGGGAGCTTGGACAGCAAGGATAGATCTCATGGAATACAGGGAAAACCAGCAATTTGGATACAGAACTGGCACGAAGGTAGACGACAGAGGATGGTTGTGGAGGGCTGTTTTTTCAGACTGGAGACCTGTGACCAGTGAAGTGCCACAAGGATCGGTGCTGGGTCCACTACTTTCCATTAATTATATAAATGATTTGGATGTGAACATAGCAGGTATAGTTAGTAAGTTTGCAGATGACACCAAAATTGGAGGTGTAGTGGACAGTGAAGAATGTTACTTCACATTACAACGGGATGGTGAACTGATGGGCTAATGGGCTGAGGAGTGGCAGATGGAGCTTCATTCAGATAAATGGGTGGTGCTGCATTTTGGCAAAGCAACTCTTCACAGGATTTATACACTTAATGTTAAGGTCCCAGGGAGTGTTTCTGAACAAAGAGACCTTGGAGAGCAGGTTCATTGTTCCTTGAAAGGAGAATTGTGGGTCGATAGGATAGTGAAGAATGTGTTTGGTATGCTTGCATTTACTGATCAGGGCATTGAGTAGACGAGTTGGGAGGTCATGTTGTGGCAAAACAGGACATTGGATAAGCCAGTTTTGGAATATTGCGTGCAATTCTTGTCTCCTCCCTATCGGAAGGATATTGTGTAAATTGAAAGGGTTCAGAAAAGATTTACAAAGATGCTGACAGGATTGGAGGATTTGAGCTAAAGGGAGAGGTTAAATGGGCTGGGTCTGTTTTCCCTGGAATGTCTGAGGCTGAGGGGTAACCCATATGGAGGTTTATAAATCCATGAGAGGCATGGTTAGGTTTAACAGACAAGGTCTTGTCCTTGGGGTGGGGTGGTCCAGAACTGGAGGGCCGAGGTTGAGGGTGAGAGGGTAAAGATATAAAAGGAACATAAGGGACAACATTTTGATGTGGAGGGTGATGCGTGTATGGAATGAACTGCCAGATGAAGTGGTGGAGACTGGTAGAGTAACTGCATTTGAAAGGCATCTGGATGGGTATACGAACAGGAAGGGTTGAGAGGGATTCGGGCCAAGTGCTGGCAAATGTGACGAGATTATGTTAGGATATGTGGGTGGCGTGGATGAGTTGGACAACGAAGGGTCTGTTTCTGTGCTGTACATCCCTATGACTGTAAATGTTTTCCACTGTCCATTACCAGCCATATACTTCACTGTTTCCCCTGTTTACCTTGGTCAGTTCTCCTCTCAAAAACATGTAAATGGCTTTGGTTGTGATTGTAGGGTGTGCTTTATGGTCACTTTAAAAATCCATCATCTCACTGAATTCCACTATACTGCAATTTCCCAGAGGATATCTTAGTGTGACATTACTCCTTCACTCAGCGTCATCACCCAACGGTCGATCTGAGATAGTCACCTCCCTGGCCGTTTGCACAACGTGTTATTTAAAGAAACACTGACACAAACATTCAAAGAGGAGTTCGGAGAACATCACTTTTGCCGATGTGACTGTCCCAGATTATACAACGACTGAAATCTCCCAAAATGGTCACAGCGCCTTCGCATTACACAGGAATTCATTGGAATGTGTAACAGGGTTGAGCAATGAAATGCTGTTAGGCAGCCTCAAAACTGTTCTCCAGCTTGTGTTTTTGTCATGTGTTACCCAGAATCTGCATTCAGGCTGATTCAGCTGCATAATCTGGGGCCAAATGCTTTCTCTGTACTGCCTTTGTTACTCATTACTGTCAGGGTTACCCATCCTGCTCTCCCTGAGACCCCTCAAGGAGGTGTACAACAGAATATTCATGTTCCACCTTTTGTTCACCATGTCACCACTAAATCCCATTTATCTCCGTACCACAGTCCATCCACCTTTTTGCAGAGACTTTAGCCAGTCCAAAAAAAAGAACATTACGACTGACTCTTTCCACAATTTCTTGTCACAGTCCAATTCACTGATGTACAGTTTCAGTTAAACTCTGTCTCTCCCTGTTCCTTTCTGCTTGTCTTCAGCTACATTGCCATTTCTGTTTGGAGTTGGAAAGCTCCTTTCACCTGAATCCTGGCCCTGCATCCTCTCTGTCAGTGTAAAGTCCTGTCCATAAGCCTACTGACCTGATTAGCCAGGACACTGGTCCCAGCAATGTTATGTCTAATTCACTCATGGGATGTTGCTGTCTGTGGCTGGGCAGCATCGCATGCCCACCCCGAGCTGCCCTTGAGCTGAGTGCCTTGCTGGATCATTACAGAGAGCAGTTTAGAGTCAACCCCATCGCTCTGGGTCTGGATTATGTGTAGGCCAGACCCGCTGCCTATAACAGATTTCCCTCCCGAAAGGATATTAGGTAGTTAGATGGGTTATACTGGACACCGGCGTTAACATCTGGATGAACAGTCAGGGGAGAATAGCACGAGGCCATCATCTGTCCTACTCATAGCTCAACCGTCAGTGAGTACTGATCCCCGTGCATCATGAATCACAACCCTTTCATCATGACCATTGTGTGATCTTGATACCGTCCTGCACTCTGGTGATATCACTCGGTCTCTCTCCATGTGTATCCCTCACTGTGTGGGTCTAATTGCTGCCTCTGTCAACTTCTCTCACTCTTGCAGCTCCTCCAGATCCTGAGCCAACATAATTCTCCACTCCAGAGAGACGCAGCAGCACAGGCCAGGGATGGTGACTGGGATTTTTCAGATCTCTGTGGGATTCAGTGCCATTCTCCATGTGTAACCCTCACTGCATCAGTCTAATTTCCCACTGTCTGTTTCTCTATCTCCTGCAGGTAATCAGGATGTCCCTGTCTCAGCCGAATTCCTAACTCCTGTCTCGTCCAAAACCGCATCAAAGACGGTTGGTCAGTCAGAGAGAAATGGAGAGGGAGGTCTGGAACCTTCAGTAAATCCTGCAGCCGGTAAGAGCACTCACAGTAAACAGCACAGGGAGGGGTTAGTGGCCTTCTGTATACAGACCTGGAAGACAGGACACAGATACAGAGCTGGGCAGGGAACAGCAACATTCTAGGCTACATTCCAACCATCCTGTGAGGGTCCTGCTCTCACCTCTGCTGTACTGGTCCTCACCGAGACATCTCTCTCTGTCTCTCTCTGACTCTGTCTCTTTTTCTCGATCCCCTCTGTCACACCCTCACTCCCTCACTCTCTATCTCTCACCCTCTCACTCTCATTCTCTCTCAGCCCCTCTCTCACCTTCTCTCTCTATCTCTCTTCCTCTCACTCACTCTCTCTCACAATCTCACTCACTCTCCACCTCATCCCTCTCTCTCACCTGACTCTCTCTCTCTCCCCCCGCGTGCCTCCCACTCATGTCCCTCTCTCTCTAGCTCGCCCTGTATCTCTCCATATCTCGCTCTCCCCCTCTTTCTATCTTTCTCTCTCTCTCTCACTTTCTCTCCCTTGTCCACTCATCGCACTCTCTCTTGATCTCTCAGACTCTCTCTCATTTCCGTCCCCTCACTTCTCACTCACACTTGCACCTCTCTCTCTCTCGCTCACCCCCTTCTCGCCCGTCTCTCTTGTTCGCACCTCGCTCTCCCCATCTCTCACCCCTCACTCTCTCTCTCCACTTTCTCTCATTTTCACCCCCATCTCTGCCCCCTCTCTCCCCCACTCTCTCTCTCCCCACTCTCTCCCTCCTCTCTCTCCCCCCTCTCTCTCTCCCCGCTCTCTCACCCCGCGCTCTCACCCCGCTCTCTCACCCCGCTCTCTCACCCCTCTCTCTCCACCTCCCCTCACTTTCCCCCCTCTCGACCCACTCTCTAGAACCCCTCAATCGACCCCATCTCTCGATCCCCCTCTCTCAACCCCCTTCTCTCGACCCCACTCTCGACCCCCTCACTGGACCCCCTCTCTCGACACCCTTCTCACGACCACTCCCTTCGAAAGCCCTCACTCAACTCCCCTCTCTCGACCACCCTCTCACGACCCCTCTCATCCGACCCCCCTCACTCGACCCCCTCTCTCGACCCCCTCTCTTGACCCCCACCCTCGACCCCCTCTCTCAACCCCTGTACTTGACCCCTTTCTCTCCCGTTCTCTCTCTCTAATCCATCTCTCTCTAAGCCTTTTCTCTCCCCTTTCTTTCCCCTTCTCTTTCCCCTTCTCTCTCCCCTATTTCTCCCGCTATCTCCCCCAATCTCTCCCCAATCTCTCCCCAATCTCTCCCCAATCTCTCCCCTTATCTCTCCCCTTATCTTTTCCCCTCTCCTTCCCCTCTCGCTTCCCTCACTCTCTCTTCCCCTCTCTCTCTTTCCCCCACCTCTCTCTCCCCCACCTCTCTCTCACTTACCTCTCTATCTCCCTCAGCTCTCTCTCTCCCCACCTCTCTCTCACTCCCCTCTCTATCCTCTCTCTCTCCCACTCTCTCTCCCCCTCCCATCTCTCTCCCTCTCTCCCCCTCTCTCCTCTCTCTCCCTCTCACTCTCCTCTCTCTCTCCCCCTCCCTCTCTCGCCCTCACTCTCTCCCCCTCTCTCGCCCCCTCTCTCGCCCCCTTCTCTCTCCAACCTCTCTCTTTATCCTTCTCAATACTCTCGTCTCTCTATCCCCTGTCTCTCTACCCCCGTCTCTCTCCTCTCTCTCTCCACTCTCTCTCCCCTCTATCTCTCCCCTTTCCATCTTCCATCTCAACTCTCTCCGTCTGTTCTATCTCCGTCTCCCCGCTCTCTTCCCCACTCTCTCCCCCGCTCTCTGTCTTCACCTCCCCCATCTCCCACCCCTCTCCCCCAACCCTCTCTCCCCGCCTCTCCCTCCTCACCGTCTCTCTCTCGCTCCCCCTCGCTCTCTCCCTCTCTCTCTCCCCCTCTCTCTTTCCCCATCTCTTGCCCCTCTCTTGCCTCACTCTCTCACCTTTCTCTCTCTTTCCCCCTCTCTCTCCCCCTCTCTCCCCCTCTCTCTCCACTCTCTCTCTGCCCTCTGTCTCTCCCCCTCCCTCTCCCCTCTCTCTCTCCCCTTCTCTCCCCCTCCTTCTCTCCCCACTCTCTCCGCATCCCTTTGTCCCCCAGCCTCTCTCACCTCCCTCTCTCCCCCTCTATCGTCCCCTCTTTCAATCCCCTCACTCTCCCTCCCCCTCACTCCCTCCCTCTCTCTCTCCCACTCTTTACCCCCTCTCTCCCCCCTCCCCACACACTCTACACCCACTCTCTCCCCCACTCAATACCCCCACTCACTCCCCCACTCACTCCCCCAACCTCTCTCTCTCCCCCTCTCCCTCCCCCTCTCTCACACCCTCTCTCTCACACCCTCTCTGTCTCCCCCTCTCGCTCATCCCCCTCTCGCTCGTCCGCCTCTCTCGTCCCCTCTCTCACCCCTCGCTTTCCCGCTCACTCTCCCCCTCTCCCTTCCCCTCTCTTTCTTTCCCTCTCTGCCCGTTTCACTCACCTCTCTCTCTCTCCCCCCTACCTTGCCCCCTCTCGCTCCCCTCTCTCTCTCCCCGCTCTCTCTCCCCCGCTCCCTCTCCCCCTCTCTCTCTCCCCTCTTTCTCCCCCTCACTCTCCCCCTCTCCCTTGACCCCTCTCCATTGGCCCTACTCCCCTTTTTCACCCTCCTTCTCTCTGCCCTTCTCTCTCTGCCCCTCTCTCTTTCCCGTCAATCTGTTATCCCTCTCTCCCACTCTCTCTCCCCATCTCTATTTCCCCCTCTCTCCCCCCTCTCTCTATCCCCGCTCTCTCTCCCCGCTCTTTCTATCCACGCTCTCTCTCCCCCTCTCTCTCCACCCTCTCTCTCCCCCTCCTCTCTCCGCCCTCTCCCTTGACCCCGCTCCTTTGGCCCTCCTCCCCTCTTTTGCCCTCTCTCTCTCCTCCTCTTTCTCTCCCCCCTCACCCCCTCTCGCCCCCCCTCGCCCGCCTCTCTCGCCCCCTCTCGCGCCCCTATCTCTCCTCTCCCTCCATCTCACTCTCCCCATCTCTCTCCCATCTCTCTCCCCATCTCTCTCCCCTCTCTCTTCCCACGCTCTCTCCCCCCTCTCTCACCCCAATTCTGTTCCCCTCTCTAACCCCCCCTCACCCCCTTCGTCTGCCTCCCCTCTCTCTCCTCCGTCTCCCCATCCCCGTTGCTCTCACCCCCATCCCTCCCCTCTCTTTCCCCCTCTCTCTCCGCCTCCTGTCTCCGCCCTCTCCCTTGACCCCTCTCCCTTGTCCCCCTTCACTCTTTCTCCTTCCCTCTCTCTGCCCTTCTCTCTCTTCCCCTCTCTCTCTTCCCCTCTCTCTCTTTCCCCCATCTCTCTTCCCCCAACTCTCTCTCACTCACCTCTCTCGTCCCCATCTCTCTCTCTCGCCGACATCTCTCTCTCCCCCAACCAATGTCTCTACCCCGCTTCTCTCTCTCCCATCTCTCTCTCTCCCCGCTCTCGCCCCCTCCCTCGTCCCCACTCTCTCTCCCCCTCTCTCTCCCCCTCTCTCCCACCCCCTCTCTCTCTCCCCTCTCTCCCCCTCTCTCTTCCCCCTCTCTCTCCCTTACTCACTCTCCCCCACTCTCTCAGCCCTCCCTCTCTCCCCTTCTCTCTCTCCCACTCTCTCTGTCCCCCTCTCTCGCCCTCTCTCTCGCCCCCCTCTCTCTCCCCCTCTCTTTTTATCCTTTTCACTACTCCACTTCTCTACCCACGTCTCTCTATCCTTGCTCCCTCTCTCGTCTCTCTCCCCTCTATCTCTCCCCTCTCCATCTTCTCTCTCCCCTCTCTTCGTCTTCCCTCTCTCCGTCTCCTCTCTCTCCATCTCCCCCCCCCCCTCCCCCACTCTCTCCCCCGCTCTCTGACTTTCCCCTCTCTCCAAACTGTCTCACCCGCCTCTTGCCACCTCTTCCCCCTCTCTTCCCCCTCGCCCCCCTCTCTCCCCCTCTCTCTCCCTCTCTCCCTCTCTCTCTCTCCCCCTCCCTCTCTCCCCTCGCTTTCCCCCTCTCTCGCCCCAATCCCTCGCCCCACTCTCTCCCCCTCTCTCTCTCCCCCTCTTTCTCTCCCCCCTCTCTCCCCTCTCTTCCCTCTCTCCCCTCTCTCTCTCCCCTCTCTTTCTCTTCCCCCCTCGCTCTCTCCCCTCTCTCGCCCATCTCTCTCCCCCTCTCTCTTTCTCACCCCCTCTCCCTTCCCACTCCCTCTCTCTCCCTCTCTTTCTCCTCTCTCTCTCCCCCTCTCTCAACCCACTCTCTCCACCTTCCCTCACTTCCCCTCGTTCTCTCCCCTCCCTCTCTCTCCCCTCCCTCTCTCTCCCCTCCCTCTCTCGCATCCCTCTCTCGACCCCTCTCTCTGTGCACCTCCCTCTCTCCCCTCACTCAGTCACCTCACTGTCCTGCCCCCTCTCATTCCCTCTCACTCCCTCGCTCTCCCCGCGCTCTCACCCTCTCTCTCTACCCGTCTCTCTCTCACTCCCTCTCTCTACCCGTCACTCTCTCTCTCCCCCTCTCTCTTCACTAACTCTCTCCCCAATCTGTCACCGAACCTTCTCCCCTCTCTCTGCCTCTCTCACTCCCTCCCTCTCTCAGACTATCACTCTCCCCCACTCTATCCCCCACTCTCTCCCTCACTCTCTACCCCCTCTCCGCACTCTCTCCCCACACTCACTTCCCCCACTCACTTCCCCCACTCTCCAGCCCCTCTCTCTCCCCCTCGTCCCTCTCTCTCTGCCCCTCTCTCCCTCACTCTCTCCCCCACTCACTCCCCCATTCTCTCCCCCCACACTCTCCTCCAGTCTCTCCCCACTCTCTCCCCCACTCTCTCCCCCTCTCACTCTCCCCCTCTCTATCTCGCCCCTTCTCTCTCCTCCACTCTCTTGCGCCCCTCTCTCGCCCCCTCTCTCGCCCCGTCTCTCACCCACCGATCTAACACCCCCACTCTCACCCTCACTCTCTCGTCCGCTCTCACTGTCCCCCTCTCTCCCCCCCACCACACTCTCTCTCCCTCTCTCTCCCTCTACCTCTCCCCCTCTCTCTCCCCCTCACTCTCCCGCTCTCTCTTCCCGCCTTTCTCTCCACACTCTCTCTTTCTGCCCCCTCTCCCACTCTCTCTCCCCCCTCTCTCCCTGCTCTCTCTACTCCCCCTCTCTCTCCCCCTCTCTCACCCGCTTTCTCACACCCCCGTCTCGCCCCCCTCACTCGCCACCCTCTCTCGCCCCTTCTCTCACCCGCTTTCTCACCCCCCGGTCTCGCCCCACTCACTCGCCACCGTCTCTCGCCCCCTCTCTCGCCCCATCTCTCTCCACCCTTCTCTCTCTCCCCCTCTCTCTCCCCTCTCTCTCCCATCTCTCTCTCCCCCTCTCTCTTTCTCACCCCCTCTCCCTTTCCACTCCCTCTCTCTCCCTCTTTCTCCTCTCTCTCCCCCTCTCTCAACCCACTCTCTCCACCTTCCCTCACTTCCCCTCGTTCTCTCCCCTCCCTCTCTCTCCCCTCCCTCTCTCACCCCTCCCTCTCTCGCACCCCTCTCTCGACCCCCTCTCTCTATGCCCCTCCCTCTCTCACCTCACTGTCCCTCCCCCTCTCATTCCCTCTCACTCTCTCGCTCTCCCCGCGCTCTCACCCTCTCTCTCTACCCGTCTCTCTCTCTCACTCCCTCTCTCTACCCGTCACTTTCTCTCTCCCCCTCTCTCTCCCCACTCTCGCTCTCCACCCTCTTTCTCCCCCTCTCTCCCCTCTCTCTCCCTGCTCTCTCTACTCCCCCTCTCTCTCCCCCTCTCTTGCCCGCTTTCTCACACCCCAGTCTCGCCCCCCTCACTCGCCACTTTCTCTCGCCCCCTCTCTCACCCGCTTTCTCCCCCCCCCGTCTCGCCCCACTCACTCACCACCGTCTCTCGCCCCCTCTCTCGCCCCATCTCTCTCCACCCTTCTCTCTCTCCCCCCTCTCTATACCCTCTCTCTCTCGCACCCTCTCTCTCTCCCCCTCTCTCGGCCCTCTCTTACCCCCTCTCGCCCCCTCTCGCCCGCATCTCTCGCCTCCTCTCGCGCCCCCACTATCCCCATCTCTCTCCCTTCTCTCTCCCCGTGCTCTCTCCCCCCTCTCTCATCCCCTTTCTGTCCCCTCTCTAACCCCCTCCCTCGCCCCCTTCATCTTCCTCCCCCTCTTTCCTTCCATCTCTTCCCCCTCCCTGTCGCTCTCCCTGTCTCTCCCCACTCTCTCTCCCCTCTCTCTCTCCCCTCCCTCTCCCCTCACTCTCCCTCTCTCTCCCCCACTCTCTTCCCCTCTCTCTCTCTCACTGTCTTCCCCCTCATTCTCAACCCCCGCTCTCTCACCCCCGCTTTCGCACCCCCACTCTCTCACCAACCTCCCTCCCCTCTCTCTCCCGCTCTCTCTCACCCTCTCTCTCCCCCTCTATCTCTCTCCCCCCTCTCCCTCTCACTCTCCCGCTTTCTCTTCCCCCTTTCTCTCCACACTCTCTGTCTCTGACCCCTCTTTCTCCCCCTCTCTACTCCCTCTTGCCCCCCCTCTCTCATCCCCCTCTCTCACCAAACTCTCTCCCCTCTCTCTCCCCCTCTCTCTCCCTCTCACTCTCCCGCTTTCTCTTCCCCCCCTTCTCTCCACCCTCTCTCTCTCTGCCCCCTCTCCCGCTCTCTCGCGCCCCTCTCTCACTGCTCTCTCGCCCCCTCTCTCCCCCATCTCTCCCCGTCTCTCCCCCCTCTCCCCCCCTCTCTCTTTCCCACTCTCTGCCCCTCTCTCGCCCCCCACTCTCTCCCCCATTCTCTGCCCCCTCACTCTCACACCCCGTTCTCTCACCACCGCTCTCTCACCTCCCTCTCTCCTCTCTCTCACCCTCTCTTTGTCTCTCTCGCCCTGTCTCTCCCCCTCTATCTCTCCCCCTCTATCTCTCCACCTCTCTCTCCCCCTTCCCTCACCCCTCTCTCCCCTCTCTCTCCCCACCACTCCCTCCCCTCTCTCTCCCTCTCTCTCTCACCCCCTCACTCACCTCCACACTCTCCCCATCTGTCTTCCCCCACTTTCTCAACACGCTTCTGCCCCATCTCTCCCGCCCTCTCTCCCCTTTCTACCCCCTCTCTCCCCTTCCGTCTCCCTCCCCTCTCTCTCTCACCCCCTCACTCACACCCGCACTCTCCCCATCTCTCTTCCCACACTTTCTCCCCCCGCTCTCTGCCCCCTTTCCCGCCCTCTCTCCCCCCTCTCTCCCCCTTCCCCTCTCTCCCCTTCTCTCCCCCCACTCCCTCCCCTCTCTCTCTCCCTCTCTCTATCACGCCCCACTCACCCCAACGCTCTCCCCCACACTCTCCCCATCTCTCTTCCCCCACTTTCTCACCACGTTTCGGCCCCCTCTCTCCCCTCTCTCCCCCCTCTCCCCCACCCTGTCTCTCCCCCTCTCTCTTGCCTCTCTCTCACCATCTCTCTCCTCCTCACTATCACTCCCCTTGCCCCTTCTCCCTTGCCTCCTCTCCTTCCACCTTTCGCCCTCCCTCTCTCGCCCCTCTCTCTGCCCCTTTGTCTCCCCTCACTCTGTCGCCTCACTCTCCCTCCCTCTTTCACTCCCTCCCTCTCTCACCCCCTTCTCTCTCCCTCTCTCTCCCCTCTCTCCCCCTCCCTGTCTCTCTTTCCCCTCTCTATCTCTCTACCACCTCTCTCTCTTCCCTCTCTCTCCCCTCCTCTCTCCCCTCCTCTCTCCCCTTCTCTCTACCGTCTCTCTCAGCGCCTCTCTTGGCATCACTCTCTCGCACCCCCTACCCCTCACTCTCTCTCTCCCCCCCTCTCTCTCTTCACTAAATCTCCCCCACTCTGTCATCTAGTTCTCTTCCACTCTCTCTCACTCCCTTCCTCCCTAACCCTCTCCCTCCACCACACTCTCCCCCACTCTCTCTTCCTCCTCTCTCTCCCCTCTCTCTCCCCCTCTCTCTCCCCCTCTCTCTCCCTCGATTCTCTGTCCCCCTCCCTCTGGCACCCACTCTCTCCTCTCACTCTTCACCCCGACTCTCCCCTCTCACTCCCCCACTCTCCCCCTCCCCCGTCTCCCCTCTCTCTCTCTCTGTCGATTCTCTGATCCCCTCCCTCTGTTGCCCTCCCTCTGTCCTCCTACCTCTGGCCGCCTCCCTCTCTCCTCCTCTCTCTCCTCTCTCTCTCCCCCCCCCCCGACTCTCCCCTCTCTCCCCCACTCTCCCCCTCTAACCCCTCTCTCCTCTCCCCTTCTCTCCGCTCTTCTCTCCCCTCTCTCTCTACCCCATCTCTCATCCACTCTCTCTATCCCCGTCTCTCTCTACCCCGCTCACCCTCTCTCTCTACCCCCAAACTCACTCTCCCCCCTCGCTCTTCACCAAGTCTGTCGCCTAAATATCTCCCCCTCTCTCTCCGTCTCTCAATCCCTACCTCTCTCACCCTCTCACTCTCCCCTCTCTCTGCCCCTCTCTCTCCCCCCACTCTCACCCTCTTTCTGTCCCCCTCACTCCACCTCCCTCGCCCCCTTCCTCTCCTTCCCACACTCTCTCCCCGCCTCTCCCCCCTCTTCCCGTCGCTCTCCCCGTCGCTCTCCCCGTCTCTCTACCCTTCTATCTCCCCGTCCGTCTCCCCTCTCTCTCCCCCCTCACTCTCCACTCTCTTTCCCCACTCTCTCCCCCACTCTCTTCCCCCGCTCTCACCCCCTCTCTGTCCGCCTCTCTCCCCCTCTCTCGCCCCGTCTCTACCCCCTCTCTCCCCCTCACTCATCCCTCTCTCTCCCCCACTCTCTTCCCCCACTCTCTCCACATCTCTCTCCCCTCTCTCTCCCCCCGCTCCCACCCCCTTTCTGTCCCCCCTCTCTCACCCTCCCTCGCACCTTCCTCTCCCTTCCCCTGTCTCTCTCCCTGTCTCTCTCCCTCCCTCTCCCCCACTATCTCTCCCTCTCTCTCCTGCCCACTGTCTGCCCTCTCTCTCTCACACCCCGCTCTCTCACCCCCGCTCTCTCATCCCCCTCCCTCCCCTCTCTCTCCCTCTCACTCTCCTGCACTCTCTTCCCCCATTTTTCTCCACACACTCTCTCTCTGCCCCCCTCTCTCCCCATCCCCTCTCTCGCCCCCCTCTCTCATCCCCCACTCTAGCCTCCTATCTCGCCCCCTCTCTCTCCCCCCACTCTCTCTGTCTCTCTCTCACCTCTCCCCGTCACTCTACCCGTCTCTCTCCCCCTCCCCCTCCCCCTCTCTCCCCCTCTCTCACTCCCCCACTCTCTCCCCTTTCGCTCCCCCACTCTCTGCCCCTCTCTCTAACACCCCGCTCTCTTAACACCGCTCTCTCACCCCCTCTCTCTCACCTCCCTCTCTCACCCTCTCTCACCCTCTCTTTCACTCTCTCACCCTGTCTCTCCCCCTCTATCGCTCCCCCTCTCTCTCTCCCTCACACTCTCCCGCTCTCTCTTCCGCCTTTCTCTCCAAACTCTCTCTCTCTCCCCCCATCTCTCCCCTCTCTCTCCGCTCTCTCTTCCTGCTCTCTCCACTCCCCCTCTCCCCCCTCTCTCCACCTCTCAACCCCTGTCTCGCCCCCTCTCTCCCACCCCCTCTCGCCCCCCCTCGCCCGCCTGTCTCGCCGCCTCTCGTGCTCCCCTCTCCCCTTTCTCTCTCGCTCACTCTCGCCATTTCTTTCCCCATCACTCTCCCCATCTCTCTCCCCTCTCACTCCCTGCGCTCTCTCGCCACTCTCTCACCCCCTCTCTGTCCCCCCTCCTCCTCCCTCGCCCCCTTCGTATCCCTCCCCGTCTCTCTCCCCGTCTCTCTCCCCCTCTCCCTGTCGCTCTCCCCGTCTCTCCCCCCTCTCTCTTCCCCTCTCTCTCCCCCTCTCTCTCCCCTCCCTCTCCCCTCTATTTCCCCCTCTGACTTCTCCTCTCTCTCCCCCCTCTCTCCCTCTCTCTCTCTCATTCCCTGCTCTCTCCCCCGCTCTCTCGCCTCTGCGCTCTTACCACCGCGCTCTCACCCCTCTCTCTCACCTCCCTCTCTCCCCTCTCTCACCCCCTCTTTCTCTCACTCACCCTGTCTCTCCCCCTCTATCACTCCCCCTCTCTCTCCACTGTCTCTCTCTCCGCCCCTATCTCTCCCCTCTCTCTCCCCTCTCTCTCCCTGCTCTCTCTACTCCCCCTCTCCCCCTCTCTCTCCCCTCTCTCAACCCCTCTTGTCTCCTCTCTCGCCCCCTCTCCCCCCTCTCTCTCCCCCTCTCTCTCCCCAACACTCTGCCCTCTCTCATTTCCCGCTCTCTCATCCCCGCTCTCTCAACCCTGCTCTCTCGCCCCGTTTCTCCACTCTCTCTCCCCCTCTCTCTCTTAACCTCTCTCTCCCCCTCTCTCTCCATCTCACTCTCCCGCTCTCTCTTCCACCTTCCCACACTCTCTCTCTCTGCCCCCTGTCTCTCCACATTTCTCTCACCCCTCTCCCTCTTTCTCGCACCCCTCTCTCACCCTCCTGTCTCGCCCCACTCTCTCGCCACCCACTATCATCCCCTCTCTTGTCCCTTCTCTCGCCCCCTCACTCTCCCGTGTCTCTCCCCAATCTCTCCCCGTGTCTCCCGCCTCTCCCCCTCTCTCCCGCCTCTCTCTCCCCTCCCTCTCACCCTCTCTCTCGCACCCTCTCTCTCGCACCCTCTCTCTCCCTCTCTTTCTCCCCTCTCTCTCACCCCATCTCGCCTCCTTGCCCGCCTCTCTCGTCCCCTCTCGTGCGCCCTCTCTCACCCCGCGCTCTCTCCCCTTCTCTTTCCCCCTTTCTGTCCCCCTCTCCCCCTCCCTTGCCCCCTTCCTCTCCCTCCCCCTCTCTCTCCCCCTGTCTCTCCCCCCTCTCCCCGTCGCTCTCCCCGTCTCTCCCCCCTCTCCTCCTGTCTCCCCTTCTCTCTCCCCCTTCCCTTTGTCCACTCTACCCCCTCTCTCCCCCTCTCTCTCCCCCCCCACTGTCTCCCCTCTCTCTCCCTCTCTCTCTCAACCCCCTCACTCACCCCAACCTCTCCCCATCTCTCTTCCCCCACTTTCTCCCCTGCTCTCTTCCCCCTCTCTCCTCTCTCCCCCTCTCTCACCCCACTCACTCTCTCTCCCCCCCTCTTGCCTCTCTCTCTCCCCGTCTCTCTCTTTCTCTCTCCTCCTCTCCCTTGCCCCTTCTCCCTTGCCTCCTTCCCACTTTCGCCCTCCCTCTCTCGCCCCTATCTCTCTGCCCCTCTCTCTGCCCCTCTCTCTCCCCTCACTCTGTGTCCTCACTGTTTCTCCCTCTCTCATTCCCTCCCTCTCTCACCCCCTCTCTCTCCCTTCTCTCTCCCCCTCTCTCCCCCCTTGTCTCTCTTCCCCTCTCTATCTCTCTCTACCGCGTCTCTCTCTTCCCCCCTCTCCCCCCCCCTTTCCCCTCTTTCCCCCCACTCTCCCCTCCTCTCTCCCCTCCTCTCTACCGTCTCTCTCAGCCCCTCTCTCGGCACCTGTCTCGCACCCCTTCTCTCTATCCCTCACTCTCTCCTCTCTCTCTTCACTAACTCTCTCCCCCACTCTGTCACCTAACTCTCTCCCCCACTCTCTCCCCACTCTCTCCCCACTCTCTCTCCCCACACTCTCCCCCACTCTCTTTCCCCCACTCTCTCTCCCACTCTCTCCCCCACTCTCTCCCCCACTCTCTCTCCCCCACTCTCTCCCCCACTCTCTCTCCCCCCACTCTCTACCCCCACTCTCTCCCCCACTCTCTCTCCCCCCACTCTCTACCCCCACTCTCTCCCCCACTCTCTCCCCCACTCTCTCCCCCACTCTCTCTCCCCCACTCTCTCCCCCACTCTCTCTCCCCCCACTCTCTACCCCCACTCTCTCCCCCACTCTCTCCACGACTCTCTCCCCCTACTCTCTCTCCCCCTCTCTCTCCCCTATCTATCTCCCCCTCTCTCTCTCTCCCTCGATTCTCTGTCTTTCTCCCTCTGTCTCCCTTCCT